>NC_036858.1:12367229-12369208 GCF_002910315.2 Salvelinus sp. IW2-2015
CCTTTGACAGATTTACAACTTTGGGGTCAAAGTTTTCCGACGGCAGCAAATAAATCTAACACCACCCCCTCTCGGCTGCTCCCCCACCTGATAAACAGACACTTTGAGTCGGAACCTATCCCCCTGCATCCTTTCATGTCCAACACACACACAGCAACTGGCCTCTTGGAGAAAAGGGCGTGTGTGTGTGTGTGTGTGTGTGTGCACATACACACATTGTACGTGTGTTTGGGGAGGTATGTGTGTGCCATTGTGTGTGTGAGCCAGGGTAAGTGCCTTCAGTTTTATGGTTAGAGGGAAAGAATGCGGGACATTGTTCTTGAACCATAAAGACAGACGGTTCATGTTTCAAGCGTTTCGGGGGTTGATGATTTTTTTCATTCCCTCTCTCATCAGATTTTTATGTTTCTCTTTGTGTGATATTCGCTCTTCTCCTCCCCGGATGGATACGAGCGGGAGTATGCCTCATTCCAACAGCATGCCATCATCTGTCTTCTCTCTCTCTCTCTCTCTCTCTCCATATTTCCAAAGAGGCAGTTTGGGGGGGGGGGGGGGGCGACAGTGTGTTTACAATCCTACAATTGATCCCTCGCAGCCGGAGAAGAATCTTCCTCCACACCCCTCTGTCCCTCCCTCCTCCAAACACTGTAACTCCAGCCTCCGCCTGTTCTCTGATCAGCCCACTCCCTGCTCAACCAAGACACACACAGTGGACACACAACTATGCTGGAGAAAAAGCTTGGAAATATGCTTGAGTACATTTTTGTCACTTCTCTTATACTCTCTGATGTCAAGCTTCATACTCCAAATGTCAACTGACAGGTGCTGAAATGGTAGCAAAGTCTATCATAAACTACAGGCTACAATTATTTTTGAACAAATCTGTTTCYCTCCAACGTCCCTCACTCTCAAACAGGCCATTGATGAAAATCCCGCTCTCAAAATAGCTCTTTTAAAGTGTGCGCTCAAAGTGAGTGTGCATTGGCGGACCTGCCCGGGACCTCCCCCTGTCACTTAAAGTGCATTCAAAAGTGCATAGGTTAAGTGCACTCTGGGAGAAATGCCCTTTGGGTCTCCCAGTGAGTGCCCCCTCTCTGTGCCAGAGGGGCCTGGCGATTGGACATGCTATGGGAGCATAAAGGGCCTCTTCTTGGGCCACTGCCCTGAGAACCCCCCATCTTGGCACAGGGTGGCACGCTGTCACAGGCCTGCCCTGGTAATAGCTCAATTAACCACCCGGRCACTGTGGGCACTGCCACCCAGTCACAAGACACCGCCTTTCAAAACCCCGGGCACAGACAGGTGGAAAGCAACAAGAGGATGGTGAGTAAGGAAGAGGAATACTAGCCAAGTAGACATCGTGGTTTTGTAATAAACTATGTCTACAGGATTTCCCACTGTTCTCGTTWATCATCTTGAAATAATGGAAATCAACCAAGCCTCCATCGTTAACACAACGGAAAGGTTAAACGCTTTATTACCTAAGTTGGCGTTGGCAACGTAGAGAAACAAAATGGSGGAGAGTGATATGGGCGTGTGAGATGGGGGTTTGAGCAGGTGAGTCTGGGCAGGGGTGTTTTGTGGATGTTTGTGAGCATCTGTATGTCGTTTGTATGTGTATGTTTTGTATTGTAAAAAATACATCTAAAATACAATTTAAGGATTTCCCATTTCGGATCTATGATGTACTTTAAAAAAAACAAAAAGACATGTTTAAAAATGTTTMAAAGAGTAAAGGCAACTCTGTTCTGCGGGTTATTCAGGAAGTTATAGTCGATTGGGTCTGAGTGGTGCATGATAAAAAAAGGGTTTATCATCTGTGATTTTCCCCAAACAAACATTTTAACAAACGTCAGAGCGTAGAATGAGTGTTTGTTGACGTGTTAGGTGTGCACTGTTGATCCATAGTAGTACTGAAAGGATGTGAGAACCAGTAAGCAGGGGACACGGCAGTGTGAGATAAGCTATGTGGGCTATAG
>NC_036858.1:12369688-12371387 GCF_002910315.2 Salvelinus sp. IW2-2015
GCCCAGTCAGGCATGTGTCTGTGTGCCACAACACACACACACACTACACCACTGGTGTCAACTTCTCACATTACTGTGGGTGTAGGCCTGTTCATGCTTGACCGAGAGAGAGTGAGGTGTGAAGCCTCAGTCACGCAATGTGCCTACCGCGCGTGCGCGCGTGTGTGTGTGGGTATGCTTGTGCGTGTGTGTGTGTGTGTGTGTATGTATGTATGTGTGTGCGTGTGTGTGTGTATATATATGTTTGTCTGTGTGCGTGCGTGTGCGTGAGTGAGTGATAGAGGCCCCTACAGCCATGGTACACAGAACCGGAAATGTGCCATATGAAGTGAGTGTTGAGAGGTACGTGTGTGTGATGTGTGTGTGTGTGCGAGTGTGTGATGTGACGTCTTCGCCTGTGTCACATATCCTGGACAATTTGTTACAGCGTGAAATAGCCACGTTAAACATAGCGAACTAACTTGAGTGCGTATAAAGTATTCAGCTACTTACATCATTACAGAGAAATGCTAAACACATGACCAGCATACCAAAGCTGAATATGCATTTCTGAGATCTTCAATTTCCCCATTGGAGATAGAAATAGAAGCATCTAGATTAAGGGTGCATACGGGCAGACACTCTTTTCCCACACAACTTCAATCTAATCTACAAAAACAAATCACTCTATGAATTCTTCCTTTGCGTTGCATTTGAGCCTGGTCRCCAGGGCTTAAGAAACATCGTTCGTACCACAAGGTACCACAAAGCTCCGGTAAGAAAATGAAGGACACCAACAACTTCTTGACYATTTTYGGAATCTTTACTTYAGTTTGCACAGCAGAGCAGGAGACMACGCAGCTGTGTAGCAGCGTTCCTCACTCTGGGCCAAGTGGACTAGACTGAATCAAGAGCAGAGTTTGCCCTTCCAGCTCTTGCAGTCTTGTACCTCAYTGATCTATACCCCAACACGAAGAACCATTCGAATCATTAGTACGTCGACAGTTCCTGTCACACCAAACTTCATTCCACACCATCATTGGGTGTGGTGAGACTTTCTCCAAATGAATGATCTCATAACACAAACTGTTTGGAAGAATTCCATAAGTCTAAATCTTACTATGAGAATGTTTGAGGGTAACGTGAAACACTACTTAACTTCTATCTACTCAGTTAGATGACGTTGAAACACCCATTGGGGAGGAGAGGATCCGATGAGATGGTACGTTTGGGGAACTTGTTGTGGGACAAGCGTAGTTTCAGAAAAAGGAGAAACAAAACTTGGAGGCTGCAGCTGCTGAAGGAAGGAAGAAGCATGTGTGAAATAGCAAGCATGTCTTTCCTATCTATGAGTCATACTCAGCCAACCAGCTAGTGGGTATTATTGACACCAGCAACAATTCCACACAGTAGTGAAATTACCCTTTTGAGCCCTCACMTTGAAACTGTTGTGGCATACACATATAAATCTGACTATCAATTCCTATTTTGGGGCAGGTACAGTGCAACTTTTTTATCTGTTGGAAATAGCATGACTTAGCCACCATCTTATCTTATGGGACTTCTGTATACCTTAAAATGGTGCCAAGGGGAACCTGTATAAGACCTTGGAACGCACACACGCCTGCACAAGCACAGACAGACAAACGCGCGCGCCTCTCTCCCCAGTCTCCCAGTCTCCCAGTATAAGCCCTGAGCTCCAGTATGAAATCAACATTGG
>NC_036858.1:12372209-12474416 GCF_002910315.2 Salvelinus sp. IW2-2015
GGAGGGAAAAGAGAAAATAACAGAAAGAACAGGGTTTGAGTAATATTCCAAAACATAAACGTTGTTGCCCTTGCTAACCTTCCATTTCTCCATAAATATTCTCCAAAACCAAGTTTAACTCCTTTTCCACCTTCACTGGATTACTAAACGATATATATATATTATATTATATTATGTTATATTATATTAATGAACAGTGCGGAAGAAAACCTTCCCCGACAGTCATTTTTTCTCATCAGGACCAGAAAGAAAGGAACGCCGGCCAGTCGTTTCTTTTACGCCTGCTACGTTAAGTTACTTTATGAAACACTGTGGAAGGGTTGTTTTCTCGCTGTAGTTTTATTTTTTGGGGACGAGCGAGCCGTTTCACGGTGGTTGTTTGTGCAATGATGTACGAGGGGAAAAACATGTGTTTGTTGTTTNTTAGCAGCGGCATGTAAGTAAAACATTTAGGCTGAAGTACATAGATTAGTGTACATAGTACACTCACTGTGTGACAGGTATGCAGAAGTGGTCTGGTATATAAGCTTGTACCCTTTCCTGTTTGGCAGCAAGAGGTGTCACAGTCTGGGTCACGTAAGGTCATGTTTACTCTGAACGAGTCACAACAAAAACAACCACAGTGAAACGACTCGCTTGACAAAAAAAAAAACCTAGAGTGAGAGACCAGCACTTTTTGTCTACCAGAACCTTCTATTGTGTACGTTAGCAGGGCTTCCCTTCCACTTAGATTTTTTCAACACTTCCACAGTGTTTCATAAAGTAACTTAAYGTAACAGGCGTAAAAGAAACGACTGGCCGGCGTTCCTTTCTTTCTGKTCCTGATTAAAAGAAATAACTGTCGGGGGAGGTTTTCTGCACTGTTCAATAATCTATAATAAAATATATATACAGGAAGTATTCAGAGCCCTTAACTTTTTACGTTACAGCCTTATTCTAAAATGGATTCAATTGTTTTTTTYCCTCATCAATCTACACACAATACCCCACAACGTCAAAGCAAAAACAGGTTTTTAGAAATGTTTGTATGTATTAAAAGTATAAAACTGAAATATCACTTTTACATAAGTATTCATACCCTTTACTCAGTACATTKTTGAAGCACCTTTGGCAGCGATTACAGCCTTGAGTCTTCTTGGGTATGACGCTACAAACTTGGCACACCTGTATTTGGGGAATTTCTCCCATTCTTCTCTGCAGATCCACTCAAGCTCTGTCAGGTTAGATGGGGAGTGTTGCTGCACAGCTATTTTCAGGTCTCTCCAGAGATGTTCAATCGGGTTCAAGTCTGGGCTCTGGTTGGAACACTCAAGGACATTGAGAGRCTTGTCCCGAAGCCACTCTTGCGTCTTGGCTGTGTGCTTATGGTCGTTATCCATGCTTCACCGTAGGGATGGTGCCAGGTTTCCTCCAGATGTGAAAAGAGTTCAATCTTGGTTTTGTCAGACCAGAGAATCTTGTTTCACATGGTCTGAGAGTCCTATACGTGCCTTTTGGCTAACTCCAATGCGCTTCATGTGCCTTTTACTGAGGAATGGCTTCCGTCTGCGCACTCTACCATAAAGACCTGATTGTGAAGTGCTGCAGAGATCGTTGTCCTTTGGAAGGTTTTCACATCGCTCAACCAGAGAAACTCGTGGAGGCTCTGTCAGATGACCATCATGGTTCTTGGTCACCATCTCTGCCAAGCCCTTCTCCCCCGATTGCTCATTTGGCCGGGCGGCCAGCTCTAGGAAGAGTCTTGGTGGGCCAAACTTCTCCATTTAAGAATGCATGGAGGCCACTGTCTCTTGGGATCTTCAAACATGCCTGCCCAGAAATATTTTGTACCCATTCCCCAGATTCTGATGCCCGACACAACTTGTCTCGGAGCCTAGGACAATCCTCTCCACCTCATGGTTTGCTTTTTGCTCTGAATCAATGCACTGTCAACTGTGAGATACTAACAACAGGGTGTTCCTTCCGAAATCATGTCCTATAGAATTGGAACTTTACCACAGGTGGACTCTAATCAAGTTGTAGTAAACATCTCAAGGATGCAGAAATGAACTCGAAGAAATGCACCGGAGCTCAATTTCTAAGTCCATATCAAAGGGTCCTGAAATATCTATGAAAAAAGTACTTCTGTTTTTTATTTTTGCATATACATTCTGACAATAAAAGTCTAAAACCTGTTTTCGCTTATTTATGAAAGGTATTATGATCTACTGAGGTATTATGAGTTATTATGACACGGTATTGTGTGCCAAAAAAAGATATGTTCATAAAATTTTAAGAGATTAAGGCATGTAACGTTAACAACAAATGTTGAACAAAGTAAAGGCGTCTGAATACTTTCGAAATGGCACTGCTATATAGTATATATTATATATATATATATATACTTATATATATAAATACTATATAATATAATACTATATATCTGACTATACCATTTAGGAAAATACTGAATGACCACACTGCCCGAGTCTCTGTTTCTCCTCCGTTTCAACAACAAAACAAATATAGTAATTGTCATGGCCGTCGTAAGAAGCGGACCAAGGTGCAGCGTGGTGAGCGTACATATTCCTTTTATTAAGAATGCCGCCAACAAAAACAATAAACAATACAAAAACGACCATGAAGTTTAATGGCTATAGTGCCACAAACAAAGACAACTTCCCACACAGAAAGGAGGGAAAAGGGCTACCTAAGTATGGTTCCCAATCAGAGACAACAATAGACAGCTGTCCCTGATTGAGAACCATACCCGGCCAAAACAAAGAAATACAAAAACATAGAAAATAGAACATAAAATGCCCACCCAAATCACACCCTGACCAAACCCAAAATAGAGACATAAAAAGCTCTCTAAGGTCAGGGCGTGACAGTAACAAAGGTGCTGGGGCCAACAGTGGCACTGTATACATTATYTAAAAAATCCCGCCGTTGTGATGTATATAAAGTGTAATATTGGGATGCAAACTCAAAATGTAATACATTTCAACTCTATATCTGACATGGTATGGCACCGGGTAGCCTAGTGGTTAGAGCGTTGGACTAATAACCAAAAGGTTGCAAGATTGAATCCCCGAGCCGACAAGGTAAAACTCTGTCGTTCTGCCCCTGACCCCACTATTCCTAGGCCTTCATTGAAAATAAGAATTTGTTCTTAACTGACTTGCCTAGTTAAATAAATAAAAAAAAGTGTCAGGTGTACAGGTGTCTTACTTTTTGTAAGCCAATAACCATGTGTGTGAGGTGTATACTTTTGTTTCAAACTAGATTTGTTTAAGACAACCAGGAAACACTCTGTGTGACCCTGATTTAGCCCACTCCAGTAAAAAGTTAAAGGGCACCATCCTTAAAGTATATTGTATAACCTAGCACAGTATGCACAGTAGAGTACACATGCACACTAACATAGGCGCACACATGCACACACACACATGCACACCCTATCTCCTGGTGCAAAGGGGCAGGTTAGCGATGAGGGGTTCAGTTAGTGGCTTTTACATGTCCAATGAATGAGTGACTTACAACTGTGGACGACTGCAGCTGTTTCTGATTTGAGGGAACAAAGAAGGGGGGAACGGCAGCGATCTGAGCGATCGCTGCTCTGGACTGGGCTTCACTTGGTTAATGGGCCAAAATCTCTCAGGAATTACACAGATGTAGCTGAGTGTGTGTGTGTGTGTGTGTGTGTGTGTGTGTATGTGTGTGTGTGTATGTGTGTGCATGTGTCTATATAGGGGGCTGGGGAGCAACAGGATATGTCTATGTCTACAGGCATATAATCCAGCTGTAGAGAGAGAAAGCGAGGAGGGTAGAGGAGTTACTGCTTGCCAGAACTGAATGATTGCAGAGGTCAGCTCATTTGGGGATGAGAGGAAGAGAGGATGAGAGGAGGAGAGGAGTGCAGTGTTTCAGATTCCACAGATTTAATCCAGGGAGAGAGGGAGAAGATTAACTCCCAATGACATGCTTAGACGAACCCTCACTTATAAGGGGCTTTAAAGAACCACACAGTCACTAAGTGGAACATCTGAAATTGCACCCTATTACCTATATAGTGCACTACTTTTGACAAGGGCCCATAGTAGGCTCTGGTCAAAAGTAGTGTGTTACGTAGGAAATAGGGCGCATGGACCATGGTCAAAAGTAGTTAAAGGGCCCATAGGGCTCTGGTCAAAAGTAGTGTGTTCCGTAAATCAAATCAAATTGTATTGGTCACCTGCACATGGTTAGCAGATGTTAATGCGGGTGTAGCGAAATGCTTGTGCTTCTAGTTCCGACAGTGCAGTGATATCTAACAAGTAATCTAACAATTCCCCAACTACTACCTAATACACACAAATCTAAAGGGGTGAATGAGAATATGTACATATAAGTATATGGATGAGCGATGGGCGAGCGGCATCGGCAAGGTGCAATAGATGGTATAAAATACAGTATATACATGTCATATGAGTAATGTAAGATATGTGAACATGACTAAAGTGGAATTATTATTGTATAAAGTGACTAGTGATCCATTTATKAAAGTGGCCAGTGATTGGGTCTCAATGTAGGCAGCAGCCTCTCTTAATTAGTGAATGCTGTTTAGCAGTCTGATTGCCTTGAGATAGAAGCTGTTCTTCAGTCTCTCGGTCCCAGCTTTGATGCACCTGTACTGACCTTGCCTTCTGGATGGTAGCGGTGTGAACAGGCAGTGGCTCGGGTGGTTGTTGTCCTTGATGATCTTTTTGGCCTTCCTGTGACATCGGATGCTGTAGGTGTCCTGGAGGACAGGTAGTTTGCCCCCGGTGATGTGTTGGGCAGACCGCACCACCCTCTGGAGAGCCTTGCGGTTGAGGGCGGTGCAGTTGCCGTACCAGGTTGTGATACAGCCTGACAGGATGCTCTCAATTGTGCATCTGTAAAGGTTTGTCATGGTTTTGGGTGACAAGACAMATTTCTTCAGCCTCCTGAGGTTGAAGTGGCGCTGTTGCGCCTTCTTCACCACACTGTCTATGTGGGTGGACCATTTCAGTTTGTCTGTGATGTGTACACCGAGGAACTTAAAACTTTCCACCTTCTCCACTGCTGTCCTAGCCGTCCCCCAGAGGCTCCTGCTGCTGCACTGCAGCCTTGTAAAACATAGCAGGTCAGAATCACATGATCAGGGTCTGGGACTTGGACACTGAAGCAGGGGCTGGGGTGGAACTGGGGTTTAGTATGGAGCAGATGAAGACTTGGGTGTCAGAGTACAGTAGAGCACAGTATAGTACAGTTCAGTACAGAGTAGTTATGGTGGAAGTTACCTCTCTACAACTAATGAAGAACAAATATAGAAGAATGAATAAGTGAACGAAAGCAAAGATGTAAAAGAGGGCGAAGTTTGGCTGTCCATTCCCCCATACTGTACCTCTCTGCTCCCTCTCTCTCGTCAGTCACCTCTTTCCCCGTTCTTTCCATCCATCCCTCATTCCAAAAGTCTCCTCTTTTCTTTTTCAGCTCAGTGCTGCACTCTCACCTCTGGCCAGCCTTGGGGCTGAGTGGCCAGCCCCCAGTCCAGAGTGAGGCCTTCTCCCTCTCCCCTTTGTGATCTGTCAGATGGAACATTCTCCTCCCAGTAGCCTTCAATAGAAGGAGAGAGAAAATAACACCTTTTTCAGCTATGCTGTTTTCTCCTCACCTGGCTGGCTAAGGGTCTCTCTCTCTCTCTCTCTTTCTCTCTCTCTCTCCTTTATTTACATGGGAAACATATGTTAACATTGCCAAAGCAAGCAAAGTAGATAATAAACAAAAGTGAAATAAATAATAAAAATGAACAGTAAACATTACACTCACAAAAGTTCMAAAAAAACAAAGAGATTTCAAATGTCATATTATGTGCAAATAGTTAATAGTTAAATAAATAGTTAAATAAACATAAATATGGGTTGTATTTACAATAGTCTCTCTTTCTCATCCACACACACTCTTTCTCTCTCACTCTCTCTCAGATTTTTTTGACCAAATCTCTCTGTCTCACTCTCCCAAATCTCTCTGTCTCACTCTCTCTCTCCCTCCCTCCCCCTCTCACTCTCTTTACCTCTCACTATATCTCTGTCTCTCTCTTCCCTCACCCTCAGATTGCTCGGTCCACTCTCTCTATCCTCTCTGGTTTTCGCTAAGCGTTCCCAGCAGTTCCCAGGAGGATGTCTGGGCTTTCTAGGAGGCCTGTCAGACTAATAGATTTCACTTTTTCTACCCATCTGTGTGCAGCGCCTAAATGCCTCCCCATTTCTCTGACTTTGAGTTTGAGTAGTGGGGTTGTTGTTGCAGGAGGGGTAAAAGGGTCTATTGGACTCTGTCCAACTGTTATASAGAGAGAAATATTCTGTAKTCATGTATCAATCCATGTGAGTGAATAAAATAATAATAATACAAATAATATATGCCATTTAGCAGACGCTTTTATCCAAAGAGACTTAAATCATATTGGCTTCGGCCAATGCGTGTTCACGTGTATCCAGAAGTATGTGCTGTTGTTGAATGCAGTATGGGTAAGGATTTCTGTACTGTATAATACAGTGCATTCGGAAAGTGTTCACACCCCTTGACTTTTCCCACATTTTATTACATTACAGCCTTATTCTAAAGGTGATTAAATAAAGACAAATCCTCATCAATCTACACACAATAGCCCATAATGACAAAGCAAAAACAGTTTTTTAGAAATTTTATCAAATGTATTGAAACTGAAAACAGAAATACCTTATTTACATAAGTATTCAGACCCTTTGCTATGAGACTCAAAATTGAGCTCAGGTGCATCCTGTTTACATTGATCATCCTTGAGATGTTTAGTACAACTTGATTAGAGTCCACCTGTGGTAAATTCAATGGATTAGACATGATTTGGAAAGGCACACACCTGTCAATATAAGGTCCCACAGTTGACAGTGCATGTCAGAGCAAAAACCAAGCCGTGAGGTCGAAGAAATTGTCCCCAAGAACACAGTGGCCTCCATCATTCTTAAATGGAAGGACTTCCTAGAGCTGGCCACCCAGCCAAATTGAGCAATCGGGGGGGGGGAGGGGGGGGGCAGAAGGACCTTGGTCAGGGAGGTGGCAAAGAACCTGATGGACACTCTGACAGAGCTCTAGATTTCCTCTGTGGAGATGGGAGAAAATTCCAGAAGGACAACCATCTCTGCAGCATTTCACCAATCAGGCCTTTATGGTAGATTGGTCAGACGGAAGCTACTCCTCAGTAAAAKACACATGACAGCCCTGTTGGAGTTTGCCAAAAAGCACCTTAAGACTCTCAGACCATGAGAAACAAGATTATCTGGTCTGATGAAACCTAGATTGAACTCTTTGGCCTGAATGCCAAGCGCCACGTCTGGAGGAAACCTGGCACCATCCCTACGGTGAAGCATGGTGGTGGCAGCATCATCCTGTGGGGATGTTTTTCAGCAACAGGGACTGGGAGACTAGTCAGGATCAAGGCAAAGTACAGAGAGATCCTTGAAGAAAACCTGCTCCAGAGCGCTCAGGACCTCAGGACCTCAGACTGGGGCGAAGGTTTACCTTCCAACAGGACAATGACCCTAAGCACACAGTCAAGACAACGCAGGAGTGGCTACAGGACAAGTCTCTGAATGTCCTTGTGTGGCCCATTTAGAGCCCGGACTTGAACCCGATCGAACATCTCTGAAGAGACCTGAAAATAGCTGTGCAGCAACGCTCCCCATCCAATCTAACAGAGCTTGAGAGGATCTGCAGAGAAGAATGGGAAACTCCCAAAATACAGGTGTGCCAAGCGTGTAGCTCATATCTAAGAAGACTTTTGAGGATTTTACATGTTGTGGTGCTTGTGTGCAAAGTTGTTTCCGCAGGTTGTAAAAAAGCTACATAATTATTGTCATGACACGAGCTGAATTAAATGTAACAGGCTTTGAAAATAATACCGCTTGTGGTACTCTCACTGCTATGTTGACATTTCACAGATTTTCACAGATTTTCTGAGGAATCTTTGAAAAATAAGAGGAATTTTGCATTAATATGAAAACTGTATAGTAAAATATGAAAATACTACACGTCATGTCTCAAAATYGATATCTATCTTGCCTCTATATTGTTTWATGTCCTCYGGATTCGAGARGAAAGATGACAAGTTCAACGGTGAGCCTGGCAGTTTTCCTTTCTGCTATTTTCCAGATTTGTTACCACTTTTTTTGTCTGGCCTTSATTGATTTAGTCCCCCTAAACTTTGTCATCCTACAAGGGTAAAAACGGCAATAACTTTTGAACGCATTATGATAGAGACATGAGGTTTGGAACACTGGTTTTCCTAGGTGAGTATCTACAGTATTAACATATTTTACCCATTGGTCATAATGTTTTTGATTGAACATCCTAACATATATAAGCCATATACAGTATGAAGCAATATATGGCTCTGTGACTGTGTAGGCCTATCTATGTGATTTTGTGCTTTTCTGCACACTGTCTGTACTGTCATATGGACTCTAGCTGTAAGCTTGGCTGCCTGTATATGGACTATTCTACTGAGAAACTGCCAAAGACCTGATAGGGATTACATACCTCCCTAGCTCCACCACTACACCTCTTCCTCTTCCTCCTCACCCCCAATGTCACATCACATCTCCCGGAACCCTGAGAAAAGGACAAGGGCAAGGGCGCACCACATGGCTCAGTGCGGCTCRCTAACCGGCAGGCAGGCACACAGACACTAAAGGTTACCTGCCAAGAGAGCGGGGCTAGAGGACAGACAGGTCACACACAGACGTGGAAACATGAGCACAAACGTTCTGAAATTCAAAAATGCACTCCCTCGCTTGTCACATGCTTGCGTCGGCATACTACATGAACTCTCTGATCCTCATCCTCACACAGTGCATTGCAGACATACACACGCACGGTCGCACACACGCACGCCAAAAGTTTCTGAAAGGGCTCAATTGCGTCCAAGGAGTTGTTGGGTTTGACCTAAGAACAGGTAAGCCAATATCGCCACCTACTGGTAGATGTCATGTTCAGAATTGGTCTCTAACATGTGAATAGTTAAAGAATAACTGTGTAGTTATTTTTCAGGGTTTTCAGGAAGGAATTAAACAAATGTATTTACAGTTTCATTTCACAAGTTATGTTTATTACCAAGGCTACATATCAAATTATACACCCTATTCCCTCAATAGTTAAATAAAGGTTCAATAMAATTTAAATAAAAAAAKARTCCAGGGCTCTGGTCAAAAGCAGCACACTTTCTGGAGAAAAAGTTTTAGTCATTTAGCAGACACTCTTATCCAGAGCRATTTAAAATGAGCACATTCATCTTAAGATAGCTAGGTGAGACAACCACATATCACACTCTGCAGGGCTGTTCCAATTCTTCCTGATTTACCCCAATTTGCCCACAGCTTACAAATAGCATTTTATACGTCCACTTAGGCGATCAAGTCATTACATTGGGTAATGGACAGCAGAGGGGCTCCTGGAAGGCTCAGGCTCTTTCTTAATTGATCGTTCTAAGATTCCTCGCATGCTCTTTCCTCCTCGTCTGATTCTCAAAACACATGGGAGAAGAAGGTCCGAGGGGAGGGAGCTTGGATCTTCTCCTCCAATATGGTTGAGAAGGAGACAAGGAGACAGAATTGAGGAATCAAAAAAAAGATGAACTGAGGAAGAGCCGCGGAATACGCCCACTGGACTGGAGAAGAATGCAGTCGAAAGTATGGACCTCTATCCAAGGATTAAGGTCAAAGAGTAGTATTACATGCATACACAGCATTCTGTAAAACCCAATATTTTTGTTTGAAGAGGGGATARCAACAAAGGGATATCGAAACACAAGTTAATACCATACATATGACAAGCACATGGGGAGACGGACAATGTTATATATGAGCAGCACAAATGAAAAATACACCGTTCCAACATGAGCAGTAGCCCCCGTACAGTAACAAAAGCAGTGAACAGAACATCATATCAGTTCCCTGCATCCCACTAAGAGCTTTCGAAACCGTAATCTAGAGAAATGGAGGGTTTCAGAGGCGCTGTCTTAAAGTTCAGTGATCCACACCATGCCTGCATGCTGCCCTCTCCTTTTCCAGAGGACAGAGAGAAAAACGCACAAGAAGGGAGGGAGGGAGGGAGGGAGGGGGAGGGGAGGGAAGGGAGGGAGGAGGGAGGGAGGGAGGGAGGGAGGGAGGAGGGAAGGAGTACATATACAGTACAGAGAAAGGGAGGAGAGAGACGAGGAAACAGAAAAGAAGAACCGTTTCGAAGGACCGAGCTCAAGGGAGAAAACAGAGCCTTCGTCTTAATTTAGAAGCTTTTAAGAGAAGGTCAAGGGAGAAAACAGAGCATTCTCCTTAATATAGAAGCTTTTAAGCGAATGTCAAGGGAGCAATGCTTCTACTTCTACATGTGCTTCAAGGGATTTTCCATTTTATAACCCCACTGAACGATAGAATACACTTCTTATTTGGTAAGAATCAACCCACTGGGCACAGACRTCAATTCGACGTCTATTCCACGTTTCTTAACATTTTGTATACAGTATATACAGTACCAGTCCTAAGTTTAGACACACCTACTCATTCTACATTGTAGAATAATAGTGAAGACATCAAAACTATGAAATAACACATATGGAATGATGTAGTAACCAAAATGGTGTTAAACAAATCAAAAAAATAATTATATTTGAGATTCTTCCAGGTAGCCATCCTTTGCCTTGATGACAGCTTTGCACACTATTGGCATTCTCTCAACCAGCTTCATGAGTTGGTCACCTGGTATACAATAAGTTCATTTGTGGAATTCCATTCCTTCTTTATGCATTTGAGCCAATCAGTTGTGTTGTGACAAGGTAGGGTTGATATACAGAAGATAGCCCTATTTGGTAAAAGACCAAGTCCATATTATGGCAAGAACGGCTCAAATAAGCAAAGAGAAACGACAGTCCAWCATTACTTAAAGACATGAAGATCAGTCAATTCGGGAAAATTTCAAGCACTTTTAAAGTTTCTTCAAGTGCAGTCGCAAAATCCATCAAGCGCTATGATGAAACTGGCTCTCATGACGACCGCCAGGGGAAAGAAAGACCCAGAGTTACCTATACTGCAGAGGATAAGTTCAATAGAGTTACCAGCCTCAGAAATCTGCAATTAATTGCACCTCAGATTGCAGCCCAAATAAATGCTTCACAGAGTTCAAGTAACTGTAATGAACACGAGGGGAGACAGAGAGCTGGTTTCAAGCRCAGGGCGCAGCAGGTGTTTATTGCAAAGGACCACAGGAGGAGGCAGGTAGCTGGGTCCAGGGGCAGGCAGGTCATACACAGGGRTCCAAAAGACCAACAGCACAGGCAGGGAAAAGGCTAGTAACGTAGTCCAGGAGATCAGGCAATAGGTAGATAACAGGAAATCCGATAGGCTAAAGTACAGGCAGGGAACAGGCAAAAGGCGTCATTTGTGATTCAGGCGAAAACTATCATACACGGGAGGAGTAAATCACGGGAAACCCAGCGCTCTGAAAGACGTGTGTCACAAAACAAACAATACCTCACAGTGATGGGGTGCAAAGAACTGAACTAAATTGTGTGTGATAATGACATACAGGTGTGTGAACARGTGATTAGATTGGGATCTGGAGCGTGAGCTGCGTTCAGGAGATCTACGTGTTTGAGGGTGTGAGTTGGAAGCAGACGTTACAGTAACAGAAACA
Organism: Salvelinus sp. IW2-2015; assembly: GCF_002910315.2. Lineage (NCBI taxonomy): Eukaryota > Metazoa > Chordata > Actinopteri > Salmoniformes > Salmonidae > Salvelinus > Salvelinus sp. IW2-2015. The sequence continues at coordinate 12,383,913 of NC_036858.1, forward strand.
TCTCAACATCAACTGTTCAGAGGCGACTGCGTGAATCAGGCCTTCATGGTCGAATTGCTGCAAAGAAACCACTACTAAAGGACACCAAAAATAAAGAAGACTTGCTTGGCCCAAGAAACACGAGCAATGGACATTAGACCGGGAAATCTGTCCTGGGTCTGATAAGTCCACATTTGACATATTTGGTTTCAACCCATGTGTCTTTGTGAGACGCAGAGTAGGTGAACGGATGATCTCTGCATGTGTGGTTCCTGAAGCATGGAGGAGGAGGTGTGATGGTGTGGGGGTGCTTTTCTGGTGACACTGTCTGTGATTTTATTTAGAATTCAAGGCACACTTAACCAGCATGGCTACCTCAGCATTCAGCAGCGATACGCCATCCCATCTGGTTTGCGTTTAGTGGGACAATCATTTGTTTTTCAACAGGACAATGACCCAAAACACACCTCCAGGCTGTGTAGGGGCTATTTGACCACAAAGGAGAGTGGTGGAGTGCAGCATCAGATTACCTGGCCTCCGCAATCACCTGACCTCAACCCAATTGAGATGGTTTGGGATGAGTTGAGCTGCAGAGTGAAGGAAAAGCAGCACTGCAGGTGACTACCTCATGAAGCTGGTGAGAGAATGCTAAGAGTGTGCAAAGCTGTCATCAAGGCAAAGGGTGGCTTTGAGGAATCTCCCATGTAAATATATTTTGATTTGTTTAACACTTTTTAGTTATTACATGATTCCATGTGTGTTATTTCATGGTTTGATGTCTTCACTATTATTCTACAATGTAGAAAATAGTCAAAATAAAGAAAAACCCTTGAATGAGTAGGTGTGTCCAAACCTTTGACTGGTACTGTATATTTTTGTTATTGTTTTTCTATCCCACGTTGGTTTCTACGTAATTTAACTGAAATGACGTGGGAAAAACTGTGATTCAACCAGTGCGTGACCAGTGGGAAAGATTGTGTCATGCTGATGTGCTGTATATTCTACAGTAGGTGAAATGTCAAATTCTGACAACCACTAAGGTCAAATAACATGTTATATGATTGTCAAACTGATGAGGAGGCCATTTCTTAAAGGGCACCATCCTTAAAGTAAATTGTATAACCTACACCAGTATGCACAGAGGCAGAGTACTTAATATCGAAACTTTCATCCTTTAATCTGAATGTCAAGAGAGCAATGCTTCTACAGTATTTGTATTTCTGCTTMGTGGGATCTGCCTTTTTATTCCCCACTCAGCTTTAAAATACACTGCTTATTAGGTAAGAATCAAGAACTGATAAGAATTATGTATGGCTACCAGTGGAGGCTGGTGAGGGGAGGACGGCTCATAATAATGGATGGAATGGCGTTAATAGAATGGTATCAAATATATGGAAAACCAGGTGTTTGATGGGTTTTTGATACCATTCCATTGATTCCATTCCAGCGATTACTATGAGCCCGTCCTCCCCATTTAAAGTGCCACCAGCCACCACTGATGGCCGCTCAAATTTTATGCTCTGTTCTACAGCACTGATCAAACACACGTAGGGTTAAAGGTCAGAGGTCAAATCATTGACAGCCACAAAGGTCAAATGACATGCTATATGATTGTCACCTTGGCCTGTTGTGAAGCAACCAAGCAGAGGAGGAAGAAATAAGAAAATAACAAGAATGCCTTCAGAGAATGAGGGACGGGTATGGAGGGGAGCTGACTGACATCAATGGCTGGAATGGATTGAACGGAATGGTATCAAACTCATGGCCACCATTAGTTTGATGTGTTTGATCCAATACCAACTACCACAGACCACATGACATTAACATTTCCTGGACCACCTAATGGTGTGAAGTTGGTTGAACAGGCGATAGAGGGATGGAGGGATAGGAAGGTGGAGGTTAGGTCCTCCTGTCTCCAAGCAGAAGACAAGAGCATCGGAGGTGGGGAGCCAATGGGAAGTGGGTGTAGCGCGGGGAGAGGAGATGATGTGTGGGCGTGGGCGGTGGAGCTGGTATTTCTGCCCTGTCACATCGCGTTAGTGTGCTGCCGAGCACGACTGCTGAGCACACTGCTCTGGACAGGCTCTGCACACTGCACGCCACACTAACGCACACAGTTATGCGCGCTCAAGGACGACACACACACACTCAGACACACAGACACACACACACACACAGAGCAACAAATGAATATACAAGGACATATACATACGTATGAGTGCACAAGGTCGCGAACGCACACACACACATGCACATAGACACACATGGACACAGACATGCATAGGTCCACATATGAGCGCACAAGAACACACGCACAAACACACACACTCTCAAATATCTACGTTTTTAAAAAATCACATTTTAACAGATAGGAGGGTTTCCATCAAACTGTCTTGTTGCGGATGAAAAGCTGTGCGTGATGACTTAGTGCACATKAACACTTTTTTCGCATATGTTTCCATGTACCGAATRAAAAACAGAAGTTCAATGCATTTCCATCACATTTTCAACTTTACTGATGGTTTTGTCAAAAAAACTGTGAAGCTAACTTGGCCAATCTTGTCTTGGTGCATGCTCTCTAGACAACAGTTCGCTGATAAAGTGAAGAGGGTAGAATAAGAGCAAGATAATTTATATTTAATAATTGGCAGGCAAACACGATCATCATGTCCCCAGCATACAAATAACACCCTCAATATTAATTGGATATTTGCATCAAGCTCGTCACCATTCACTTAACCATGTGAAGTTCTGCATAAATTATTCCATCTGCCAAATACACTCAATTAACTCAAAGAGTTTATGTAAACTTCTGACCCACTGGGAATGCGATGAAAGAAGTAAAAGCTGAAATAAATAATTCTCTACTATTATTCTGAGATTTCACATTCTTAAAATAAAGTGGTGATCCTAACTGACCTTAAACAGGGAATTGTTACTAGGATTAAATGTCAGAAATGGTGAAAAACTGAGTTTAAATGTATTTGGCTAAGGTGTATGTCACGCCCTGACCTTAGAGATCCTTTTATGTCTCTATTTGGTGTATGTCACGCCCTGACCTTAGAGATCCTTTTATGTCTCTATTTGGTTTGGTCAGGGCGTGATTTGGGGTGGGTATTCTATGTTCTTTCGTTCTATTATTTGTATTTCTATGTTTTGGCCAGGTAGGGTTCTCAATAAGGGACAGCTGTGTATCGTTGTCTCTGATTGAAAACCATACTTAGGTAGCCCTTTTTCCCACCTGTCTTTGTGGGAAGTTGTCTTTGTTTGTTGGCACTATAGCTTAATGTTTTTTGGATTGTTTATTGTTTTTGTCGGCGTCATATAAATAAAGTAATATGTATGCTTACCACGCTGCACCTTRGTCCTCTTCATTCAACGGCCCCCGGGGATGGTTGAGCTAACATAGGCTAATGCTATTAGCATGAGGTTGTAAGTAACAAGAACATTTCCCAGGACATAGACATATCTGATGTTGGCAGAAAGCTTAAATTCTTGTTAATCTAACTGCACTGTCAAATTTACAGTAGCTATTACAGTGAAAGAATACCATGCTATTGTTTGAGGAGAGTGCACAGTTATGAACTTGAAGTTATTAATAAACCAATTAGGCACATTTGGGCATTCTTGCCACAAATGTTTTAACATAAATGAAATGGTTCATTGGATCAGTCTAAACGTTGCACATGCACCGCTGCCATCTAGTGGCCAATATCTAAATTGCACGTAGATTCCTAAGTCATATATTGGCCTTTCTCTTGCATTTCAAAGATGATGGGGGGGGAAATGCGCGGGAAATGGGGGAAAAAAACGCATGTTTTTTATCTTTTACCAGATGTGTTATATTCTCATACATTACATTCACATTTCCACAAACTTCAAAGTGTTTCCTTTCAAATGATATCAAGAATATGCATATCCTTGCTTCAGGTCCTGAGCTACAGGCAGTTAGATTTGGGTATGTCATTTTAGGCATCATTAAGAGGTTTTTGTATGGTTACTKAAGTCACATTAAATGTTGTYGTGTCTTTACTATGGATTAAGTGATATATGACATGCTATTTTATCAAATCAATTCTCTGTAATTAATATTACCTGATTGGGGTAATATTACCCAAATATTACCCAAAAGTTGGGGCACCACGGAAGAATGTTTATAGAGCTGTTGTCTTCCGAATAAACTCTTAAWTACCTGGTAATCTTTTATATCAATAGCAGTCAATTATTAATCGTCACACAAAGAAAGGGGGTTGGGTTTGAATGAAAACGCGGCAAGACTGACGAACAAAAGGATTGGGTCTCTATCAGACCTTATGAAGCTATGCTATCGTAAATACAGAATCTTATGCATTCTAAATAACCGCCCATTCRGAAAAGGAAAATGCAAAAACTATATTTACTCTGACCTGCGCTTCGATAGATTGGTCGAAGATGGAAGGCTGGGTTGCCCAGCAGAGAACTCCCTTGTCCTTTGAAGAAYATTTCTGGGCGGATACRTTGTAGTCTGTCATCTTGTGGTAGAACGGATAYGTTGCAGTCTGTCGTCGTGTGGTAGAACAGATACGTTGTAGYACCCTGTCGTTCTGAAGAGATTGTTTGTCCTTTCCAAGGCCACGCACATTTACAGCTGCTGCTGATAACTTCGACGTCTAGGATCTATCACTTCAAAAATGAATAAGAGTTCAAAGTTCATACCAAGTTGCCATAGTATAAGCTCATGCTATATTCTGGCTGGTATAGTCGAAATTCATCCTTCTAAACGTATGGACATCAGTCCTCACGTCATCGGGAACACAATGTTAATTTCGTTAGGTTGTAGTCGTTCAACCATTCGCAACCAGAGCTTACGCTGAGGTAGGCTTAGTTCGCCGTGCATTGAGTCACGGGGGCTCTTATAGAAATGTAGAAAAGGGGTTGGTTCATCATTTCCAACCAATGCCTATTCACGTGGGCGTGGCCACTGATTAAGCATATTTTACTTATGAAAACAATTCTCTCATTTTAAAAACTAAAATTACGTTTCATCTTTTCACAAATAGTTTCATATTTCAACATTTAAATTGCACAATTTCATGTGAATCTGATAACTAGAATGTATAGACTTCCAAGATATAGTTTATGCTATCCTATCATCAGTAATAATGTCTCAGACGACAACTGATCTGACATCRTATTTTTTAAGTACCRACTGATACTTTCAACTGGTTGGATTACATAAAGATTGTTCTTTTCCCCAACCTTTTGATGTTACAATACTCTYTCTTTGTTAACAAAGGGCTTTCCAAGAGTCCATTCTGTAGAGTAGAGAGAGAAARGGGGAAAGGTATTTATGKGGGTCATAACCCTCACCAACAGGGCAACTTCATGACAATGTGGAATAGTCAACCATGCACATCACTGAATAGACATTATTCACATCCTGTGTMTTTGTAGGCTAATATCAGTTCTGGACAGAATATACAGGAAGAGGTGCCAAGATATCAGCTGGCTGGTTGTCAACCACATGGAGCTGTCAGTGTACTGCAACAGTCCTGAACCCCAGCCTAGAGGGAGGCAGAGGGGGCTACAGGTGTTGACTGGGAGATCCCTGAGACGTCTGGCTCGGGAAGAAAATACCCTGGGAGAGGGATAAATATGCTACCTCTCTTTCCTCTCCCCTCTTCCTAATCTACAGAGGGAATCACTCAAACAGCCAACCTAAATTCAACTTCAGACAGAAACACGTATAGGAGCCTCCAAGGATTCACAGAGCGAGAGCGAGAGAGAGAGTTGGAGGGAGAAAGGGGAGAGAGAGATGAGAGTGGGGGGAAGAGTAGAGAGGGAGAAGAGAGAGGGGGAGGGAGAGGATGAGCGGGGAGAAAGAGGTGGGCAAGAGGAGGTGAAGAGGATGAAGAGACATATGGAGAGAGAGGAAGAGGAGAGAGAGAGTTGCAGGGAAAAGGGGAGAGAGAGAGATGAGATGGGGGAAGAGTAGAGAGGGAGGAAGAGAGAGGGGAGGGAGAGGATGAGCGGGGGAGAAAGAGGTGGGCAAGAGGGGAAGAGTAGAGAGGGAGAAGAGAGAGGGGGAGGGAGAGGATGAACGGGGAGAAAGAGGTGGCAAGAGGGGGGAGGAGAGTATGAGAGACATTGTGAGAGAGAGGAAGAGGAGAGAGAGTTGGAGGAGAAAGAGGAGAGTGGAGGGAAGAGGAAGAGGGGGAGGGAGAGGATGAGCGGGGAGAAAGAGGTGGCAAGAGGGGAGGGAGAGGATGAGAGACATATATGGAGGGAGAGAAGAGGAAGAGGAGAGAGAGAGAGCTTGCAGGAGAAAGGAGGAGAGAATGGCGAGAGGGGGAGGGAGAGGATGAGAGAACATATGGGAGAGAGAGGAAGAAGATAGAGAGAGGGAGACAGCCAGCTAGTCGAGAGAGTGTTGAAAACTTTAGGCCGATAATCCTCTTTTTCTCTCTCTTTTTTCTCTCCTCCAGTGAGGGAGCGGTTATGTAAAAGACATCTACAATTCTGTTCTATGAAACATCAAAGCCTTGCACCACCTCCTCACAATCTGCATATACTGTATGCCGTGTCCAGGGAAAAGATAGAGGGAGCTGAGAGGGAGGAGGTTTGAGCTAGAAATACTTCATGGGGAGATTTAGAAAGTTGGGAGATTTAAACTGTTTTACAAACATTAATCATTTGACGAATAATCACAAGGAACTGACAACGTAGGCCAACATGTTGGAATCGACAGGATCAAGGCATAATATTGATATATCTATGCACAGGATATTTTATGCATGATATAATTATACGTGATTAATATAAGGATTAACATAAGGGTTTAGCATTTTTTTGGTGGGTAAAAAAAACATACCTTGGGTAGAATGATTATTCGCTAAGTATGTCACAACCACAATTTCCATTCCCTGTGTCTATGTAGCAAATCAAATCAAACTTTATTTAAAGTGCATTTAAAATCACAACTCACTTTACATTAAAACAATAAAATAAAAAAAGTAAAAGGAAGSAGTAAAAAGTATGAATAACAAAAACATAAACCAGGGCATCCCGAGTGGCGCAGCGGTCTAAGGCTCTGCATCACAGTGCTAGAGGCGTCACTATCCCGGCCCTGACCGGGAGACCCATGAGGCGGCGCACAATTGTTCGGGTTAGGGGAGGGTTTGGCTGGCCCATCCCGCTCTAGCGACCTCTGTGGCGGGCCGGTAGCATGCATGCTGACACGGTCAACAGTTGTACGGTGTTGTCTCCGACAAATTGGTGCTTCTGGGTTAAGCGGGCAGTGTGTCAAGAAGCAGTGTSGCTTGGCAAGGTCGTGTTTCGGAGGAACGCRTGGCTCTTGACCTTCGCCTCTCCTGAGTCCGTATGGGAGTTGCAACGATGGGACAAGACTGTAACTRCTAATTGAATATCATGAAATTGGAGAGGTAAAAAAGTAACAACAAAACAAAAAAATAACATAAAACACTGAGGATGCCGAAAACAATCCTGATTTAAAGGCTATAAAGGTGAGGTTTTAAAAGTGATTTAAAAACTTCAATGGTGTCTGCCCCTCTTACCTGACAGGGCAAGCTGTTCCATAACTGAAGAGCTTTGATAGAGAATGCTCCGCCCCCTGCCTTGGTTCTGCATTTAAGTACAGTAAGCGGACCAGTTCCTTGGGAGCAGAGCTCCCTCACTGGGTTGTGTGGAACGAGCATGTCTGTCAGATATGACCGGGCAAGGCAAAGCAGAGGTTTAAATATTAAGAGGAAGATCTTAAAATCAGACCAATACTATTCAGGCAGATAAAACTGGAGTGATGTGCTTTCTAGTGTTGGTTAAAATGCGAGCTGCAGTGTTTTGAGAGGAGGGCATTGCAATAGTCTAATCTAGATGAAATAAACGCATGGAACAATTTTTCAGCATCTGGCTGAGTGATGTTGTGAAAAAACTGGAAATGTTTTGGATATGGCTTTTACGTGGTTGTCAAAAGCTAGGCCGGGGTCAAAGGTAGCACCAAGGTTTTTAACGTCCATGTTTGGTGTAATGAGACAACCATTAATGTTGAGAGTGAGCGCTGAAACTTTGTTTGTGAGATTCTTGTGGCCAAGTAGTATCATCAGTTTAAAACCATCCAGTTACTACCATCTGTTATGCACGGCAGGCTGACTGTAAAGTATCGTCTGGTTTAAAATACAATTGGGTGTCATCAGCATAGCAGTGAAAGTGTATGTTGTGCTAGTGGATGACATTACTAAGGGGTAGCATGTATAAGGAAAATAAAAGGGGTCCAAGCACAGAACCTTGAGGAACACCAAATTCAACCTTGGTACGTCAAATAAATTATTGCCTAGCTGAACAAATTGTTAGCGCTCAGAGAGGTAGGATTTGAACCAGTTAAGAACCTGTCCTCGTAGACCAACCAAGTCTTCCAACCTCCTAATAAGAATGGCAGTAGGTAATTCACTACCTTGACAAGCACAGTCTCAGTGCTGTGAAATTGTCTAAAACCGGATTGGTAGGTTTCAAAGATACTGTTTGAATTTTAAAATGATGTAAGCTGCTGGGTTATGGTCTGCTCTAGTATCTGACGCAGAAAAAAGCTTTTGAAAAAGCTTATACAATGATCCTACTGTATCTTTGGTCTGTTTTGAAACACTTGGGTGTCACACCCTGATCTGTTTCACGTGTCTTTATGCTTGTCTCCACCCCCTTCCAGGTGTCGCCCAGCTTCCCTATTATCCCATGTGTATTTATACCTGTGTTCTCTGTTTGTATGTTTCCAGTTCGTTTTGTTTCGTGAAACCTACCAGCGTTTGTTCATCTGCTCCTGTCTGTCTTGCTCCTGTTTTCTAGTCCTTCCCGGTTTTGACCATTCTGCCTGCCCTGAGCCTGAGCCTGCCTGCTGTTCTATACCTTGTCCCACCTCACTGGATTATACACCCCTGCCTGCCCTGACCCTGAGACTGCCTGCCTGCCGTTCTTGACCTTTTGCACCCTCTCTGGATTACTGACCTCTGCCTGCCTTTGACCTGTCGTTTGCCTGCCCCTGTACTAGAAATACACTTTTGTTTCTTTGACACTGTCTGCATCTGGGTCATACCTTAAACCTGATAATGGGACTTGGCTCCAATTTGATTAATATGATTAAAATATTATATGCCAATCCCTCAGCTATAGTAACAGGCAACACCTGCTTTCCCCCGTTCTGAATAAGTAGAAGGCAAGGTGACCCCATCTCACCTCTGCTATTTTTATTGTCTATGGTCCAGGCAATTTGACAATCAAAATAAATTACACCAATATATCTCAGTTCTCAGTTCTTCAGATCACATTTACATTTTAGTAATTTAGCAGACACTCTTATCCAGAGTGACTTACAGTAGTGAGTGCATACATTTTCATACTTTTTTTCACACCGGTCCCCCATGGGAATCAAACCCACAACCCTGGTGTTGCAAGTGCAATGCTATACTGAACTGCACAGGACCATACGTCATCTCATTATACACTGACAATATCTTACTTTATCTAGACAATGTATCTCATCTCTCCCAAACGCTTTGAAGATCATAGACAAATTCAGCTCTATCTCAAGTTATAAAATGAATCTAACCAAATCTGCTCTACTGCCCCCCAAGAACCTGACAGAGGACCCCATCTCTACCTTTGGAATCCCAATCATTTCTCATTTTAAATATTAAATATTTAAAAATAGACATATTTCCTTCTTTAGATAAAACCATTGCCAAAAACATAAACAGAATAATAAAAATAAAAAMGTTTTTATTTATTTAACCTTTATTTAACTAAGTAAGAATGCTCAAATCAATTCAACGAGACCTCGGTAGATGTACTAACATCCCAGTCGCTCTACCGGCAGAATCTTTTTTCATGAGCCTTTCTTGCTATTGGGATAAAATCCACAGTGCATTTTCAAAATGTATATGKCAAGGTAAGAGATCCCAGATTAAATTAACACATTTCCAGAGAGGGAAAGACTCTGGAGTGCTATCTGTTCCAAACTTCAAATTGTATTTCCAAGTACTAGCATTTCGCCCAATTATAAATTGGTTGAGACATGACTCTTCCGCTCCCTGGCTGAGAATAGAGATAACTATGATGGCTCCCATTGCACTGGAAGAACTGGTGTTCATTGATCTACTATCTCTTAAACAATGTAAACTATGCTTTGGCCCTATTATTGCTCAAACTATTTCTATTTGGCGCAAAATGTTAAAACTATGCAATCGGGGAACTAAATGGCATACCCAGACTCCAATATTAAACAATAATATCTTGCGATCGGGAAGACAGCCTTTCACATCACCCCAATGGTCCAAATGCGGTATCCGTAATCCATACCCTTGGTAATATCATGGATAGTAATGGCTTGAGGACATTGCAAGATCTGAAATAAGCATTTATATTACCAGGTGACTCTTTTTTTTCTTAATGATGATAGCCTCTTGAATATCTTCATTCAACCAGAGAAGATAACTGCTGAAAAAGAAATGGGCTCTAAGATGGCAACCACCTCACTCTCTCCCATTTAACCAGTGGATACAGTTACTATTAGAAGATATAACATTAGAATTATCGACAACAATAATTCATTTTATATATATACCATTGAAGGCTAGTGGGAGGAGCTATAGGAGGATGGGTTCATTGTAATGGCTGATRTGGCATGAAAGGAGCAGAATCAAACATGGTCGCCATATGTTTGATGTGTTTGATACCGTTCCATTCCAACCATTACAATGAGCCCGTCCTCCTATAGCTCCTCCCACCAGCCTCCATTGATATGTACATTGCCTTCAGAAAGTATTCATACCCTTTGACTTATTGCCACCTACAGGCCAATCAGTGCCATTCTTTTTGACTAAGTTACTCATGGCCTGTAGTTTCTGTTTGCCGAATTAGAAAAAAAGTTACCAATCYATGCTGGAGTTATTTGATGTAAAGGAAATATTTTCTTTACATTTTTGCCTAAAATGACATACCCAAATCTAACTGCGTGTAGCTCAGGCCCAGAAGCAAGGACCTGGTACCATTTCAAAGGAAACAGTGTGTGGAAATGTGAAAAGAATGTAGGAGAATATAACACATTAGATCTGGTAAAAGATAATACAAAGAAAAAAACAACCGTAAAAAAAAAAGCCCAGGTGCAATTTAGATATTGGCCACYAGATGGCAGCAGTGTATGTTAAAAGTTTTAGTCTGATCCAGTGAAACATTGCATTTCTGTTCCAAATGTTGTATCAAGACTGCCCAAATGTGCCTAAATTGTTTATTAATAACTTTTCATGTTCAAAACTGTGCACTCTYCTCAAACAATAACATGGTATTGTTTCACTGTAATTACTACTGTAAATTGGACAGTGCAGTTAGATTAACAAGAATTTAAAGTATATATAAAAAAAAAACATACAAGAAGCCTTCCCAGTGCTTACCGTTGCTAACTGTACAGCTGGTTGCAGCTCCTGAACAGACTTCCTACCTGGTTAACCCTTTATATTATACCTGACCAAACCTAAAGAATCCCTAGCCTCATTGTTCAAACTACTGACCCAGCAACATGCTACAGAAGCCTACTGAAGCGACTGAGGTGACGTCCACATTTCCAGGGACTGGATCCGTCAGTCTTTAGAAAAGGCTGTTTCTCAATTGGCTGTTTCTCAAACAAAGTAACATAAAGCCTTTTGAGAGTTTACAACAGCTAGTAACATCCTTGACATTGGAAGTTCTCCATACATTGTGCAAAACTTTCTTACATTTTGTTTACAAGCCTATTTGAAAGATGCCTTTTATTAAATATTGATAATACATGGCTCAATGTTATATTGTAAGCTCATTTGATTTAAGACAAAAAACTAGAAATCACACATATTGCCTTAAGAGTGAAAGTCTGGGGTTAACTTGTTTGGTTAAACTTAATCTTCATTTGCTCCACATGTGCCATACTACTATTGCTGACACTGTAACACAACACATTTCACTGCACCTGTCCTGTGTGTGACAATAAAACATTTATTTAATACATAATCAAAAGTGAGTTGTTACTTAACCTTTGCTTTTCATAATCATGATACTGGAGAAATTATTACAACATTTAAGAAATGTTATTTAGTCTTTTCTTAATATTTCAAATACATCAACAATTCATTTAGTTAATTCCTCACAAAAAATAATTTGGTAACACTTATTTTAAAGAACTCTTAATTAATAAAGGGGTTTCAAAAGTAAAGTAGTTACTATAAGTGGTTTACAACTGCAAAAGAAAGAGAGTTAGCGCTACCTTATTGTAAAGTGTGAACAGGAATTCATATTAGTATCTGTGTACAAATTATGGTAGCACTTAATTTACTCTACTATGTTTTTTTTAAATGTGTACAAATTAATAAGTAAAAAGCTGAAATGTCTTGAGTCAATAAGTAGTAAGTTCAAGAGTAAAAATGTGTTTAACAAGTCACATAATAAGTTGCATGGACTTTGTGTGCAATTGTAGTGTTTAACATGATTTTTAATGACTATCCCATCTCTGTACCCCACTCATACAATGATCTCTAAGGTCCCTCAGTCGAACAGTGAGTTTCAAACACAAATTCAACCACAAAGACCAGAGAGGTTTACCAATGCCTTGCAAAGATACAAAATATTGGTAGATGGGTAAAAATAAAATTAAAAGCAGACATTAAATATCCCTTTGAGCATGGTGAAGTTATTAATTACTCTTTGGATGGTGTATCAATACACCCAGTCACTATAAAGAAAATAGGTGTCCTTCCTAACTCAGTTGCCAGAGAGGAAGGAAACCACTTAGGGATTTCACTATGAGGCCAAACAGAGTTTAATGGCTGTGATTGGAAAAAATGGAGGATGAATCAACAACATTGTAGTTACTTCACAGAACTAAACTAATTGACAGAGTAAAAAGAAGGAAGCCTGTAAAGAAWAACAAATATTCTAAAACATTCATCCTGTTTGCAACAAGGCACTAAAGTAATACTGAAGAAAAAAAATTGTCCTGAATACAAAGTGTTATGTTTGAAGCAAATCCAATACAGCACATTACTGAGTACCACTCCCCATATACAGTGGGGAGAACAAGTATTTGATACACTGCCGATTTTGCAGGTTTTCCTACTTACAAAGCATGTAGAGGTCTGTAGTTTTTATCATAGGTACACTTCAACTGTGAGAGACGGAATCTAAAACAAACATCCAGAAAATCACATTGTATGATTTTTAAGTAATTAATTTGCATTTTATTGCATGACGTAAGTATTTGATCACCTACCAACCAGTAAGAATTCCGGCCTCTACAGACCTGTTAGTTTTTCTTTTAGAAGCCCTCCTGTTCTCCACTCATTACCTGTATTAACTGCACCTGTTTGAACTCGTTACCTGTATAAAAGACACCTTCCACACACTCAGTCAAACAGACTCCAACCTCTCCACAATGGCCAAGACCAGAGAGCTGTGTAAGGACATCAGGGATAAATGGTAGACCTGCACAAGGTGGGATGGGCTACAGGACAATAGGCAAGCAGCTTGGTGAGAAGGCAACAACTGTTGGCACAATTATTAGAAAATGGAAGAAGTTCAAGATGACGGTCAATCACCCTCGGTCTGGGGCTCCATGCAAGATCTCACCTCGTGGGGCATCAATGATCATGAGGAAGGTGAGGGATCAGCCCAGAACTACACGGCAGGACCTGGTCAATGACCTGAAGAGAGCTGGGACCACAGTCTCAAAGAAAACCATTAGTAACACACTACGCCGCCATGGATTAAAATCCTGCAGCGCACGCAAGGTCCCCCTGCTCAAGCCAGCGCATATCAGGCCCATCTGAAGTTTGCAAGGACTATTTGGATGATCCAGAGGAGGAATGGGAGAAGGTCATGTGGTCTGATGAGACAAAAATAGAGCTTTTTGGTCTAAACTCCACTCGCCATGTTTGGAGGAAGAAGAAGGATGAGTACAACCCCAAGAACACCATCCCAACCGTGAAGCATGGAGGTGGAAACATCATTCTTTGGGGATGCTTTTCTGCAAAGGGGACAGGACGACTGCACCGTATTGAGGGGAGGATGGATGGGGCCATGTATCGCGAGATCTTGGCCAACCACCTCCTTCCCTCAGTAAGAGCATTGAAGATGGGTCGTGGCTGGGTCTTCCAGCATGACAACGACCCGAAACACACAGCCAGGGCAACTAAGGAGTGGCTCCGTAAGAATGCATCTCAAGGTCCTGGAGTGGCCTAGCCAGTCTCCAGACCTGAACCCAATAGAAAATCTTTGGAGGGAGCTGAAAGTCCGTATTGCCTAGCGACAGCCCCGAAACCTGAAGGATCTGGAGAAGGTCTGTATGGAGGATTGGGGCAAAATCCCTGCTGCAGTGTGTGCAAACCTGGTCAAGAACTACAGGAAACGTATGATCTCTGTAATTGCAAACAAAGGTTTCTGTAGCAAATATTAAGTTCTGGTTTTCTGATGTATCAAATACTTATGTCATGCAATAAAATGCAAATTAATTACTTAAAAATCATACAATATGATTTTCTGGATTTTTGTTTTAGATTCCATCTCTCACAGTTGAAGTGTACCTATGATAAAAATTACAGACCTCTACATGCTTTGTAAGTAGGAAAACCTGCAAAATCGGCAGTGTATCAAATACTTGTTCTCCCCACTGTATGTATTTTTTGKCTCAGTCTGCTTTCCACCAGACACAGCAGGACAATAACCTAAAACACAAGGCCAAATCTGCACTGGAGTTGCTTACCAAGAAGACAGTGAATGTTCCTGAGTGGCCGAGTTACAGTTTTTACTTAAATCGACTTGAAAATCTATGACAAGACTTGAAAAATGTTGTCTAGCAATGATCAACAACCAATTTGACAGATYTTGAAATATTTCGAAAAGAATATTGGGCAAATCCAGGTGTGGAAAGCTCTTAGACTTACCCAGAAAGACTAACAGCTGTAATCGATGCCAAAGGTGCTTCTAGAAAGTATTGACTCAGGGGTGTGAATACTTATGAAAATTAGATATTTCTGTATTTAATTTTCAATAAATGAGTAAAAATGTCTAAAAACATGTTTTCACTTTATCATTATGAGGTATTGTGTGTAGATGGGTGAGAAAATAAATATATTTAAATCATTTGAATTCAGGCTGCAACACAACAAAACGTGCAATAAGTCAAGGGGTATGAATACTTTTTGAAAGTCTCAAAACCCAGGCAGTTTGTGTCATGTTCAGTGTAACTGCCGTTGAGTATAATTCTGATATATCATGGCTGCGTTAGACAGGCAGCCCAATTCTGATCTTTGTTTCACTAATTGGTATTTTGACCAATCAGATCAGCTCTGAAAAATATCTGGTGCAAAAAGATCCGATGTGATTGGTCAAAAGACCAATTAGCGGGAAAAAATATAAGACTTGGGATGCCTGTCTAAACCAGCCTATGAGAAACAAGGCCAGGCCACATAGTTTTGACTCTGCTGACCCCTATTGTTCTTTGATTCACACTGCGGTTAAAAGACACAAGCTGAGTCCACAGATACCACTTACTGGTCGGGTCTAGCTTCTCTACTCGATGAGAAAGGGAAATGAAAGGTTTTTCCATCTTGCATTCAAGTAGATTACATAGTTGTAATAACAAAGGCACATCTATGTTATTTTGAGAGTCCTACAAACTGTATATATTTAAAATAAGACAAAGGTTCACAAGACTGATTCTAAAACATTTATTTCCATGTCACAAAAACGCCTTTGCATACCCCTGTGCATATTCATGCRCACACGTTTCACTGCCAGTGAAAAGAAGATATTACTCAGTCTCACAATACCGATGGTATCAGACAGTGTGCAACATTCTTCATTCACTCTTAACGGAAGACCTTGCATAGTACTGTGTAGCAGGCTCTTTCCACCGGTGCAAAGGTTCAGTCGAGCAGAGATTAAATTATGAAAATGACGTAATCATGGATCTCATGTAGGTTATATTTTKCACACTAGATTCATAGAAACCACACATACCAAGTTACAGTATATTAAATTCAAGTTATTTGATCTGTATTGCACTTCATTTTAACTCACTGTTGTTCTGCATAAAATGGATCAAGATGAGTAAGACATTGCTGTAACGCCAACAGCAAAATACTTTGGTATATTCCAGCACATTTGAATGCCATTGGAAAATATCACTGTCCACACACAAGAATCCTGAAATACATTGGCTGGATGTGCCATCAATCTAAACATGCAGGAAGGCCTTATTGAAAACCATGGAGCCACAGTTATGACAGTGCCTATACAATATGCACTTCAGAGATTCTTTGTGTACATGCTCCAAATATCAGTCCCCCCTGTTGTTCATACATCCTCTGGAGTCTAGACCAATCAGTCTTGTTATGACTTCTTTACAGGTCTTGTCTCCAAGCAGTTCCTGTATGGAGTATTGACACAAATCTTTTCCGGCCACACTTTACATTAGAGAAAATAGTATTTCCTTTATGTTCATTTTAGGTGAATAACTTGTGTCTAAATAACAACAAAAATAAACAAAAAAAGACTCCAAGTGCATGAAATTGCAAACCTGTTACATGTAACCTAATAACATTACATTACACATGACTTTCCTTTGTATAAAGTAAGTAAGTAGCCTGGTCCAAGCCAGAACGGCCCATTGGGCAGGAGCCCATCTCCTGTATACGTAGCGTGAGCGTGATGCAGTTTGATCTACAAATACACCCCGTGGACAGGAACTAGCCTATCACAGGGCCTTMATTTGTGTTAATCCAATGAAAATAAGTATAAGTGTGGGCCAATTTCCTTTCCCCTCATTTCCCTGTCTTGTAATCGAAAAGGGAAAAAGTTGTTACTGCAGTTACCGTTATTGTAGTAATACCAACAATGCATTAACTGGCTGTCGTCATTGGCTTCAGCATCACCCCGGACAAGCTGCTGGAGAAGGCCTTCTTCATCCGCCTGTTCAGCCGCAAAGAGATTACCCTCCTGCAGCTCGCCAATGAGAAGTCGCTGCAGCAGAAGGGCATCACCGTCAAACAGAAGAGGTGAGTGAGGGCTAGAGAGACAGCATGAGCTCTATTGGGTCTAATTGAAATTGGAGAGTGCATTTACTTCCAGAGAAATGATTGGGGATCCTAATAAATCAAATCAAAATGTACTCAAATCCACTGTCTAATTGAATATATGACTTCTTTCAAATGAATCTAAAATTGCACCGTAACTGTCTTCAGTGTTTCCCCTGGGATTTGTTTCAGCAGTGGTGGCAAGGGTAGCGGGGGATGGATTTCTACTAGCATTAGCGCAATGACATGCTAGCTGTTCCCATAGACTTCCAGTCATTGAGTCAACGACTATCCATTTAAAAGTGTGTCTGGCAGAAATATATATTAAAACCAAAAATTACATCATTTTTTTGCAGCAGTGGCAACAATTTCCACTCCTGCTAAATGAATATAGGAGAAACACTGGTCTTGGTGCTCTGGTTGCTGCCCTGATATCCGATGCTCTTGTGTCCAATGCTGGACACCTTCCTGCTGGTGCTGCCCCTCACTGCCCCTCCCTTCATTCTGACGCTACTACTCCCACCCTCGGACATGGTCCTTCCTCTCCTTTTCTTCTCCTCCTCCTCCTCCTCCTCCATCCCCCTCTCCGCCTCCTCCTGCTGCAGGTTCCGGAGGTTCTGACAGTTGCATACCCGCTCCTCTGGCTGCTCCCCGGTGGGACGGAACCACTTCAATGAAGCGTAGACGAGCTCTACGAAACTGGACAAGGCAGATATCACTCCCACGGCGAAGTAGAAACAGAGGAAGACTGTCTTCTCCATGGGGCGTGACACGAAGCAGTCCACCGTGTAGGGGCATGGGAAGCGGCTGCATGGGAACTGGGCCTCAACCCGGAAGCCGTACAGCCACCACTGACCTATCAGAAATCCCACTTCTGTCACCAAACGGAAGGCCACATTTATAACATAGAGTTGTCGGAGGTGGCGCTCTTCCCTGGCGGGGTTGCTAATCAGCTGGCTGAACCTTGGCTGGCTTAACTGCATGGTCCTCTTGTTGTGGTGGTGCATGGCGTACATGAGGAAAATGAGGGATGGCGTGGAGATGAGGACTATGTGGAACACCCAGAAGCGGTACTGGGAGATGGGGAAGGCATCATCGTAACACACCTGCTTGCAGCCCGGCTGCAGTGTGTTACAGGCAAACTCCCCCTGCTCGTCTTCGAACAAGTCGCCGGCGACAGTGCCCAGGATGAGGATGCGGAAGACCAGCATGAGCAGCAGCCAGAAGCGGCCCAGCATAGGGGAGTGGACCTGGAGGGCATCGAAGAGGCCGCTGAGGAAGCTCCACTCACCCATGATGCGAGGACTCGGCCTGGGCTATTCTTCCTGGCTCTCTWGGGGTCTCTGGAGGTCTAGTGGAACTTATATTCAGTCCATTTTCAGAAATAGTTATCCCTCATGAGTWACTGGCACACAGGTTTGTCAAGTCAAAATGCCAAGTCTGCTCACAAGCCCTTCCTTAAGAAGTACTAAAATGGATGATAAAATCTTAACAGGGTGATTTACAGATCAAAGGCTAATTCCATGGACGTGTCCTTCACATGACCTGAAACAAGACAGATCAAATATTTGATTGTTTAACATGCTGATTTTTTAAATAAAGATAGCTATTCCAATATATTTCCTCATCCACATTACATTTAATTAATTAACACAAGCAAATACCTGTATTAGATGAGAAGTTGCTTCAACTCCTTTTAAGCTTCCTTAGGCTATTAACCAATTCAGTGAAAACCCCTGCTCCTTTCGTGATCTTAAATGACATTGAAGAACAGAGGTTTTGATTAGTTAAGAAGCACATAGGCAAAACAATATARGTATATTATTGAATGTAGTTAATATTACATACAAAACGACCCACACAAATATTTAACTTGCTCACATAGAGGTTAAACATACTCAGAGAACATACCAAACTTTTCAACCATATACATGGTAGATCGTCATAATAAGCCGATTCCTGTACAAGCCTGGTAGAAGTACTCTTTAGCCTCTGGCATACACACTCTGGGTGCCTTGTTTATGTGGGCAGGTGCCTTCTTTGATTTGGTACTTCTGCCTGAGGCAGCCTTGAATCAATGGGTAGCAGTCAATGAGTCATCAAAATATTGCCAGTCAATAAAAAAAAAACTAAGATCCGTAGAAAAACCTTTAAACATTAGGCATTATATCATCCATCTATTAAAGGTGCAATGACAAAAAAAATGGAGCCAACCTGTGTTGTGTGCTTCTCCTAGCAAGCCGACTATTACCACAGTCTAACTCCACGTTAGACAGTGATAATGGTTGGCTTTTAGTAGTCCGCTTGCTAGGGCGTCAACGAGGAAGGAAATTCCTGTCATGTCCTATCTGGGATATCAAAGTACACAAACATAATTAATGTTTACTCATGAGTACATACTCTTGACTGATGACGGCTTTTCCTAATGGCAGGAAGAGTCAGCACTTCCCAATCGGCCTGAGCAGTTCACAAGGGAGAACACAGGAACACCCCAGCATCAATACACCACCTACTGGGTAAAAACTGGTTGAATCAATGTTGTTACCACGTAATTTCAACCAAAATATATAATGTGATKAAGTTGATGGAAAACTGATTGGATTTGAAAAAAGTTAACATAAGGGAATTTCATATTTTTTCCTCCAAATTTTAACCTAAATCCAATGACATGGTAAAATGTTTTGTTGATTTCACATTGAATTCACATTAGTTGACAACTCAACCAAATGTAAATCAAAACTAGATGTTGAACTGTAGTCTGCRCCCAGTGGGCACTGGTAGACCTACTGATACGACAGCTGTGAGTGCTTTTGTATTGGGATTGGGTGGGCCGGCCAGTCCCTGACTTTGTTTTAATTTTCAAATAGCCTACACCCCTTTCCTGCAGTCAACTGAACAATTCGTCCTCTAGTGGCCTCATGGGTGGAATGTTTGTAATATTTTTCATAATTAATAAACATTATTATTAAACCTGCTTAAAATCCAGTGTTTCTATGTCAACCGGTTTTGTTATATTTCAGTCTTCTGTGATATATATGAAATGTAAAATTGGGATGCAAACTCAAAATTGAATACATTTAAACTCTATATCKGACATGGTACAGGTGTCTTCAGTTTTTAAGCCCATAACCATGTATGTGAAGTGAATACTTTGTTTTAAAGTAAATTTGACTACCAAGAAACACTCTGTGTGATCCTAATTTAGCCCACTGCAGAAAAAGGCTAGATTGAGTCATACTTTGAACTTTAAATGTAGGCTACATGAGGTTAATACGTTTTTATGTCAGTATCGGATGAAACTGTGGGCTGAGGTAAATTGTTTAATTGCTACTTGCCCTGTTACAGTTTAGATTATTTAGTTACTTACWTTAACCATGTTTGGAATCATAGCCCTCCATGTCGATACGCAGGTTGGCTTTTACTGGGATGCAGCTCTGCAGTGGTCACTAGCTGGCCTAGCCACATTCATAACATCTTATTTCAAACCCTAACTACACTGCTAACCTTATGCCTAGCCCTAACCTTAAATTATGACCAAAAAAAGCACATTTTTGTTTTCACCATAAAGACAATTTTGACTATGCAAGCCGCAAAGTCAAAATTGCCTTCATGGTAAAAATGTCATGAGCTAGCTACTACTTTAAAGCAATTCAAGATTTAATTGTTACAAATAATTAATGCATGGACTACATTTATGAGAATATTTTGTTTACCTTATCAAGCTTGAAGATGGTACACTCATTTATCAATCCAAAAARGTGTTATGAGTGAGTGCACCACAAACATCTTTCCAGGGTGTTGGTGCATCCTCCTCCCAATACAGCCTCTTGCAACACCACTGATAGGGAAAGGGTATCCATTTGCAAAAGTAAAGTTTTGCTTTGATGTCAAGTCAGCTCATATTGTTGCTACCTTAGCTGTTATGCTAGCTAATGTGACACTAGCATATTGACATGCATATTGGTATTAAAAGACGGGAACATTGTTTAGGCAAATCATTAGTTAGGTAGCTAGCTATCACATTAAGTGTGGAAAAATGTGATAGCTAACGTTAGGGACTTCAGCATTACGGCCGAGATCCCGTTAACGGGATCGATATGACAACAGCCAGTGAAAGTGCAGGGCGCCAAATTCAAAACAACAGAAATCTCATAATTAAAATTCCTCAGACATACAAGTATTTTACACCATTTTAAAGATAAACTTGTTGTTAATCCCACCASAGTGTCCGATTTCAAAAAGGCTTTACGACGAAAGCACACCAAACGATTATGTTATGTCTGCACCTAGTCACAGAAAAACACAGCCATTTTCCAGCCAAAGAGAGGAGTCACAAAAAGCAGAAATAGAGATAAAATTAATCACTAACCTTTGATGATCTTCATCAGATGACACTCATAGGACTTTATGTTACACAATACATGTATGTTTTGTTCGATAAAGTTCATATTTATATCCAAAATCTCAGTTTACATTGGCGCGTTACGTTCAGTAATGTTTTGCTTACAAAACATCCGGTGATTTTGCAGAGAGCCACATCAATTTACAGAAATACTCATCATAAATGTTGATGAAAATACAAGTGTTATGCATGGAACTTTAGATAAACTTCTCCTTAATGCAACCGCTGTGTCAGATTTAAAAAAAATCTTTACCGAAAAAGCACACCATGCAATAATCTGAATACAGCGCTCAGACAACAAAACAACCATACAGATCTGCCATGTTGTGGAGTCAACAGAAGTCAGAATAGCATTATAAATATTCACTTACCTTCGATGATCTTCATCAGAATGCACTCCCAGGAATCYCAGTTCCACAATAAATGTTTGATTTGTTCGATAAAGTCCATCATTTATGTCCAAATACCTCCTTTTTGTTTGCGTGTTTAGTACACAATCCAAACTCACGACGCGCGGGCAAGTCCAGGCAAAAGTTCGGACGAAAAGTTAAATTACAGTTCGTAGAAACATGTCAAATGAAGTATAGAATCATTCTTTAGGATGTTTTTTTATCATAAATCTTCAATAATGTTCCAACCGAAGAATTCCTTTGTCTGTAGAAATGCAATGGAACAGAGCTAACTCTCACGTGAGCGCGCGTGACCAGCTCATGCCACTCTGGCAGACCCCTGACTCATTCAGCTCMCATTCCCCCATCCTTCACAGTAGAAGCATCAAACAAGGTTCTAAAGACTTTTGACATCTAGTGGAAGCCTTAGGAAGTGCAATATGACCAAAATTCCACTGTATATTCGATAGGMAAAGAGTTGAAAAACTACAAACCTCAGATTTCCCACTTCCTGGTTGGATTTTTCTCAGGTTTTTGCCTGGCATATGAGTTCTGTTATACTCACAGACATCATTCAAACAGTTTTAGAAACGTCTGAGTGTTTTCTATCCACGTCTACTAATATTATGCATATATTAGCAACTGGGCCTGAGTAGCAGGCAGTTTACTCTGGGCACCTTATT
Source organism: Salvelinus sp. IW2-2015 (assembly GCF_002910315.2). NCBI lineage: Eukaryota > Metazoa > Chordata > Actinopteri > Salmoniformes > Salmonidae > Salvelinus > Salvelinus sp. IW2-2015. The sequence continues at coordinate 12,406,447 of NC_036858.1, forward strand.
CATCCAAGCTACTCAGCGCTAGCCAGTCAGTGGCGCTGACAGATTGAAACTGGTATCAACAAAATGTTTTTCACTCTATATCATAAAACATTGCATTGCTAATAAGGCATCAATTAGCTTACACAATTGTAATGTTTATTAGGAAGTTTACTTGATAAGTTAGACACTCAACTGAGAACTTTGGTAGGTAGATAGCTAGATAGCTTGGTTTCTATTTTCCAACGGATTTTTCTAAACCACCTAATTGGTTGTCACTTTCTAATTCCATGATTGGTCATTAGCGGTTATTGATATTGGAACGGTACACCAGAAGGCACGGCTTCTGGTAAACTGTTTGCCACTAGTGGCAAAAAGTGTTATTGTCGCCAAAGGTTTGCAGCAGATTCACTACTAGTAGCAAACATTTCCAAAATTCTAGCAACATTTTGTGGCACACTATTTATCTTGCAGCAAATTTGCCACAAACTTGCAGGAAGCTTGTCGCAACAAATTCATTTTTGTATGGGCATAGCTGGATTCCTATCAAGCAGGCAGTGTCATTTTTTTGTGGAAGTCAAAAACTTTTTTTTATGTCAGGGACAAAAAGCACATCAGTAGAACCCAGTAAAAGACTGCGGTTCAATTGCCGCCTGAATTTATCAAAAATTACTGKAACGACCCTGGGTTTATAAGCGCGGAAATCGACTCTCCCGCACGAGCATGATTTTGTGGCACAGTCGATTGCGCGCCGGACCCCGGGCCAGAAGGTCGAGGGTTTGAGACCCGCTCCCTGCTGCCTCATTACATTAGCTTGATTTCATGGGTAGAGTGTGGCTGGAGAGGCTGCAGTAGCCTAACGGTGTGTGTGTGTGTGTGTGTGTGTGTGTGTGTGTGTGTGTGTTAGTGCACTGTGTTTGTATGTCATGACTGTAAACACATCTTGCTTTAACAATTTGACATTTCCTTAACACCACTGCAGGCTTTGCAGCCTCACTCTACCCCTGATATCAAAGTAATTTTTGAAAATGAAAAAAACCCGACTTGGTATAATTTTGATGATGGAAGATTGAATAAGTGTGCTTTAAACTGTTTGCTTGGAATGATTTGTAGCTATCGTCTCTATCCGTGCATGAGAGTTCATCCGACTCAGTGTCTCTACCAGAAAACACGCGATACCGTAAAGTGTTGTGTATTCACGCACGAGAATCCAGGCGCAAACTCAAGTGCAGATGTCTTTTGACTGCGTTTTGCGAGTGTCGGCTCACTTGACCGCAGTAGAAAACTGGGCCGGTTTGATAGCACATCTCCCCTTGTCGATAGGGTGGACACGCTGCTTGAATTAGCAAAAAATATCGCATATTTGGACTATCAGTAACCACGTTTCCATCCACAGTTGTCATGCGAGTAAAGTAATGAACTTCACAGGGTGTTGAACGTGCACGCTATGAGTTTCATGCTCCTTTCCAATAAATATCGAGGGATTATTCTGGTGGCATTAGGATCGATGCTCGTTTGACAAATAGGCATACAAATATTCTCGCTCTTATCCATAATAATGAAATGATTTAGACTAGCTGTTGGTTAAAGCGCATGTAACAAGACCAGAGTAATGTCACATTTGCTGTTTAACGCAACAGTGTTTGTGACAAAACTGCCGGTAGAGTTGAACATGTAATAGAAAAACATTCAACGTTCGATCTTTATTCGGTACATGAAAACTTAAGTGAACATTTTTATTTTGTGTGCACTACTTCATCACACACTTATTTTTCTTCGCAACAATTCAGTTTGGTGGAAACACCACTGGAGGGAAAATGCGCATATTTTCTTTATGCGGGTTTTAAACTAAACAAAAATATAAACGCAACGATTTTACTGAGTTACAGTTCATATCAGAAAATAAATTAATTAGACCCTATCTGGATTTCACATGACTGGGCAGGGACGCAGCCATGGGTGGGCCTGGGAGGACATATTTGGGAACCAGGCCCAGCCAATCAAAATGAGTTTTTCCCCACGAAGGGGCTTTATTACAGACAGAAATACTCATGTTTCATCAGCTGTGACTGGTCTCAAATGATCCCGCAAGTAAAGAAGCCGGATTTGGAGGTCCTGGGCAGGTTTGGTTACACTTGGTCTGCGGTTGTGGGGCCGGTTGGATGTACTGCCAAAATCTCATTGCAGGCGGTTTATGGTAGAGAAATTAACATTAAATTATCTGGCAACAGCTTTGGTGGACATTCCTGCAGTCAGCATGCCAATTGCAATTGTGGCATTGTGTTGTGTGACAAAAAAAGCACATTTTACAGTGGCATTTTTGTCCCCAGCACAAGGTGCACATGTGTAATGATCATGCTGTTTAATCAGCTTCTTGATATGCCACACCTGTCAGGTGGATGGATTATTTTGGCAAAGAAGAAATGGCACTAACAGGGATGTAAACAAATCTGCGAGAAATACGTTTTTTGTGCACATGGGACATTTCTGGGATCTTTTATTTCAGCTCATGAAACATGGGATCAACACTTTACATGTTGCGTTTATATTTTTGTTCGGTGTAGAATATTCACATGAAAATAAATTGCCGCTCTAGCTAGGTTTCTATCCCTTTGGCGACAAGATTTTCATGTGATTGTTATAGAATCTGCATAAAGGACAGACTATGCGCATTTCCCCACCTGTGGTTTGTTTTCACCAAATGGACTTGTGGATAAAAAAATCAGTGCGTGATGACAAAATGTACGTTTTCATGTACCAAATAAAAATCWAAAATTTTATGTGCTTCCATTGCATTTTCACCCAAACCGGTCGTTTTGTCAAAAACTGTTGCGTGAAATAGCAAATGTGCCTACTCTGGTCTGGGCACCTGCGCTCTAGCCAACAGCTCGCAGATACAGTACTGGTAGCCTATGCAGGTTGGCTAATTTACATGATATTATGGATAAACGCAAAATATTTGTCAAACGGTAGTCAAGCATCGATCATCATGTTTCCAGAATAAGAGCCTTAATAATAGTTGTAGTGGGAGGAGGACCAAACAATGTCATTGCATGACTCCAAATTTGCTTCGATATTATGGTTATTAAATCACCGCCATTTCCCGAATAATACATTTCACCGACACAAAGATCCCAACATGTCGTACAAACAAAATATTTGTAGTTCTAAAAACCGTATGAGTTAGCTCTTATTTGATTTCCTATTGGGAAAATTAACAATAGTGTTCCTTCATGACCCTTTGCATAACCCATTGGTGTCTGCATGAATGCCCCCGACATCTTCATGCTTGTGTGACACTTTTTAATGTTGGTCAAAAGGGAAATAAAAGTATTATCGGAGTTTATTGCACGTCGTTAACAGAACTGCGGGACAACCGTGACCGACAGGAGACTGCCTACCGGTCGCCCCCAGTTAGTACAGGCGGGAAGCTGGAGCGACACCGTGTGCTAACTAGCTAGTTCGCGACATCGTTATGGTGCATTACAGCCATCGACAGTACTGGAGCTTCCCACCTATTGTAGTGGAATCATAGTAAAAAAAAAAAAAAGACTAATACAGGTATAGAGGGGTTCCCGCAAATGTACATTTTGGATAAAGTAAAATATGAAATAGTGTGTAGAGCTTCCTAAAATTGAGTGTACAAAACATTAGGAAAACCTTTCTGATAATTGAGTTGAACCTCATACTGCTGCTGTTCCAAGTCTCATGTACATCATCCTGCCTCTGAAGTGGGGCCGCTATAACGTTCCTAATGTTTTAGTGTAAAGTATGAAATGGTTTATTAAGTCACATTATGAATTCACTATGATATATTTGTATGATTACAAAAGTATAACATCTTATGGGTTGAAATGTGTATTTTCAATCCATATGGTTTGGGGGGGGGCACTACATTTTTTTAAAATATTGCCATTCTAGATGGATGAAAATAGCCATAGCAAATCAGAGCAAAGGTATCAAGTAAAGATTATCCATGTTCCAAGTAAGGTATGAGTTCTCATTTCACAGGGTAACGATACCCAATTCTTGTCAAACTAAAGTTCTTATAATACAGTATTCACCTGAAATGAGTTTGTAGAGAAGAGGAGTTGTAGAACTGTTGAAATGCCCATCCCGATCAGGCCACCAAGCTCAACTTGATCAGGGGCCTGCTCGGGAGGATGCAACCTTGCAGAACATTCAGATAGAAATGTATCATGCACAACAGATGTGTAAGAGACCAGGGAATCATGTCCGCTCTATTCTTTCCATTTCTGTCTGCAATGTTGAGAACATTCCACATCACTTAATACACTTCTGCTCATTTGGGATAAGGAGCACATCTGTACTGAGATGTGTCAAAGCAAATAAATGGGAATGCTAAATTCCAAAAGCTGTTAAGCATTGCGTGATTTCAAAATTGACATGGAACTTCTCCCAATTACTAACAAACACAACCACCACATGATAACAAGCAACTACTTTATTTCCCAAAACAAATATAAAAAGACATCCAATGAAATATTTACATGACAAGACAGAACATGAATAAAAAGATGAAAACCGAAGACTGAACATGTAACGAATAGATTAAAACTAGTGAAATTATTCAGCATAACATTTGTCAAATAGTTTGCCATTTGCAAAATGCGTGAGAATATCCTTCACGGGACATCGTTTTTTTGTTATTAGCTTTTAAACAAGTTTTATTTTTCATCCATGTATGATAAAATTCTAATATAACCAACAGTCTTCTGTGCAAAAGCAAATCAAGACTTCTAATGTTACAAAGCAAAGCCATAAATGGCCAAGTGGCAGTGAAGTATATAAAAGCATTGATTCATTAAAAAAGGGACTTCAGTTGTAATATCCTTGATAACAGGAGACATTGACCATGTAAGAGAACAGGATGCTCCAACCTAAAAGTCCTCATCAGAGTCCGAGTCAAAGTTGTAAGCGACAGGTTTCTTGGCACGGAATGCTTTGCTCCTGGGAGCCACAACCTCCTCATCTGATATATGGAAGCTCTCATCATCCCATACCTTTGTTTTCTACGAGGAGATGCAGGAAGAAGAAAACATCATCCAAATTGAAGTGAATTTTATTTCAGAGTGAGGGATCTGACAAGTTGGGAGGGTGCAAACCTGAACTCATGGTTAACAAGCTTAAGTTAATATTTTCCAGCACCTTGTCAATTGTAAAAGCTCAGGATATCATTGCATTATCAACAACTTGGCTCACGTCAATGCTAGAACCGCCACTGCTTGGACTCACCTTGCTGGCGACGGTAGTCTTCTTGTCCTTGATGCGGGACATGAGGTCATCAGAGCTTCTGTCCGAGTCGTCACTGTCCAGGGCCTTGCGCTTGGCCGCAGCGGCCTTAGACGGGGCAGGGGCATTGGGCGAGCCCTCCGAGCTGCTGGAGTCAAACGACGGGATCGTCTTGGCGGCGGTTTTGGAGACTGACTTGGGCTTGGACAGAGCATCCATGATGGACGGCTGCTTCGCATCTGGAGGGGATGATGGGGTTAGGAGTCTGTTCAGAATAATCCCTCAATATAACATCCAGGATATACAACATGTAAATATACAGGTAACTGCCAAAATAAAAGGAAACACGTGAGTAATTGAGGGATACAAACTATATTGAAAGCAGGTGCTTCCACACAGGTGTGGTTCCTGAGTTAATTAACATTCCATCATTCAATGTTCCCTCTTAATTATTTTGGGGCACTGAGCAAATTTTAGGCCCTGCGAGCAGAAACTTGAATGTTGTGAGAATTTTGTGCAACTTCTGGCGCACATTTACAGAGAACATTGAAGCTGTACCCTTACAATTTAAGACAGTGGCCAATAGGCTATTTGAGCATAATGTAGCTCAAATCCAATAACATTTCACATGGAAATGGCTTTACATTACTATGATATAGCCTATATGTTGAGTTCAATGCAGGCCTACATTGCATGAGACTTAAAAACATTTTTACATTATGAAGGGCTTGACATTAATTACTTTTTACTTGGTCTGTAGCACCATAGGCCAAATAGGTGACTAAATTGCATCGTATGACACAAACCACTATACAAAATACAATTCATTGTTATTACCATACAGAGAATTAGACAATGTAGGCTACCCCTCTGTATTGGCTTATCTGCATATTCAAGCCTGTCTCAAAATAAGCTTTTTACATGACTGGCTTTTCAAAGACAACTTGAAATGTTGCCTACACGTTTTGTGCTCTTGTGGGAAGCAGTAACTCCCCATTGCTGACCTATATACACTTATCTATAACTGGGCTAATAATTCAAACTATCAAAAGAACATTAAGAAATGTGCACACATGGCTCCGATCCAAAAAGCACATTCACTGACAAGCTGATTGAATGACCGCTCATGGGCTACCCCTGCCAATAGAATTATACTCTGTCGAGCTCTGGCTCAGCATACAACAAAATCAGACTCAATCCTGCAAAGTTCCATTTGTTGTATTGAAAAGGGGCAGATATAATTAAGCAATAAGGCCCGAGGGGGTGTAGCATATGGTCAACATAATACAGCTAAGGGCTGTTCTTGCGCGCAACACGGAGTGCCTGGATACAGCACTTAGCTGTGGTATATTAACCATATACCACAAACTACGAGGTGCCTTATTGCTATTATCAACAGGTTACCAATGTAATTAGAGCAGTAAAAAAATGTTTTGGTCATATACAGTCTGATATACCACAGCTTTCAGCCAATCAGCATTCAGGGTTCCATCCACCCAGTTTATAATGTTGATTTAATCACACACACAAAAAAAAAAAATACTGCAAAGTAACGGGGCGAACTTAGTGAAGTTCAATTTCTTGCGTCTGCACAGCCTGGCATTTCTGCGTGGCAGTCCTGGAGGTGGTGCACGGCCGCACGCAGCTTAGAGGGAACATTGCATACGTTCATGTATAAAAATGCCCACTATTTTGTCTACCATGGCTAGAAGAGCTCTGACTTTGAAAGAGGGGTTTCAAAGAAACATATTGGGGTTTAAAGCAAGGACTCTCATAGTAGGGCCCTGGCCAGATCTCAAAATACATATCTTTAAATGGATATTACTAACAACTTGTATACTGCACAATTTTATTGCCGATGCTGAGAAGCAGGCTTTTAAAATGTTCCTTCTCAGGGCCCGAGACTTGGTTCATCCAGCCACGCGCTGCCAAAGTCATAGTAAAACTCCTTGTATGCTTTTCAAAAATGTTTCATCCCACTCAAGTTGTGTTATGATTATGGGGGGTGTCCCTAATAAGATTTGCTATCACAAAATGGGTCACCGGCCCTAAAAGTTTGAGAATCTCTGGTTTAAAGGGTGTGTCTGTGACAAGATCTCAACCCAATTTATMAATTATGGGAGTTTCTGGAGTAGCCGCCAGAGAGCACGTTCCACCACATTATGAAATTTGCCGTGGAAGAATAGTGTCGCATCCAGCCAAGGTGCATTGATGCTGTTCTGGCGGTCTTGGTGGCCCAACGCCCTATTAAGACAGTTGGTGTTTCCTTTATTTTGACAGTAACCTGTACATGTTTTATTACTCATTGAAGCAGAAAGCTAATGTCACAACTACTGCAGTATTATCAGTACAGGGATAGAGGTGTTCTATAGTACCTGCAGGCTTCTTCTTGGCGATTGCCATTTTCTTGGGAGCTGCTGTTTTCTTGGGAGCTGCTGTTTTCTTGGGAGCTGCCTTGGGTTTGGCTGGAGGCATAGAGGCCATCGCATCATCGCCATCAGACTGAGCTGCAGAACACAGAAACAAGTTTGTATTACATTTTTCAACTGTGCTAGTCCAATAATCACCTCAGTTGTCTGCCACAGTGTGCCACTGGGGTGGGAAGGTCTGGAATATACTTACAGCTGGATTTGCTTTTAGCTTCACTTACAGTCGCTGAATTGCTTTTCACCATCTTTCTATATGAAGAGAGTTTGACTGGTGTCAGGATTCACAATTAAATAAAATGTGCAGAGTTTAGACTATTGCTTACATAGGCTTAACTCACTGCATTACCCCCAACAATTATCACCAGTGTCACCAGGCCTACAAAATTCCTGTTAAACTAAACTGTTCATCATAGACTCACTTGGGCTCAGGAGAGTCTGCCTCGCTATCGATCGCAGAGTTGGCCTCGGGGACAAAGCAGCCGTCATCAACGGACGCTGCCTTCTCGGGGGAGCTCAGCCCACAGTCGAACTCATCCTCACTGCTGTACAGATTGTACTTCACAGCAGCTTTGGGAAAAGACAACACTTGTTGCATTATCACTGCATGAACACTAATCACAAACCCATGACAAAGGCAGCTTGTTGAAAAGTTGGTTAATATATGTTTTTGATCAGAGCCACAAAGTGAGGCTAGCTGGCTACCTTATCTTTTTGTACTAATCAGGCCACCCAGCAACTTAGCAGCGATGAGACAAGACTAACTACCACGAAATTGGGGAGAAGGRAAAAAACAACTTAAAGTTAGTGCAACACATACTGTTTAAGGTAGACATCCCTTTCTACTCCTGTAGAAAATAGCAACTGTTAGACAACATGTTACTGTTGGGTTGTGCCAAAATAACAGCTTCCTGTATGGAAGTACGAGACATGGGAATGTCCTCAACATACAGTAAGTAATCAAGCTAAGGTCTGAGACGAGCCTAATCAGAAGTGAGTAGTACAGCTAATTACTCAGAGGAAGTGATGCTATAGCGCCATGTTCAGGAGTCTTCAAAGACCCCCAATCATGAAACAGAACAAGCAGCCAGACATAACACTTTGGAAGCACCGGGACTGTCTATACTGTATTATTGCCTGGTGGGCTTGATGAATTACACGCGAGCATGGGATGCCAATGAGCATATAAGTGAGTGCTGGGTAACGCAATTGCCGATTTACAACTCAGTTTGGGTGGTTTAGACTAGGGATGCGACAAATGGAAAACAAATCGTAATGTTTAAAACTGACATACGAATAAGAAAAGAAATCCACAGAATTATGCTCAGGGTGGTCTGTCTAGCTTTCGTTGTACTAAAATGTCTTGGTAAGTTACGATATTTAACAAACTTTAAAGTACTTTTTTAAAAGGAAAGTGTTGTGTGCAAGCAGGCTAGTATTGACAGTTCTGGTCACCTACCGATGGTGGTTAATCCCGATTCAGAAGGGGCATTGCTTTACAGACAAGTATAATGCAATTTTCCAGAGAAAGTTGTCGGCGTTTAAAACGCTATATAGCGTAGCCTACCCTAACAGACAAACATGCCGTAGCGCTGTCAAGGGGCCACATACCATTATATGTGAAAAGGGTAATTTATACATTCTACACCAGGTAAACTACGGTAATTTCATGAGACAAAACCACCCCCCACCCATTCAGCAACGAAGAGTAGCCCATGCTCGCAAGACTGGCCCGAAGATAGCCTACTGTATGCCGGCGACATCAGTCCCATAGCCTAAACATGTCTACTCTACATGCAATAGACCAAACACACTAGTGTCATTAATGAAGAGAAAGAGCAGGCAGGCCAGTGTGAGRGAGAGGGGCAGGCAGAACCGTGCGCATATGTCTTGCTAATCTGCATCTCGCAATGTCTTGTATGCCTCACAAATTCACCAAGTAGCAATTTTTGCCTCTTCCCCTCTGGGTAGTGTCTCACCTTTGGCTTTGCGTTCAGCTTTCTCCTTGGGTACCACTGGGCCAACATCCAGTGGAATCGCCAACTCACTGTCTGAGCCAGAATCGTCAGACCACGGGTTCTTCTTGGCCGCCATGGGCTTGAACGACAGGGTGGTCTGTTTACCCAATGCCTTTGATACTGTAGGGGAATAGGGCCTTTGGTTAGTCAGTGAATCACAAATTGGTAACATACATAGCGGTCATTCTTGAATTGTGGTGGCATTTGTTTTAAAAAAGTATTTGAGTACATCTCCCCATTCAAAATCCATCTAATATGGCAGCATATATATATATATATATATATATTTACCATTATGATAACATTGTGCCACCAGTAGGATTAGTAACAACAATGGTAACATCAATGACAAATTGAGGATTTTCTTAAGAGGCGACAGAAGCGCAAATTTAAGGTCATAAACCATTAAAAAAAAAGAATACACTAAAGTGCTATGACTAATCTCCCAACATGGTTTCCTCTTCATTTAAATTAACAATGACACCATTTAGACACCAAATTATCAACGGAATCCTCAAATTTCTGACATACTAAAATGGTACGATAAATAATTGTATTTTATTTGGTGACCCTCCCCTGATAAGTTTGCCAATGGAAGGAATGCTCAAAATCCTTGTGTGTGTGTGTATATATATTTGTAATGGTCAATTTTCAAAGCAGTAACATCAATGACAAAACTTATGGATACTATTTTTACAAAAAAAGTTTTGTATTTTAATATCCTTTGTTTTTATTGATTTTATGGCAGGTGTGTCAAACTCATTTTCCCCTAGTGGCCGCATTGTCTTTACAGAGGTCTGGAGGACCGAACCTAAAATGTATTATATTTCCTCTACGTCAATATTAGGAAAAGTAGTCCTCTATACTAGAGGTCGACCGATTATGATTTTAACACCGATACCGATTATTGGAGGACCAAAGAAAGCTGATACCGATTAAAAATCAGCCAATTTTTTGTTGTTATAATAATGACAATTACAACAATACTGAATGAACGCTTATTTTAACTTAATACATCAATAAAATCAATTTAGCCTCAATTAAATTATGAAACATGTTCAATTTGGTTTAAATAATGCAAACACAAAGTGTTGGAGATGAAAGTAAAAGTGCAATATGTGCCATGTAAGAAAGCTAAGTTCCTTACTCAGAACATATGAAAGCTGGTGGTTCCTTTTAACATGAGTCTTTAATATTCCCAGGTAAGAAGTTTTAGGTTGTAGTTATTATAGGACTATTTCTCTCTATACCATTTGTAATTCATATACCTTTGACTATTGGATGTTCTTAAAGGCACTTTAGTATTGCCAGTGTAACAGTATAGCTTCCGTCCCTCTCCTCGCCCCTACTTGCGCTCGAACCAGGAACACATTCGACAACAGCCACCCTCGAAGCATCGTTACCCATCGCTCCACAAAAGCCGCGGCCCTTGCAGAGCAACAACTATTCCAAGTCTCAGAGCGAGTGACGTCACCGATTGAAACGCTATTAGCGCGCACCCCGCTAACAAGCTAGCCATTTCACATTGGTTACAACAGCTTAATCTTGGGAGTTGATAGGCTTGAAGTCATAAACAGCTCAACGCTTGAAGCATTGCGAAGAGCTGCTGGCAAACACACGAAAGTGCTGTTTGAATGAATGCGTCCGCCAACCGTTCCGTATTTTATCTAACGGGTGGCATCCTTAAGTCTAAATATTCCTGTTAGATTGCACTATCCTTCAATGTTATGTCATAATTACGAACAATTCTGGTAAATAAGTTCGCAACGAGCCAGGCGGCCCAAACTGTTGCATATACCCTGACTCTACGTGCAATGAACGCAAAAGTAGTGACACAATTTCACCTGGTTAATATCACCTGCTAACCTGGATTTCTTTTAGCTAAATATGCAGGTTTAAAAATATATACTTCTGTGTATTGATTTTAAGAAAGGCATTGATGTTTATGGTTAGGTACAGTCGTGCAACGATTGTGCTTTTTTCGCAAATGCGCTTTTGTTAAATCATGCCGTTTGGCGAAGTTGGCCGTCTTTGTTAGGAAGAAATAGTCTTCACACAGTTCGCAACGAGCTAGGCGGCCCAAACAGCTGCATATACCCTGACTGTTGCAAGAGAAGTGACACAATTTCCCTAGTTAAAAGACATTCATGTTAGCAGGCAATATTAACTAAATATGCAGTTTTAAAATGATATATTTGTGTATTGAATCCCCGAGCTGACAAGGTAAAAATCTGTCGTTCTGTCCCTGAACAAGGCAGTTAACCCACCGTTCCTAGGCCATCATTGAAAATAAGAATGTGTTCTTAACCGACTTGCCTAGTTAAATAAAAAGGTGAAAAAACAAATTATAGATACAATAAATAAATAAAAATCGGCGTCCAAAAATACAGATTCCCGATTGTTATGAAATCGGCACCAATTAAAATCAGTCGACGTCTACTCTATACATCACTTGTTGAATTTGATGCACCCTGTCTAGCTTTCATTTCCATGACTGTTAGCAAGCTGGACAGAGTGAAGAGACTAAATGTAGGTTCATTGAGACCGTTTTACTCAAACCACCCGTGGGCCGGATTGAAAATGTATGTTCAACACCCCTGATCTATATAATAAATTAAAATAATTGTGTTAACGTTCTAGCATACAAAATAAATCCCCAAAACATGTCACTACACCTCTACTGGAAGCGGCCAATGGGGGATGATTCTGGTCAAATCATTATCCTCACCTTTGTCCTTGGCTGGTGCTTTGCGTGTCTTGGTCAGTCGCGCTGCCAGGCCAATCTCCTCAGCAGCAGCCGGCTCTCCGTTCTCTTCTCCATCCTCAAACTCCATCTTCATCACCAATTCCTCACCCTAAAAACAGACAAATATTAAAATTGAATATTATATATATATATATATATATATATATATATATATACACACATACACACAGCTCAAAAAAATAAAGGGAACACTTAAACAACACAATGTAAGCTGCCAATCAATCACACTTCTGTGAAATCAAACTGTCCACTTAGGAAGCAACACTGATTGACAATAAATTTCACATGCTGTTGTGCAAATGGAATAGACAAAAGGTGGAAATTATAGGCAATTAGCAGAACACCCCCAATAAAGGAGTGATTCTGCAGGTGGTGACCACAGACCACTTCTCAGTTCCTATGCTTCCTGCGCTGATGTTTGGTCACTTTTGAATGCTGGCGGTGCTCTCACTTAGTGCATCATGTCAGAGTCAAGGCCCGCGGGCCACATCCGGCCCGCGAGAAGGTTTTTTACGGCCCTGGGATGATCTTGATTTATTATTAGAACCGGCCCGCCAGACGCGCAGCAAGCCGGCAGCCCGCAGATCTTTTACACGCACCAATACTACATTTCCCACAATGCAACGGTGACGCACCGAGCAGTAGGCTGCTTCATTTCAATATTTATTGGACAGCAGTCGTCAGCATCACAGTAAAATTAACTTTCAGATACCCATCAAAAATGGCAAACGAAGGGTGGACACTGAGAACCGGGGTTTTCAAACAAGGTGGAGTCGGAGTATATGTTCACGGAGGTAGCTGGAAAACCTGTGTGTCTTCTGTGTGGAGAAAGTGGTGGCGGTACTGAAAGAGTATAATCTGAGACGACATTATGAAACGAAACACGCGGACAAAAACAAGAATATGACATGGAACAAAGGCTACAAAAGGCAGAGGAATTAAAACGAGGCCTCAAATCTCGACAGGTGCCTGTTCAAAAAAGCCAAATCACAAGGCCAGCTGCTGTCAAGGCCAGTTTTATTTTGGCAGAAGAGATCGCTAAATCAGCCCGGCCATTTACGGAGGGGGATTTCATCAAAAACTGCATGATTAAAGTTTGTGACGAAGTTTGCCCAGAAAAAAGGCCCACTTTTTAAATGTGAGTCTGAGCAGAAACACCATTGCCGAGAGAGTAGACCAGTTGTCCATCAATCTAAAAGAGCAGCTTGTGAAAAAGGAATATATTGTTAGGTTTTCAGTAGGTTCAATTAGGTTCACTAGACTATATGCGTCATTTAAAATTTTTTCAATGAACATCTCGAACAGTCCGGCCCTCGGCTTGTAGCTAAATTTTTATTTGGCCCTCCGTCCATTGACTTTTTGACACCCCTGCTCTAGTGGTAGCATGAGACGGAGTCTACAACCCACAAGTGGCTCAGGTAGTGCAGCTCATCCAGGATGGCACATCAATGCGAGCTGTGCAAGAAGGTTTGCTGTGTCTGTCAGCGTAGTGTCCAGAGCATGGAGGCGCTACCAGGAGACGGGCCAGTACATCAGGAGACGTGGAGGAGGCCGTAGGAGGGCAACAACCCATCAGCAGGACCGCTATACTCGCCTTTGTGCAAGGAGGATCAGGAGGAGCACTGCCAGAGCCCTGCAATAGACCTCCAGCAGGCCACAAACGTGCATGTGTCTGCTCAAACAGTCAGAAACAGACTCCATGAGGGTGGTATGAGGGCCCGACATCCACAGGTGGGGGTTGTGCTTACAGCCCAACACCGTGCAGGATGGTTGGCATTTGCAGAGAACACCAAGATTGGCAAATTCGCCACTGGCGCCCTGTGCTCTTCACAGATGAAAGCAGGTTCACACTGAGCACGTGACAGAGTCTGGAGACGCCGTGGAAGACGTTTTGCTGCCTGCAACATCCTCCAGCATGACCGGTTTGGCGGTGGGTCAGTCATGGTGTGGGGTGGCATTTCTTTGGGGACCGCACAGCCCTCCATGTGCTCGCCAGAGGTAGCCTGACTGCCATTAGGTACCGAGATGAGATCCTCAGACACCTTGTGAGACCATATGCTGGTGCGGTTGGCCCTGGTTCCTCCTAATGCAAGACAATGCTAGACCTCATGTGGCTGGAGTGTGTCAGCAGTTCCTGCAAGAGGAAGGCATTGATGCTATGGACTGGCCCGCCCGTTCCCCAGACCTGAATCCAATTGAGCACATCTGGACATCATGTCTCGCTTCATCCAACCCACGTTGCACCAGACTGTCCAGGAGCTTGGCGGATGCTTTAGTCCAGGTCTGGGAGGAGATCCCTCAGGAGAACATCCGCCACCTCATCAGGAGCATGCCCAGGCGTTGTAGGGAGGTCATACAGGCACGTGGAGGCCACACACACTACTGAGCCTCATTTTGACTTGTTTTAAGGACATTACATCAAAGTTGGATCAGCCTGTAGTGTGGTTTTCCACTTTAATTTTGAGTGTGACTCCAAATCCAGACCGCCATGGGTTGATAAATTTGATTTCCATTGATCATTTGTGTGTGATTTTGTTGTCAGCACATTCAACTATGTAAAGAAAAAAGTATTTAATAAGAATATTTCATTCATTCAGATCTAGGATGTGTTATTTTAGTGTTCCCTTTATTTTTTTGAGCAGTGTATATAAAAGTAATAGTCAATTACCATCTCCAACAAGTTCCTTTACCAGTGAACTACATAAAATCTAAAAAATGATTATTGTAGTCTAGTTAGTGTTCAACACCAAAAGGTTCCAGAAGAGGCACTGACCTTTTTGCCTTTCTTGACAACGGCCTTCTTGGTGGCCTCAGCCTTCATGGTGCTGGTAATGCGTGGGATGACGCGGCGCCCCTGGGGCGTGGGCATGGTCTCCTGCTTCACCTTCCCCACCTTGCCCTTGCCAGCCTTGCCCTTCACCACAGGCATGTTGGCGTTTTGCCGTTCCTTCTCCTCCACACGCTGTGGAAGAAAACTCAGTCAAATATATTACGTGACAGTGATGATTACTTGATCCAGGTGTTATGAAATAACAGAACGTTACAGAATTACACTTGTTCTTATGGAATGAATGACTTTTCATGGGTTGCACGYTTCGTCACTATATTGTTTTGAATGTTCCTTTTAGTGCCGATTTAGGACTGAGCATTCTACTCAATGAGCGCTGATTAGTCTGAAGTTTATTACTGTGGCTTGGAAACACGATGACAATTAGTAGGAAAAACTTTTGCTATCATTGTGATTTCACCAGATTGACTTTAGATGGAATATAACTTTAGCTAGCTAGCTAAGATTCAGGGGACAGCACTGTCTTCGCTAGCTAACATTGACCTCTATAAAGTAAATTTGACGACATAATGACAGAAAATTTGTTTCCTACTAATTATTTGCCAACTTTAGCACAGTCATCATATTTCCAAGCCATCTGTAATTTGCACCAATATGGCTCCGGAGGTCTATAGAACATGCATAACAATGGCCACGATGAGACCAACTGACGGAGGAGCAACCAATGAAGTGTCATTAGGGAATAACAAAATGTTATAGAATGAGGTGGTTATAACAGAATGTTACAGGAAAGACAATGCTACAGAACGACAAGTGTTGTTACAGAATGACATATGCGATTGGTCATGTCGTATTACCTCCAGCTCCTCAGTGAAGGCAGCGAGGTCCTCCTTCCAGAGATCAGTTGGGCTCTTCTTCTTCACGGTGTTCAGTTCGGTAATCTGCACGAGAGGATCGAAGTTACGGCGATTTAGTGCATCCGAGTGATGTTCTATCGATTCCCTGGGTAATGTCATGGTTCAGTTATTGGCGTTAAAGCAGGCAGAAATTCGGTCGCTATGTCGTAGCACTGTGATAAAGTCGCTCACTACACTGGCAGTTAACAGGAACATGACTTTTAGACTGCGAAAACTTCTATAATACATGTCAGATTTCATAACTCTGGAGGATGTCTCCTCTCCAACGAGCCATCAGGAATGTCGCAAAAAGATTATCAACTCGAGAAATGTGCCATTTAAAGGAGGGCTTTAATCCAGGGTGCATTGCATGGTACCGTTGCCAGAGATATAGAAAGGAGACAGGAATCCAATGAATGAAGGAACGTATAACGTCATGCTGCGTCACGTGGCTGCTAAACTTGTCGCCATGCGACCCCCCTCAAAGTCAATGGATGTGTTGAGAAACGTGCCTATTTTCCTAGAGTACGTAATGTCACGATTCCAAAGCTATACGATACTACAGATAGAAAGTTAATTATCTCACATCTCTGAAAATATTTSTAATGCAATTCTTGTTGATGAAATCCATGCCAATATTGTTTTGAGCTAGCACACAATAGACTCCTTCACTCTGGAGACAACTCATTGTCCCAGAAGGCACTGCATGGCCCATTGACGTAGCGTGGGCAACGTTTCCCCATCTCCTCAAAAGTATTCTGCCGTTGCGACTGTCAAACTCCACTCTGAGGAACATCGATCTGCAGGTTGAACATGGTGAGATTCTAGACTCTTAAATTAATAGCTGTAAAATTGCCTAAACTGCAATAACTAGCTACTTTATTTAGATGCCAATATTGTCTTTGGTATTACTGTGTGTAGCCAGGTTTGCTTGCTACCTAGCCAGCCCATAAAGAGCATTGCATTGTGGATTTTGTAGTCGACTTGAGCTACAACAGACCCACAATGCTACAAACCTTATTATAAAACCAAAATTAAACATTTGTTCACAAATGACCTTGGCATCCCTCTGTTTGCACAGCTCCTCTTTCTTCTCCTTGGTGAGGTACCACATCGGCATGTTTAACAGGTAGTTGTAGTCTGGCCCAGTGACGTCTTCCTCTTTGTCCTCATCATCATCCGTTTCCTCCACAGTCTTCAATAGGGGAGACAAATAAAGTAAACTTACTTTCCTGGCTTAAAGCTACCATGTACGCTCATGATATAACTGTGGGTTGGATGTTGGATTATATGATAATAAAAAAAACAAGACCAACAAATTAGGAGTATGGTCAGATATCGGGGAAGGAAATTAACTACCTTGTCCTTCTCCTGAGCATCTTTCCAGGCCTTGACGGGGTCAGAGTCGTAGCCCATTTCCGTCAGCATGAGGATCAGCTGTTTCTTTGGCTTGTTCTCTGGAGAAAGGGCGAGACAGACATACAATGGCTACCTTTAAAAAAAGCAAGAAACAAAATGTCACCTAAGACACAGCGGCATGGGCTTTTCACGAAATTCACAGCAATAGTACAACAGCTAACATTACATTGCCTATGCCAATCCGAGGCTGAATGAAAACACAGGAGCATTGTGTGTGTGGACTTGAACACAGAATCAACTGTTGGATGTTTGCAGATCTGGGGGGGGGGGGTCACAGCAGGGTCCCAATATAGCTCCCAACCTACAGAGAAGCAAACATTTTTGTTAAAGGGGAAGGAGACAGCGCTGGTACCTACCGATGATCAGGGTTCCCTCAATCTTCTCCAAGATGAACCGGGCCTGGTTGGTGAGCTTGGCACTCTCTGCCCCCAGCATGCCGGCCAGCCAGTCCTTTCTCAGAACGTAGTACTTCATCCTTAACTCAAAGAAATCCTTCAGCACATCTTGCACCAACTCATACTTCTTCAGGCTGCCCACATGGTCAAACAGCACCTGAGTGGCAAGGAGAGAGGTTATTCTGATAGATATAAAACATTACATTGAATGTTCTGCTTGTCTACTGTCTTGTTGCAGTATTATATTTCTAGGGAATGAGACAAATGGAAACAATCATTACAAAATGGAGCCAGAAGTCAATAATTCATTATATGGTGGGACTAAACATTATTCAAAGGAGTAGTAGCATGTTTGTGTTAGGGTGATCATTACCATTGAGTTGCAAGTGAGGGGCTGCTGCAGCTTGAAGACCTTGTGCAGGCCAGCCGCCTCGGCCTCCCTCAGCCTCTCCTCGGTCATTTTGACCACGAAGCGCACCGTGGTGTCCGTGTGGTACTCCTTGTAGTCGGTGATGAGGGCCTGGACCTTCTCTGTGCCATTCAGCATGGGCTCCAGCACGTTCTCCTTGTAGGTCTGAGGGAGAGGGGAAGACATGGAGAATTTACCTGGGTTGTGTTCAGTAGGTGGACATGTTTTTGAAACAGAGGTATTACCTGAACTTGTCAAATAAGAACAAGATTTAGGTTTTCCGTTGTACGCAAAAGGCAAACAGATAACTAGATTCTAACCATTGTTCTTATGGATTCAAGGCACTACTATATATTCATATAGCAGGTCAGTGACAAGTCACTGTCTTCTATCAAGTAAAGATAARCCACCCAACTGATCTACCCAAGACCAGGGTATAACTATGTACCAACCTGTGTCCATGTCTTGACTGGCAGCTCAGTGATCTCGATGGTGGTGCTGTCGATGATGGCCACCTCTCCACTGTTCATGTACTGATTGGTCATCAGCTGGTCAATGGTGCCTTTGAAGCCCTTGTAGCCGGGGAGCTGAACAGAAGTCATTTGGTTTACATTTGAATCCTTGAGAAGGAACGGTTTGATTGAGAACTTGGTTGTAACAAAACGTCAATAAACTATAACTGGATCTGAAACTATGGGCCAATCCCAAACCTGCAAAGGAACTGTCACCAAATCAATTTTTTTTCTAGATTTCACATCTGAAAGAAGAAATACTGAGTATGGGATTCTTGATTAGGTCTTGATCGACTTGCCCTGTACACATTCTGAATGCACATAGGGCATTCGATCTTAAAACCCATCCCAACTCCTAGCTCCCATCTATATAGGCCTTTAACGAATCTCCCCTCACCAAAGGCAGCGGCTCCTCCCCGTTCAGCATGCGGTGGATGTTATTGACGACCTCGCGGACGTCGAAGTTGGGGATGCGGCTGGCCCAGCCCGTGCCGATGCCGTCGGCGCCGTTCACTAGCACGGTGGGGATAATGGGGATGTACCACTCGGGCTCCACGCGTTGGTTGTCGTCATAGTTGTACTTCAGCAGGTTGTCATCCACCGCGGGGAAGAGTAGACGGGCCAGGGGGCTTTAGGGGGAGAGAGCGTAGTCTTACGTCACTGACAAACACGGCAGCCTGGCGAAGACGGTGGTCGAAACTGTGCTAATGTAAATCTCTGGAATTGAAGTGACCTGCTAAGCCCACCATCCATGCATTGCCAAGACCGCAGCAGCAGCTTAGGCAAGTCACGTCGTATGGAGGCGGTTCTAAAAGCTTCATGTCTATGTAGTTGTCGCCAAGAAACTTCACGGAACAAAGTACGCTGCATCATAACAGGGAGTGCATATCCAAAGCCTGTTGTGGCGCTGACCTGAGCATGGTGAAGATGTAACGGGGGCTGGCAGAGTCCTTGCCACCGTGCAGCCGCGTGCCAAACTGACCCTGAGGCTGCAGAAGGTTCAAGTTGTTGCTGCCCACAAAGTTCTGGGCCAAGCCAACGATGGTCATCATGAGAGAGATCTGACAGAGAGGGATACAGAGGATGACAGTCCATTCTGAAAGGGGTTGAAGACAAACTCTAGTCTACATGTTGTAATAKTCTTTTACCATGGTATGTCAGAAAAATGGTCACTTATTAATACCATTATGAGTACTACAATACCGATCCAACAATAAACAAAATAGAATAGCACAAATTGAGTCGAGGGATATTGAAAGTTGTCACTACATTTCCCCACAGTTCCCTGGGTCTCACCTCTCCATGGTGATAGGCTGACATCTCGGCCACGGAACCAGCCAGCTGAGCCACCTTCACCTCCCGCTTGTCATTCCTCTTGAAGCAGCAGAACAGCACCTTCCTCTGGCCCGGCTTCAGACCTGGAGACAACAGTATATCAGTTTTGATTGTTTTATTTACCTCTCCTAGCCGTCATGACTCTATCCTTGGTGACAGATAGCCAGCCCCTCCCTCCCACCAGAGAAGAAGGGGGGAGTTTAAATAGATGGTAAGATAGAAAATGGTAACTCAGAAACTCTCAACAAGAGGTGAAGACTAGACCAAAACATGCACCGTCTGCAGCTCTGCATGTGAAGGAGTCTAGGACAATTGACTAAGACACTAGGGAAGAATACTTCTCTCAACACCGTATGGTACATCTGATGTATCCTTCCAATGAACATTCAAGACAAAGAAGCCCACAACTAAGGACACTGACCTCTGGTGGAAACCCAGAGACTTGCATCGAACTACTTCGTAGACGGACCGAGTGGTTTCAGAGAACGACATCTAAGTGTAAATACATGTTGCATTTCTAATCCAAATGAGCATTTGTAAGGGTGCTAAATATTCATATTTCCGGTGAGCGTAGTTTCTAAATGCATGTACGATAAGCCCTCTCTCTCTCCTGCTCTTTATCTTTCACCACCCCATTTCCGTTGGGTTAGTACACTAGGGACTTTCTCATTATGTTAGTAATCAATAACCTATACCGTGTGTGTATGTATCTGTGTGATTAGTTAGTAAATACGGCAATTTGTGTATCGCTGATTCATCAATTAGGTTAGGGTTCGTACAGATTTACGCAGTCAATGTTGAGAATGAGACTGATGAGGTATTAAATAATAACTGACTTATTGATGTAAGAGATATTAATAATATCTTTAGAGTAAGTTGGGAGCTAGTAACTCGTTAAAGAACTATTCCTGTGGTGCCCAAAATTCCTAATGAGTTAATCGTTACTTTAATCGAGTAATAATTCAATGTAGTAGGTAATTATTCAATAAATAACAGTAACGATAGTCAAGACATAGTTCAAGTCTACATAGTTAACATTTCAAGTGGTATMGATTTATATATTTCCTGGATGAACTAAGTAACGGTTTATAGTGATGAACTTTGGCTGGTGCAATGTAAAACCAACAAACAGCTGCGACAGAAAAAAGGGTGGTTCGCACAAAAAGCATCAAAAAATTTAAAATACATTTTGGCTGCAGGCATCACCCTTTTTCACAGATACTGTTTAAGCTCAACTTGAAATAACCCCCTTTCCACCACTGACCATCGACCAGGCAGGGGAGGGACCTCTCGTTGTCTGAGTTAGAGAACATCACAAGCTCCTTGTTGACAAAATCGTTGTAGGACAGGGACTTGGTGGCTTGCCCATACAGGTACTCCTGGGACACAAAGAGACAGAAGGTGGCATGACTAGGCTCATAGAAATATAATTACTAGAATGAGCCACCCATCATGGAGCAGACTTGACTGGGAATATCTGTTCTACCAATTCCATTTCTATGGTTGGGCTGTCTAAATGGTCAAAGGTCACCAGTGATGTACCTCAGGCAGGTTGTGCTCCCTGCGCTGGCGTCTGTTGACCATATAGTTGGTCAGCCACTCTTTACGTTCCTCAATCTTTTTCTTGCTAAAGGCCTAGGGGAGAAAAAAAGGAGGGTAAGACTCAATCACAGATGGAGAAACTACTGCTAATAGAATCATAAGCTAGGTTTCAATCCAATCTAATCTGCCTTCTTCATACAGCAAGCCAAGTGACTTAATGCCTGTAGCAGTAAACCATTTTTGTGAATGATGTGGTATACATAAACTGGTCACGGAGTGTACATTTCTCTCTCCTGACTGCATGTGCTGCTGCAGGACCAGTGTTTCCCAAACTCTGTCCTGGGGCACCCTCCCTGGKTGCACTTTTGGTTTTTGCCCTAGCACTACACACATCGGATTCAAATAACCAACTCCTCAACAAGCTTTGATTATTTGAGTCAGCTGTGTAGTACCTGGGCAAAAAAAACTTTTTAAAAAAAAGTTGCCCCAGCGGGGTACCCAGGACAGAGTTTGGGAAACCCTGGCCTAGACAACCGAATACTCATTTGCTACAACAACTTTCTTGTTTCAGCAAGGCACAACAAAGTTATCACATGGTAGAGTCCATGTTACAACAGAAAGGGACTCAACGACACGAATGACCGGCCGTCACGTCTTCAGTCAGCCATTTGTTCCACAAAGAAAGATTATCCATAACCATTGGTTACAGACTTACCTATTGGTTTCGGCGCATTTGATTTTTTATTTGTCATTTCTGCATGTTCTAGACAGCAGTTCACTGATCAATTGGACAGGGCAGGTTATATGAAGCAATATCCCCCCCCCCCATAATTGGCAGCCAATCATCAAGTCACCAGCATTCAAATATTACCCTCAATATTTACTGGAAATGTGCATCAAGCTCATCACTTAACCACCATGGAGATCCTTTTATTTCATATGCCCATAAACTCTTAATGCTTTTCCATGTTGTAGTACAAGTTATCATATGATCACGTGACTCGTTTACCTTAATATGGTTTATTTTATGCATTTGCACAGTTTCCGCTAGAATTGTCACATAATTCATTTTACATAGACAAAAAGATTCTACCATGTCGACGAACAAATTGTCTTCCGACATTTATGAAATTGTACCGACAAGTCATGTTTCCGTCACAACCAGGTGAGGTAACATTCTTTTTTTATACGGCACGACTTCTCGCATAAAAACGTGGTTATAGACGGCGAAAGATTCTCCAATCAAAATATAAAGACCTGCTGATTGAGAAAGATCTTGGTTTGGTCATCGGAGTTGATCTTTTTATTCAACCTTTATACAGGGATTCAAAAGAGGGTGAATGGCCAACGTACCAGGGTAATTGCCTCGTCGTCGACAGGTCCAGCGTACTTGAAGGGAATGCGATGTCTCTGCATGTCAGAGAAGTACTCCTTCGCTTCCTTTGAAGTGCTGGTACCCAAACCTGGATAGATACAGGTGGTGATGTTAGAAGCACATCTAAATATATGGGGAGGGGGGTTATGGTAAAAAAGAAAATACCCCTTAAGATTTGGGGCAGGTATGGGAAAAATACAAAGTGGCTGCTTACATGTTCAGCTTCACTACCACAGGGCACAAACCTTTGTAGTATTTTATTTTCCAAGATTTGATGTTGGGCTGCACTTCCTTCCACTCGTTGAACTCTGGGATGCTGTAGAAGGACAGCTCCTGCTTCTTGTTAAAGGCCTGGAAGAATCCAAAAATTGACATTTGACTCTTTGCTATACTTGTTAATATTTACTGATTTAGCTGGTATCTCTATATTTGCAAAAACCTCAAAATGCTTGCTACTGTAAAACTATAATATAAATACAATATGTGTTTGTTACAGTTATGAAATGTCACCAACAGATGGCACTGGTGTTGCACGTAAAGACTAGATCAGGATACTGTACAAGCAAGCTTCTACGCTGTCTTAGTTCTGTAGACAGTCGACATGGCTGTATTTAATATAGCTGGATTAAAAACTGATGTTCACCATGGGGAGTTGCCTTGAAGTATCACAGTGCCCAAAATAGCAACCGCCAGTCTCAGCTGGACTGTACCATGTACCTTGATGATGGGGGTGATGAACTCCTCCAGGAAGTTGTGGCGCAGCAGTGAGGGCCAGTTGTGGTGGATGAAGTTGATAAGCAACCCCTTGATGTGGGAGCCGTCCAGGTCCTGTCAAACAACCACACAGGAGAGCATCAATGATCTGATGAATATTCTGTCAGTGAGACAACTGGTCTACTCTGACTAGGGCCATTAAGACTAATTATTATTTCAGTTCTAGAGTAGAGCTGCTTTACTGGCTAGGTCACCATTAGAAAGGTATCTCAATCAATAGGACTTCATGACTAAATAAAGGTTACATTTAAAAACAAAACATTCCAATGAGCTACACAAATGAGTTCAGACAAAAAGCTCTAAATTCCATGGAGAAATTGCAAGTAGACAGTGCAGACCTGATCGGTCATGATCATGAGTTTGCCGTAACGCAGGGACTTGAGGGATTCTGGGTCGCTGTAGTTCTTCTTGTACTGCAGCCCCAGGATCTTGATGACGTTGTTGATCTCAGCATTATCCATGATCTGACACAGGGGACAGACAGGGATCAAACCATTAACAACTAGTTCAATAGTGGACAACCACAGCAGATGCCTAACATTCTAGAGGTTGAGGCCTTTGTAAAACATATGGTGAGGATCGATTCAACACAGAACAAAAATTTCCCCGTAGCGATAATAAAGTCATTATCAATTGCATTCCCAATTATGCCCAGCAGAGCCTTAGCGATATCTATATAGCGATCACCAACTTCTAGTTTTTTTTAATGCCTGTTCTGACCTGCTTGTGCGAGGCTTCCCGCACGTTGAGCATTTTTCCCCTGAGAGGGAAGACTCCGTAGCGGTCTCTGCCCACCACGCCCAGACCAGACACGGCCAGCGTCTTGGCCGAGTCCCCCTCCGTCAGGATCAGAGTGCAGCCGTTGGAGTTCTTACCACCTGGTTGTAGAGAAACACAGCGACTTCACCATTTTGATTCGTATGACGTCATTACTAAGTGTAAAACTTTACTAGATCAACAAGTTGATTATTTGTTTCAGTTTTAAAACAGCTATAGATTATAAGTAACTAGAAGTGAACTAAGGGCTAACCTCTTAAGAGAAATCGCGACAGACTAAAATGCATATCGTTACAAATGTGATTTACCTGCGTCGTTGGCGTCGTCCAGTTTTGGCACTCCCTTGATCTTGTTGTGCTTGACGGCAGAGCACTTCTTGTTGAGCTGCGTCTGGGCCTTGAACTTCACCCAGTTCATGATGCTCTCCACTATCCCACAGGAGTTGGCCTGGTTGACAGAAAATAAGCCACGTACAAAATGATTCAATCCAAACAAGAGTATGATGTTTTGTATGAGTGTCAATGGACTTTCTATGGAGAGAAGGAACAATGAACTTAAGGCTTGGCCTTGTTTACCTGTTTGATAAACTTGTCACTAAGGGGGCAGGTGGAACCGAAACTCTTCTGCTGCAGGGTCATGTTCTCCTTGGTCTGGGAGTCGAAGGTAGGGTTCTCGATCAGGCAGTTGACAAAAATCCACATGTGGTTCTTCACCTGGGGAGAGGTGGACATGGTACAATCTCATTAAAATAGTCATGTTATGAAAATGTAATGGACAATACGGTTTTATCTTGTCATCTTTGAACAGCAAATATGGCATCTCAGGGAGACTGGGTCAGTTTGGTGGGGTACCTGGTACCCCCTTTTTTTGTTGCTTAGTAGGTAGACCCTGGCGGTAGTGGGTTCGATTCCCGGGACCACACATACATAATTAAAAAAATGTATTTAACCTTTACTTAAGTAGGCAAGTCAGTTAAGAACGCCACTCGAGAGCCCTAAAAATGTATTCACGCACGACTAAGTCACTTTGGATAAAAAGTATCTGCTAAAAGTCAAATATACCTGGAAAGGCTTGACGACCACACCAGCCTTGTTCTTCTTCTTGACAACTTCAATGAGCTTGGATGTCACCTGGTCTGCCACGTAGTCAGCATGTCTCCCACCCTGGGGCCAGAGAACAGGAACAGTCAGAAACCATGTATAGTAGTCCCACATACTATTTTAAGATTATGATGTGTGGAAAAGGAACCAAGATGGTGACATATTGGTAATAAAACCAAGTGGTTGGTAAGMCGTAACCTTAAAATCCAAAAACAATATTATCCAGTTAGAGTACATTCACAGTTGCCTTTAACTTCCATACCGCAGCTCAATCCAAAACACAACATTGTACACACACGTCACAACAAAACCACATGCCCCTTAGACCACTGTCCTTTTTACCTTGGTGGTGGCGATGCTGTTGACAAAGCTGACTTGCTGGAAGCCCTTCTCGCTCATTGTGAGGCACACCTCCCACCGCTCGCTCACCACCTCATGGACCACAACGAGGGGTATGCCCAGCTCATCCACCTTGTCCTTCAGGTACAGGTCCACGTAGTTACGGAAACTTGTCACCTATAGGGACAGAGAGATGTTGGTAATCAAAACCGACAAACATTGC
Organism: Salvelinus sp. IW2-2015; assembly: GCF_002910315.2. Lineage (NCBI taxonomy): Eukaryota > Metazoa > Chordata > Actinopteri > Salmoniformes > Salmonidae > Salvelinus > Salvelinus sp. IW2-2015. The sequence continues at coordinate 12,432,771 of NC_036858.1, forward strand.
AGTCCAACAGCATTTCAACCGTCAAAGGAATACATTTGGAGACCTCAGTATGGACAGATTGTCCTTTAATAGATGTTATCCTATTGTTAAAGTCACTATAGCGCAGAGTAATTTATTAGTGTGGCAATCGCTCTTAGTTTACCACTAGGTTAGCCTGCACTTACGGGTAGCCTCTTGCCATTGAGGAACACGCGGACTCCCTTGGTGGCACCGGCGATATCGTAAGCCCGTCGGGTCATGATGGCCACCGTGTCCTTGTCCAGGGTCTGCATCTTGAACTTGGACAGGTCCGGCTGGAAGGTAATGCACGTGAACTCGTCGCCATCAAACGACCTGATCTTGTGCTCCCCAGCCCGCCCCATGTTGTCATACCACGTCTGCAGGGGTACAAAGAGAACAGGTAACAAATAGAATTAAAACTTCGGTAATAGGACACACTGTCACAAGCCTGAGCAGACTTCCAAGAAATTGATGTGTATTGTAAGATGCCGTTAGTAGAGTTTGACCAACCTGCTTGAAGGTCTTCTTGGACTCCTTGCAGGCCGTCTCCACGGTGAACTTGTTGCTGAAGATGTTGCAAAGCTTGGCACCATAGCCGTTGCGTCCACCTAAAGATAGAGTAACATAACACGTGAAGATAGATGGCAGGTTTTTAAAATAGGCAAGACTCCTCTATTGGAATGAGAACCAATAGAGTACGCTTTTTCTGGGAGAGTAAAGAACGAGTGACAATAAGTGTCTGATTGCATTAAGTCTTACCGGTGACCTTCTTCTGGTCGTCGTTATAGTTACTAGAGGTGAGGAGCTGTCCGAAGATGAGAGCTGGCACATAGACCTTCTCCACCTTGTGCTCCACCACAGGGATGCCCTTCCCATTGTTCCACACACTGATGGAGTTGTTCTCACTGAAAAACACCAAGCACAAGATCACGTCACTTACAATAAAGGCCATACAAAGTTCAACTGTTTAATGAATGTCATGTTTTGAAAATTGAGACGAGCAAGCCAATAAAACATGTGCCCCCTTGTAAAAGAAAATACTAAAGCAACCCTAGTACAACACCTTACCAAGAGATTTTAGCCTTTTGTTATAATGGTTTTGGAATGACCAACACAGGGACCTCAGTTTGAGCCCTGGTCAGGGTAACCCCCCATATTAACTACAATGGTGTCAGGAGTTGGATAGCACCATTGAAAGAGTAGAAGAGTTTTAGACACAGTTCATTTTTCAGAGGCATAGTGCTGACATTTCTAATAATTTATGTAACAATTGGGGGAAAAAACTAACAATTGGGGCAGCAGGTAGCCTAGTGGTTAGAGCGTTGGACTAGTAATCGAAAGGTTACAAGATCGAATCCCAGAACTGACAAATCTGTCGTTCTGCCCCTGAACAAGGCAGTTAACGCACTGTTCCTAGGCAGTCATTGAAAATAAGATTTTGTTCTTAACTGACTTGCCTAGTTAAAAAAAATAAAAAGCACTAAAGTAATCAAACATTCTTCCTATAACTAACTACTTCCATTCAGCTTGAATTCTACATTTAACACATCTCACACTACCATACAAATATGAACTGAAGCAAGCACATTCTCTTCAGGAAATGTACCTTTTCTAGTTTAGTTATATTTAACTTACCTTAGAAGTGTTTACTTTGTGTGCTGAGAAGAATCTATTGAGTTGTAATGTACCATAAATGTAATGCTCATATCAACCTGAAGTATCTATCTACAGAACAAGTTTTGCAGCCACATAATCCAAAAGGAAAACTACATTAATATTTTTTCCTAAAACTACTGTGACAAATTATTTGGATTCACATGAATCGATTCACCGCGATTGAACAAAATCCTGATGACTACCTCTCATTAAAGCCACAGAAGTTGCTGCATGCATTTTTAGCAAAAGACAGGATTCCCCATTACAGTGAACARAATAAACATTTGTGGAAATAATTGTATTTTTAAGTAGACAATCATGGTACCAATAATTGTTTCTACTACACCAGATGCATGTCCTTCAACTGGTAATCAATTTTGTATAGCCCAATAGTGACACATACAGCATGGTATAATACACTTGAATTATTCCATTTCATAGGACAACCGTCATCCCTTCCGGATTCATATTAAACAGTGTCATGTTTAATATACGAGAATACTCACGCGTCAATGTTTATCTTAATGCAGGACATGGTTTTATCCCTTTGCTTGTTATCGGCAGCATTCACTGTGGTTAGAAGGGAAATCGGAGAATAGGCACTTCACAATTTTGTAAGGGATTTTCATATGGTGATGGTTTAACTGTACAACACACCATCCGTGAAATGAATACAGTAACATTACTCATTTAATAGGAGTTTACTCACCAAGGATCTCATCAAAGATCTTGTAGAGACCGGGTACAAAGGTCACATCTCGACAGTTCATTCCATCATTCTCATCAAACACCCACAATTGCTGGAGAGAAAAGTGACAGTATGCGTTGGTGACAATTCTAACAATAAACAGCAACCATTGGTTGTGTTCTAAAGATAAGCATTGTCCGCTTATATTTTACTCTAATTTGACACCCCTGCCACACTATCAAATGTGTGTATGACTCTAAACAAACAGGTCTCAGTTTTCAGGGAGAATATTGAGGCAGTGTGGTACTTGTTTGATAAGGTAGCATGGCACTAGTTACCTGTGTGACAGGCTCCACAGAGCCAATGTAGGTGTCTGGACGTAGCAGAATGTGCTCCAGCTGAGTCTTTTTCTGGTAGATCCTTTCCACCGACAGGCGGTTAGGGTCCTTCTTGGTCTTCTCCACCGCCTTGTTCTCAAACAAGCTCTGTGTGAAATAAAACAAATGAAAGGGGGGGTTAGGCACAACATAGCTAGGCCAGGGAGTGTTTCCCTATATGCAAGGCGACCACTGCAAAATAAAACATGTTAAAAAGATTATCCGCCCACCCATCTGCTCTCCTTTAGTTGTTGGCTTAATTTAAGTAACCTTCGATCTTATGTAGAGACGACCACTCATCCACATGGACAGTTTTATACTCTGTACTGTTTTTATGCGTGCGCCCCATAAAAAGCACCACCTATAGCCTACACATTTCACTTGTTGTTACTGTTCATAATTGACTTGCCTAGTTAAAGAAAATGYAAACAAAGGTTACATTGTTGATAAGTAAAAGCAGAGCCACAGTCGGAGGATCCATGTGTAGCAAGTGAAGTGGGAGATTTATAAAAAAAATGCTAAATGGAATTAAGTTGCCTACAATGCTCAACTAACAGGTAGGTAGCCTGTTCCATATGAACGGAGTTGTATAACGTTACATTGCACAGGGAGCGCAGCAAAATATCTACTTTAGCTATAGCTGGCTACTGACGCTAGTTAGCTAGCTTCTGTACAACGATTTGATTCAGCCAAGACAGGCACTAGATGGCATGATAGTTAAGTTATGGCTGCACGAAGTTTGTCTTACTAGCGCGAGTATGCCAGACCGTACAGTAACACACTAGCCCTTCTATCGCCCCTCCCCCATCCTTCTGATGAAACAAGCAGAGGGCACAAGCTCTCTGGGGTCGTTCGAGCAAGTCTCACAAGTACACTTTTTTTTTTATTAAAACATTATTTGAAATACTTTAATTTTAAATGACCATCCCTGGTCTTATGTAACCATACCAAACGTAACATATCATATTAATTTGAGTGTCACAGATGTACGTTTACCGTGTTAAGTCTAGTCTGAGGCCAGGCAGATTGTTTAGCTGGTTACTATACCTTCGGATGGGCCAGATTGTTCTCCATCAGGTCAAAACGTCTAAATATTCAATATATAAAACTAACAAACGTTTGTGTGGTCATCACATAATTGTACTTCTGAAAGGTAACATTCTGGACTGAATGGAGGACTATGGTTGGCGTCATTACTGACTGGGCTATTTTTTAGTATAACTAGCTAACGTCCCTGTCGCTAAACCTCAGCCTCATTGCTCTATCCGTGTGTCTTACTGAGACGACTAGTTAGCTACCTGACTTACATTACTTTAAGGTCAAGCATAGTTACCTAGCTAACTACCACTTACCAGCTAGCTAAAATGTAGTAAGTCATCAAAAAAGCCATGAAAATTTWAAAATGGAAAGAAAAGTATTTTGCATGAAAGTTTGTAACGTTACATCGTGTTTGTAGCCTATCGTATCGACAATATGAACTTGCTAGCTATAGTTATCTTACCTTCAATGGTTCAGACATGCTTCTGCTGTATTCTGTTCCGGAAACTTGATAACTTGAATTTTCTGAGCCTCTGACCAATTTATCTAGCTAGTTTTTATATCCGTAAACGTTATTCACTTTCTGTCCCTAATATTTGCAACCTCTAACCGGCGCTTCTTTTTCCTTTCCTCATAACGTTTGAAATGTTCAAACTTCGAACGTTCTCGCTCCCGCTAACAAGATGGACCTATCAGACAGGTTAAGATTTTTTCCCTCCAACGTAAGCCAATGATCTCTAACCAGAAGCATCATTGTACCGCCCATTTCTAGAACAAAGAACGTTCAAATAATGAGGGAAAAAAAGAAACTACACCCTCTGAATTTTTCGCCCAATCAGTGAGACTGGAATATCACATTTCCGTTTGATTCAGGATCAATACATTAGCTGTAGAAGTAAAGAAAGGTACTGGATCACTTGACAGGGACTTTAGGCACTTGTTCTTTAGATAGTAAGGAGAGGGACATTATCTTTGCATGAGTGCAAATGACCAGAAATTGTATTCCAATGTTTAGTTAACATGTCATCATACTGTTGAAGCCTTTAAATCAGGGGTGTCAAAGTCAAATGGACGGAGGGCCAAATAAAAAATTTAGCTACAAGCCGAGGGCCGGACTGTTCGAATGTTCATTGAAATTTTTTTAAATGACGCATATAGTCTAGTGAACCTAATTGAACCTACTGAAAACCTACGGCAATGGTGTTTCTGCTCAGACTCACATTTAAAAAGAGTTGCCTTTTTTCTGGGCAAACTTCGTCACAAACTTTAATCATGCAGTTTTTGATGAAATCCCCCTCCGTAAATGGCCGGGCTGATTTAGCGATCTCTTCTGCCAAAATAAAACTGGCCTTGACAGCAGCCTGGCCTTGTGATTTGGCTTTTTTGAACAGAGCCTGTCGAGATTTGAGGCCTCGTTTTAATTCCTCTGCCTTTTGTAGCCTTTGTTCCATGTCCATATTCTTGTTTTTGTCCGCGTGTTTCGTTTCATAATGTCGTCTCAGATTATACTCTTTCAGTACCGCCACACTTTCTCCACACAGAAGACACTCAGGTTTTCCAGCTACCTCCGTGAACATATACTCCGACTCCCACCTTGTTTGAAACCCCCGGTTCTCAGTGTCCACCTTCCGTTTTGCCATTTTTGATGGGTATCTGAAAGTTAATTTTACTGTGATGCTGACGACTGCTGTGCCAATAAATATTGAAATGAAGCAGCCTACTGCTCGGTGCGTCACCGTTGCATTGTGGGAAATGTAGTATTGGTGCGTGTAAAAGATCTGCGGGCTGCCGGCTTGCTGCGGTCTGCGGGCCGGTTCTAATAATAAATCAAGATCATCCCAGGGGCCGTAAAAAACCTTCTCGCGGGCCGGATGTGGCCCGCGGGCCTTGACTCTGACAYMYSTGCTTTAAATAATCTTCAGAGAGTGAGTTTGTTTCCTACTGTGAGTGCTGTCTGACCAGAAGAGGGAGCCCTTTTTGCCTTACAGGTTTGTCAAAAACGTTTGAATTATTTAACCCATGGCTCAAGGCCCCTCAGTACTAAATGGGTTTATCTCACTAGTAGGCGGTGGCCATGGCTTCATGTCCCTGTTGGTTTGTTTTCCTGCTAAGAATGAATATGTCAAACTCTTGGCAATGTTTTATTTAATATCAGAACTATAGTGTAGACTATACTGGATGATGCTGTGACCCATATAATACAGTACTGTATATATGGCTGGTTCTACATACACAACAGTGGAGGCTGCTGAGGGGAGGACGGCTCATAATAATGTCTGGAAAGGAGTAAATGGAATGGTATGAAACACATGGAACCATATGTTTGATGTATTTGATACCATGCCACCAATTCCCCTCCAGCCATTACCATGTGCCTGTCCTCCCCAATTAAGGTCCAACCTCCTGTGCTACACAAAATACTGTAGATTCACAGATATGACGCAGACTGCATACTCAAGAGAAACTCTAAGATGCTAATTTGTTAATGGTCCTTAAGGATAACCTAGCAGCTGTAAATTAACTGCATGATTAATGATGCACCTTGGCTGGCCTGTCCGTGTATAAAGTGGTGCAGTGAGACTTTGTATACTCGGTGGAAAAGTGTGTGATTGTTGTCAATCAGTACAACAGACTATCCACTTTCTTAATGAACCAATACTAGAGGTACAAACACCTACACAATCACAGACACACATACACAAAAACACACACACATACATACATACACACAGTCTCTCACAGACACAGACCAAGGGGTAGACTTCAGAGTACACAAGCACGCTAAGCATCTGAAAATAGAAGCCCATTTGAAGTTGAAGAGGCACATTGGTAATGAAGTGAGATGGACACTCGCTGCCTGCCTCCCTTCCTGTTTACTTATTGATGGTGTGTTTTTGGGGCCTTGATGCAGTCTGACTGTTGTGGCAGCAGGGGAGACGGAAACAGGATTTGTCGCAGATCTGCGGATAGCTGTCTAACAGGGATCTCGAGTTGCTTGATGTCCTCTGTCAGACAAGGATAGTGGTTCTTGGGATAGAGGTAGAGAAACGTTTTTTAAGCATCTGCTTGCAATGAACTCTCCAAAAGCGTTTTACTGAGCAGTTGTGAAGCATGTCAGAAATGTCTATTAAAAATGTTCAGTGTGTGTAAAAATGTAATTCAGTTCACACGAGGGTCTTCACTTATTGACTCATGTAGATAGTAAAATAAAAAAATTGTTTTATTGAACCCTTATTTAACTAGGCAAGTCAGTTAAGAACAAATTCTTATTTACAATGACGGCCTACCACAGCCAGACCCGGAAGATGCTGGTCCAATTGTGCACCGCCCTATGGGACTCCCAATCACGGCCAGATGTGACACAACATTGTAAATAGATAAATATCCAATATCATATGCAAAGTTAATACATCCTGAAATCTGACCTGACAACATTTTAAGTCCCATTCCTGTTTTGACCAAGTCACTCCCAGAAGAARTATATTTGGAGAGGTACGCATGCAGTGACCTTTGAAGTGTATGCCCCTCCCTGCCTCCCTTTGTGAATATGCTTGACACAATGAGAGGGTGAGAAATATTAATCATAATGAAAGGGCATTAGGAAACAGGGCCAGGCGATGGCAACGGTTACCATAATAATTTCACCTTTGAGGTACTGTGCACTAGCCTACAACCTCAGTCACTCTTTAGATAATAGCCCCATACTGAAACCAGCCCAGTAAATGTAAGTCCATTAGCTAGTGTTGTCGCACTAGTTAAACAGAACATGAGTGCTTTGACTGGATTTCAACCAAGGCCACAATATAGAAGTGAAAAATCAGACGTTGGTTTGCATTGATTTTGACACATTCCAATTTTTTTCCCTCCACTCCTGTTGACAGATTATGTCTGACTGAGGCTCGGAGGGAGATGAAGCTAAATTAGACAGTCTGAGTGGATGTGTCCGTGTGTCGTCATGTCTGTGTCAATCGAATCCCCATCTCCACATGCCCTTTACAAACTATCAGACACCAACACTTGATTCACAAATCCATTCTGGTCTCTATCATTTTTACATCGCCGACAGGGTTAGGTTCAATTCGAATTAAAGGCAGTCAATTCAGGAAGTGATTTTAATTAAATAGGTTCTACTTTTCAGTTTATTGAGAAGTCATTGAAAATAAATGCTCTTGTTTCAATTATTGAATTGTAATTTCAGTTTACTTTCTGAGCTGACTGCCTTCAAATAAATTGACCCCGACCCTGATTGCCAATGCTTCTCACGTCATATCTGCAGAAATTTGAATAACGTTTTCATAAGCTTGTCATATAGCGCACTGAGAATTTCCCTTGTGATGAAGGAATCCTCCTGAGATATGATCAACTCTCTAGGAACAAGGTTGATCTATCCCATATAAATATATAATTATTAGAACGGGTAAAGCCCCTTTGACCACAGCCTTACACTCAATATGGCTGACATGGTAACTGACATTGTCAGTGTAATTCTAGTTCTATGGCTTATTTCTATCACATTTGGAAAAAGACTCAGATTGCTCAACGCCACCATGGGGAATTCATTTCATATAACAACTCAAAGGAAACTAAGTATAAATATGTCCAATTTCCACAGTGAGGTGCATTGTTTAATTGCATTGTAGACTTTGATGCAAGCGTTCCTYACAGATAGGCTGACCTGCAGTAACTCTGTTCCCCAAGGTGGTGGGGGGAATTATTTTTATATACTCTTGTCGCTTTAGATTTTTTTTTAAATTAACTGCCAGGGAAATAAATAAGTTGGAAGTACTGTCATGCTCACAAAGACAAGCCACGGCTTTGATCTTGGAGTGAGCTGGGAGCAGTGAGGAGACAGAGAGAAAGAGAGAGAGGGTGAGAAAGAGACAAAGAGAGAGAGAGGGACAAGCAGAGCGAGAGAAAGAAAGATTGACAGAGAGAGAGAGACAGAGGGGAGGACCACAGACCCTGGATCTCATTAATTACTCTCCTTTTGTTCTTGTGCCAGAGAGAGCGAAGCGTAGCCTCGCTAATCTTGGCACAACGTTCACATTCCATTGTTAATACATTACAGCAACTTCAGTATGCACCTCAGCTGAGTTCACACTTAGCAGCACTCCAGTACCACCATGTTGATGGAAGCGATCCAGGCAACTTTTCCTCCTTAGAGGCTCAGCTGATTGGATCAAAGAGGGGAGAATTAACTTTGATTCACTTGAAGGAGTTGGAGCACTTGGAGTGTAGTCTATCAGTATTAGGTATCACAGGAGGTTGGTGGCTCCTTAATTGGGGAGGGCAGGCAGGTGGTAATGGCTGGAGTGGAATAAGTGGAAAGGTACAGTATCAATAACATCAAACACTTGGTTTCCAGGTGTTTGATGCCATTCCATTTGCKCCGTTCCAGAYGTTATTATGAGCCGTCCTCCCCTCAGCGGCCTCCACTGTTTGGTACACTCTGTTAATGCAGAATGCATACGTCCACCATTGCGGGCCGTTTGAAGTAATCTGATGCTGCATGCAGAAGATGAAGGCAAGGCATTTGACTGACTGGAAGTGCTGCTATCTCCTCCTCTCCCCTCTGGCTGCATCCCAAATGGCACCCTTTTCCCTATGTAGTGCACCATACAGGGAATAGGGTGCCATTTGGGACGCGTCTCCTGTCGATGATAAGAAACTTGTCGCATTTTCTGCTGTTTCATCTTCATATGCTCATCCTCGTATCTAATCCGTACCTAATTGAYGAGGAAAAGCAGCATAATCCACTCTCGCTGAGCACTGTAATTATGTGGCCAATGCATACACAATAGCATCTTTAGTCTTCCCGGGTGATAAAACACAAATTAATTCCTATCAAGTCTATTCTTGAGCTATTTTGTAAAAGCAACATACATTCGTAACTCAGTTACACACACACATCCTGTCATTGACACTGATTTGATGGTTTGAGGAGACATTGAGGGGGACTTACATGGGGTGTTTTGATTGATTTAAATTCCATTAATACCCTTTTTGCTTGGCAGCCACTCTTGGGCCCCAGCCTGTGTCTGTTATCACAGTGTGGTTTTGATTGGATGGCTTCCTTATCGGTTGGCAACACACAGGAAGAGGCCCGGAGACAGCACTGGCAACACAGTACTGGAACAATAACCTGCAGATCAAACATGATTAGTCAAACCCCACTTTCTTAAAAGGGCAATCTGCAGTTCAAACGATAACAAAGCCAGTGTTTTTGGTAATTAGCTCAGAGATGGGGCTGTAACCACTCAAATGTATAGATGGACCTATGGATGGAAGGACTGACCATCCATGAGATGAAAATGATAGTTTGAACCATGTTTTGAAGCTATACACTGTTTGTTCACATTGACTTTATTTACAAATATTGGAGAGCCACAAGCTTATATCTTGGGCTCTGATGGGGAATGACGGTTGAACTAAGCTCATGAGGCATTTATAAGTTAGATTGTTAAAGAATCAATGAGTGAGTGTGTCTGTATGTGTGTGTGTTCTAATACAACTCAAATATATATTCAAATCCGTAAACTGTTGGTCAAAACACAAGCTCTTGGAAGACAAGAGTATAATACCAAACAAATGGAGTTTCATTATTATGTGCCCACTTAGGACAATGATTTCAGCTGTCAGTAGCCAAACGCTGTCTTTTCAGTGTCTAAAATATATTCCGCTCCGTGGCTGCACTTGCACTATAATTATTTGTMATAATTGGCAGGATCACACTTGGATGAAACCCTCCATAGGCGTCGTACACTCGCGTGTTGTGTCCCTGCCAATTTCCCGATGGCTACAGCAATGTTAGTTTTCTGGTTGCGTGGAAACTAAAAAGCTGCATTGAGCAAGCACTCAATTCAAGGTGCATTGCGCGCCGTTGGTTTGGCGATATGCAACAGAGGACCCCATGGAAGCGACCGAAAATAGTGACCGAATTCCAGTTTGGAGTGGAATGAATAATGATCTATTTTGAAGATTTGAAAGTGGGCGTCTTGAAACTAAAGTGATTCTGTTGAGTGTCACACGCCATGCGAAGGAGGGGGAGAACGTTAAAGATGTAAGTAATGCTTTTCTGCATGTTATTCAAAATGCATGCATTTCATAGACATACGTTTACATCTACTGTTAATAAACACAGCATGCGGTGATATAGGCTACTATAAGGCTTTTATGATTGTGGAAATAACTGCAGCTTGTTTAATACATTCAGGCTCCAGAAATGCTTGTTGAAGAATGGGGCAAACAGTAGCTTATTACCTACGGTATTTAGCCTGACAAGATAGAAGACTAACTTCGATAGGCTATCAATTCCCCAGGAGGCATTGGTCTAGTCTACACTCAGTAAGAGTTTATTATTGACACGCTTGTTGCTTACAATGAAAATAGTGACTATTACACCAAAGAAAAGGTGCAGGTAAAATATTTGTATGTAGGTAAAAAATAGTAGATTAATAGCCTAAAAATGATTTGTATTTATACATTTATTGTATGTCAGAAACACCTTCAAAGTGAACTGAACTTAAATAATAAACTTGATTATTAATCCTTTAATTATTGCTTCAATTTTAGTTGATACCACAGGGGTCAAGTTCAAAATGGAAATTCATTCCTGCAGCTCTAAATTGCCATGTCGATTAATCAAAATTATGTTCTGCTTAACGGTTCAAAATTGCTAAATACATTTTTTTGACTTTTAAATGAAGGATATGTACCCATTTGGTTCTTGGGGGGAAAAATGATATTAAGCATGGTCAGTCCTTGGATTCATAGGTCTGTCTATACATTTGAGAGTGGTTCAATTTCTCCAGCCCATCCCTCCGCTCTTTACTAAAACAGTGGCTGGGTGGCGCACTTTGTTATTGTTTGAACCGTAGATGGCCTCTAACGAAAACGTGTGTTCCTGTTTCTCTAACACATGGCTGGCTAGGCAAGCACCAGTACTATAATATATAATTCTGGGAATAAATGCATGAAGGCTTTCAATGGAAATCAGGCAACAATAATCTGAGTCCCTAAACCGACTGAAATGTGTTCATAATTGGGGTGGATAGGAACAGAGTTGGGAGAGCATGGTAATATGGTTAGACTCATATTTAAGTGTCTGCATCTCAACATAACATTGAGATATTTCCCTCAAAGCTGTATTTGTTCTTCTGTGCTTCCTCTCTCCTCACCTCCCTTTCTGTCTCATCCTCATGACCTACATAGGCCTAACTTGTCTATCATTGGTTGTCTGGACAGAATGATAATACAATGAACAATCACAACAAAATAATACTTGAACAACTTTGACAATCCTTTGCTTTGAGGACATTGTAGTTCTATTCCTTCAGGATTATAATGGTTTTGCTGAGTTAGGTCCTAAATTTGCGTCATATCTAAATTATTGCTCTTGCGCACTTGGTGCCTGAGATGTAGCCTATTATTCGAACATTGACTGCAGTCAATTTATGAACTGCCAAAACTGACCTCTGGGCACTTGTCTTGAGCACAGTGTAAATTTAAAAGCAGGAGAGGTAATTTATAGTTGGGTTGTTGATGTCTTTATAGCTTAACCTGATTTTATTGATCATTTGATTTAATGAGGTTGGTGTTGCTCCCTTTCTCTCCTCTTGTTGTCCCATAGCTTTTTCCCTCACTCACTTTCGTCTCTCCATCACCACATCCTTCCCTCCGTCATCCCTCCAACCCCCGCTTTTCATTAACAGCTGTCCTCCTCAGCCCATGACATGCTAATATCTCCCTCTTTCCTCCGATGCATCTCATTAATCTCTTTTCAGTGGGCCTTCCTCTGTGTTCTTCTCCATTGTCCTGTTACCTATTTTCCTCAGATCTCTCTTTTTTTCTCTCTCTCTCTCCTCATGTGTCCAGTTTCCTTGGTTCCCCACAGCTCCACCTCATCAGGGCAGCATGGATCATGGTGGGAAAACCACCGCTTTTCTTACACAGTAACACTTTAGGCATCCTTTTCATATCCTTGAGCATTTTGTCTTATCTGTAGTCAGTGCTGTTCCACTATATCTTCTTTGTTTGGCTTTAATAAAGAAATGGGGATAATCATCTGAGTGTCTTTGAAAGGAGGTCAGGGCTGATCGGGACGGTCTTGAACTTTCAACTGGTCTGGCCTATTGCAATGAGACTTATTAGGATGCGTCCCTTAGACGACTCCCCCGGTCATGTGATCCTAAGAGGTACTTAGAGATCGATTTCATTTTTTAAATCTTGGTAAATGGATCTTGCTATGGTCTCCAGCCATTTTAAAGAACCAGCCGAAGTCCGAGAGTTTAAGTTAAATTATTTTTACAGGAGAGGATATAGCTGCTAGCACAACATGCTAAGGCTGTTTGGGTTGCCTTTGTTGCCTTTTTTAGCTTYAGCATGTAGCCTTACAATGCTGTTGGGTGGCCAAAATACAATTACATTCCATTGATGTTAAGTGAGTTTTTCCTTAAGAGGATTAGTAATGGGATAGCAGATGGTTGGTGTTCAGGTATTAATGAAGGGTGTTCGGGTAAAAGGACAGATTATTTTTTAGAAGCTTACATGCTACATAAAAGTGTAAATTACAGGACTCATTAACAAGTTGTTAGCTCAGTGTTGTTTGCACTGACCCCGGTTCTGAGTGCGTAAACAGTTTATGGATTAGCCTACTGAACACAGTTGTGGCACTGAACGCTCTCAGTAGCCGATGTGAACAAAACCTTTAAACAGGTCAACATTCACAAAGCCGCTGGGCCAGACGGATTACCAGGACATGTACTCAACTGTCAAGTGTCTTCACTGACATTTTCAACCTCTCCCTGACCGAGTCTGTAATGCCTACATGTTTCAAGCAGACCACCATAGTCCCTGTGCCCAAGTAAGCGAAGGTAACCTGCCTAAATGATTACCGCCCCGTGGCACTCACGTCGGTAGTCATGAAGTGCTTTGAAAGGCTGATCATGGCTCACATCAACAGCATCCTCCCGGACACCCTAGACCCACTCCAATTCGCATACCGCCCCAACAGATCCACAGATGATGCAATCTCAATCACACTTCACACTGCCCTTTCTCACCTGGACAAAAGGAACACCTATGTGAGAATGCTTTTCATTGACTACAGCTCAGCACTGCCATGCTGGTCCTTAACACTGGGGCCCCACAGGGGTGTGTACTTAGTCCCCTCCTGTATTCCCTGTTCACCCATGACTGCGTGGCCAAACACGTCTCCAACACCCTCCATTAAGTTTGCTGACAACACAACAGTGGTAGGCCTGATCACCGACAATGATGAGATGGCCTATAGGGAGGAGGTCAGAGAACTGGCCGTGTGGTGCCAGAACAACAACCTCTCCCTCAATGTAAGCAAGACAAAGGAGCTGATTGTGGACTACAGGAAAATGTGGGCCGAACAGGCCCCCATTAACATCGACGAGGCTGTAGTGGAGCGGGTCGAGAGTTTCAAGTTCCTTGATGTCCACATCACCAACGAACTATCATGTTCCAAACATACCAAGACAGTCCTGAAGAGGTCACGACAAAACCTTTCCCCCCTCAGGACACTGAAAAGATGGGCCAATTGTGCGTCGCCTCATGGGTCTCCCGGTCACGGCCGGCTGCGACACAACCCGGTATCAAACCAGGATCTGTAGTAACGCAGCTAGCACTCCGATGCAGTGCATTTGACCGCTGCGCCACTCGGGAGGCCCCTGAATGCCAAGTTGATTGCATGTTCCTTGTTGAAACATGGCTGTCATCAGACTGTAGTGCCGCTCTTATTGAAGCCTCCCCCTGGACTACAGCTTTTCATACTCTATCAGAAAAGGGGAAAAGGGTGTGAGGACAGCCTCTATTTTTTCTAATGCTCTCAGCTGTAAGGACATTTTGTTTGGTGATATTTGGGTCTTTTGAGCATCATGCTATACTGTTTAAATCTCAGCCACCAGTGCTGGCCATAACCCTGTATAGGTCGTCAAAGCACTGCCCCACTTTCTTTACTGATTTATCTGAACTACTGTATATTGTCCTTGAGAACTATGATAAAATCATTGTGTTGGGTGATTTTAATATTCATCTTGACCAAGAAACTGACTCCAAGGCCATTGAATTTATTAATCTTTTAAGCTCTATGGACTTTATCCAACATGTTGCTGGGCCCACCCATAACCACGGCCATACTCTGGACCTGGTTATTACCAAGGGGCTTTGTATTGACATATCCAATATTGTTGATGTTGCTTTATCTGATAATCACTGTGTATTTTTTACTACCTTTTGTACTACCTTTACTACCATAGCATAGGGTAATACTGAATGCATTATTAAGAAATGCTATTTTACCTCTAAAGTTCCTACAGATTTGATTGTGTATGAACAAAACCCCACCACCTATTCTGCCYCCCTCTTGTGATGATTTAGTTGTTAACTTTAAGAGCAAATTAAGGGCTACTATTGATGCTCCAGTAAAGTTGAAAAAGACCACATCCTAACAGAGAGCCCCTTGGATGAGTGAGGAAACTAATACATTAAAGATAAATTGCATTAAGGCAGAGCGGAAGTGGATAAAGTCAACGTTGCAGGTCCATTATGATATTCTGAAAGAGCAACTTGGCATATATAACAAGGCAATTAGAAATGCCAGAGGGGCAMATTTTTCTAACTTGATCACTATTAATCAGAATAATTCTTCTCAACAATTGATTGCCTGATAAATCGTACCCCCCCCAAACCTATGTAAACTTTCCTTCACATCTAAATGTGATGAGTTTACGGCATATTTCAGAGATACCCAGCCTAATTTTGGTTCTTATCAGTCAAGCAAGACCCAGTGAGAAGTTTGATATGTACCCTAGCTTACCACGCAAAGGGACTATGGATTTATTTCCCCTGTTTGACACAGACATGCCCAGGAAAGTGATATTTCAACTTAAGCCTTCTACCTGCCTTCTCGATCCTATCCTCTTCTTCAAAACTGTTTTTAATTGCAAATCTGAAGAAGTGCAAGCTATTGTTTATCACTCCCTGTTCACATGCACTTTCCCCACTCCACTAAACTGTTATGGTGAAAACCCTTCTGAAGAAAAGTAATCTAGATTCTTCAGCTCTTAGCAATCTCCAACCTTCCATTCTTAAGCAAAATTCTGGAGAAACTGGTGTTCAAACAGCTAAATTGTTTTATAAGTGCCAGCTGTATTTGAGAAACATTCCAATCTGCACACAGCCTTAGTTGAAGTGGTAAATTATCTTACAGCCAACACAGATACCAAACATCTCTCTGTCCTTATTCTCTTAGATTTAAGTGCTGTATTCGACACTGTTGACCATTATGTCCATCTGGACAGACTGGAGAGGTGGGCTGGTCTCTGCGGTACAGTTCTAAAATAGTTTAGGACCTATTTAACTGGTTGAGAGTTGTTTTTTTTGTCATCCTTGGTGAACATAACTCAGAGAAAATACATATCACGTGGCATTTCACAAGGATCGATATTTGGGTCCGGTACTGTTCAGTTTATATATGTTACCCAGTGGAGGCTCCTCAGAGGATGAAGGGGAGGACCATCCTCCTCAGTGATTTTCATAAAAATAAAAATAGTAAAACATTGAAGTTATCCTTTTTAGATAAACTTATACTAAATATAATCACGTCACCAAATAATTGATTAAAACACACTATTTTGCAAAGAAGGTCTACAGTAGCCTCAACAGCACTCTGTAGGGTAGCATCATGGTGTAGCCATGGGACAGCTAGCTTCCGTCCTCCTCTGAGTACATTGACTTCAATACGAAACCTAGGAGGCTCATGGTTCTCACGCCCTTCCATAGACTTACGTTCCGGAGGACGTCCTCCAACCTATCAGCGCTCTCGCAGCATGAACTGACATGTTGTCCACCCAATCAAAGGATCAAGTAATTAATCTAGTACTGAAAGCATAAACTACAGCTAGCTAGCACTGCAGTGTATAAAATGTGGTGAGTAGTTGACTCAGAGAGGAAGACAGTAGTTGAACAGTTTTGAACAAATTCATTTCTTCCAAAATGACGGAGAAGCAAGAGAGAAATATAGATTTTTGTCCTTTTTTTCAGTTGCACTTACTTAGTTAGCAAATGCAGCTAGCTAGTTTAGCTTACTGAAACACCCTGCTCAAACAGAGGGATGGTATGTTAGCTAGTTGGCTTTGACTTTCCAACACAACGCTGGAACTCTTCCAAGTCAAGGTATGCTTTTAGTTTTACAAAGGTATTGCCACTGTGGCCCGCCAGTGTAACTACTTACTGACTGTACACTGTAACATTACTGCATGATTGTAGCGGGTTTACTAACTCGTTAATCAAATCAAATTGTATTTGTCACATGCGCAGAATACAACGGGTGTAGAACTTACAGTGAAATCTTACTTACAAGCCCTTAAGCCCTTAACCAACAATGCAGTTTTAAGAAAAATAAGTGTTAAGTAACAAATAATTAAAGAGCGGCAGTAAAATAACAATAGCGAGGCTATATACAGGGGGTACCGGTACAGAGTCAATGTGTGGGGGCACCAGTTAGTTGAGGTAATATGTAGGTAGAGGTAAAGTGACTATGCATAGATAATAAACAGAGTAGCAGCAGCGTAAATATGGGGGTGGGAGGGGGGCAATGCAAATAGACTGGGTAGCCATTTGATTAGCTGTTCAGGAGTCTTATGGCTTGGGGGTAGAAGCTGTTAAGTCTTTTGGACCTAGACTTGTCACTCCGGTACCGCTTGCCGTGCGGTAGAAGAGAGAACAGTATATGATTAGGGTGGCTGGAGCCTTTGACAATTTTTAGGGCCTTCCTCTGACACCGCCTGGTATAGAGGTCCTGGATGGCAGGAAGCTTGGCCCCAGTGATGTCCTGGGCCGTACGCACTGCTCTCTGTAGTGCCTTGCGGTCGGAGGCCGAGCAGTTGCCATACCAGGCAGTGATGCAACCAGTCAGGATGCTCTCTATGGTGCAGCTGTAGAACGTTTTGAGGATCTGAGGACCCATGTCAAATCTTTTCAGTCTTCTGAGGGGGAATAGGCTTTGTCGTGCCCTCTTCACGGCTGTCTTGGTGTGTTTGGACTATGATAGTTTGTTGTTGATGTGGACATCAAGGAACTTGAAGCTCTCAACCTGCTCCACTACAGCCCCGTCGATGAGAATGGGGACATGCTCGCTCCTCCTTTTCGAGTAGTCCAAAATCATCTCCTTTGTCTTGATCACGTTGAGGGAGAAGTTGTTGTCCTGGCACCACATGGTCTGGTCTCTGACCTCCAGCCTAGAGGCTGTTTTGTCATTGTCGGTGATCAGGCCTAACACTGTTGTGTAATTGGTAAACTTAATGATGGGGTTGGCCATGCAGTCATGAGTGAACAGGGAGTACAGGAGGAGACTGAGCACGCACCCTGCGGGGCCCCCGTGTTGAGGATCAGCGTGGTGGATGTTATTACCTACCCTTACCACCTGGGGGCGGCCTGTCAGGAAGTCCAGGATCCAGTTGCAGAGGGAGGTCCCAGGGTCCTTAGCTTAGTGATGAGCTTTGAGAGCACTATAGTGTTGAACACTAAGGTCAATGAATAAGTCAATGAATAGTATTCTCACATAGGTGTTCATTTGTCCAGGTGGGAAAGGGCAGTGTGGAGTGCAATAGAGACTGCATCATCTGTGGATCTGTTAGGGCGGTATGTGAATTAGAGTGGGTCTAGGGTTTCTGGGATAATGGTGTTGATGTGAGCCATAACCAGCCTTTTAAAGCACTTCATGGCTCAAGATGTGAGTGCTACGGGTCGGTAGTCATTTAGGCAGGTTACCTTAGTGTTCTTGGGCACAGGGACTATGGTGGTCTGCTTGAAACATGTTGGTATTACAGACTCAGTCAGGGACAGGTTGAAAATGTCAGTGAAGACACTTGCCAGTTAGTCAGCGCATGCTCGGAGTACACGTCCTGGTAATCCATCTGGCTCTGCTGCCTTGTGAATGTTGAACTGTTTAAAGGTCTTACTCACATCAGCTACGGAGAGCGTGATCACACAGTCGTCCGGAACAGCTGATGCTCTCATGCAAGTGTCAGTGTTATTTGCCTCGAAGCGAGCATAGAAGTAATTTAGTTTGACTGGTAGGCTCGTGTCACTTGGCAGCTCGTGGCTGTGTTTCACTTTGTAGTCTGTAATAGTTTGCAAGCCCTGACACATCTGACGAGCGTATGAGCCAGTGTAGTACGACTCAATCTTAGTCCTGTATTGACACTTTGCCTGTTTGATGGTTCGTCGGAGGGCATAGCGGGATTTCTTATAAGCTTCTGGGTTAGTCCCGCTCCTTGAAAGTGGCAGGTCTAGCCTTTAACTCAGTGCGGATGTTGCCTGTAATCCATGGCTTCTGGTTGGGGTATGTACGTAAAGTCACTGTGGGGACGACGCCATCGATGCACTTATTGATGAAGCCAATGACTGATGTGGTGTACTCCTCAATGCCATCGGAATAATCCCGGAACATATTCCAGTCTGTGCTAGCAAAACAGTCCTGTAGCTTAGCATCTGCTTCATCTGACCACTTTTTTTATTGACCGAGTTACTGGTGCTTCCTGCTTTAGTTTTTGCTTGTAAGCAGGATCAGAAGGATAGAATAATGGTCACATTTGCCAAATGGAGGTCGAGGGAGAGCTTTGTACGTGTCTCTGTGTTTGGAGTAAAGGTGGTCCATTGTTTTTTCCCACTCTAGTTGCACATTTAACATGCTGATAGAAATTTGGTAAGACAGATTTAAGTTTCCCTGCATTGAAGTCCCGGCCACAAGGAGCGCCGCATCTGGATGAGCATTTTCCTGTTTGCTTATGACCGTATACAGCTCATTGAGTGCGGTCTTAGTGCCAGCATCAGTTTGTGGTGGTAAATAGACAGCTACAAAGAATATAGATAAACTCTAATGGTAAATAGTGTGGTCTACAGCTTATCATGAGATACTCTACCTCAGGCGAGCAAAACCTCKATACTTCCTTTGACCCCTTGTCTTATCAGAGGCTGCTGTTCTATCCTGCCGAAAAAGCGTAAAACCCGCCAGCTGTATGTTATTCATGTCGTCGTTCAGCTACGACTCGGTGAAACATAAGATATTATAGTTTTTAATGTCCCTTTGGTAGGATATACGTGCTCGTAGTTCGTCTATTTTATGATCAAATGATTGTACGTTGGCTAATAGTACCAATGGTAAAGAAAGATTACCCACTCGCCGTAGAATCCTTACAAGGCWCCCAGACATGCGTCCCAGATATCTCTGTCTCTTTCTCCTGCGAATGACTGGGATGAGGGCCTTGTCGGGAGTAAATCCTTCGCATCCGTCTCGTTAAAGAAAAAAAAAAATCTTCTTCCAGTACAGGGTGTGTAATCGCTGTCGTGATATCTAGAAGCTCTTTTCGGTCCTAAGAGACGGTGGCAGAAACATTATGTACAAAATAAGTTATGAATAACGCRAAAAAWTTGGTTAGGGGACCGTAAAACAGCAGCCATCTCCTCAGGCGCCATTATCGTTAGTTCTGTTAGCTATGCTGACTATGACGTTACTTTAGCTAGTATGGTGACAACAATGTTAGTTGTGTGTAGTGTTTTTTTTTGCCTGGTCACATACAGCTGATGTGTTGTGCATTGAAGTCCACAATCGAAGGGAAGAGGTGAGAGGAGAGCGCATAGATGCGAGAAGGAATACAACGTGGTAGCTATGAAAGTGAACTTTGTTTACGCGTGATATGGGGTGTATTCATTCCACCGTTTATGTTGAAAAACGATTCTTAAAAGGAAGCAAACGGAACAAAATGGGGATAAACATACCTGAATTTGTCCAATAGAAACTCTTGTTTGCAACTGTTGGACTAATGATTACACCGTATATCAGTTAGATGCTGGCAGGAGTGTGCAAGGCAGTATTGAATGTCACTGTCACCTCAAATTTGTGTCTCGACCTGTCTGCACCTACATTGTAAACTGTCATTCATTGGCTAGGCTGTAGCAACCTCATGATGGGTATACAAATGATGGGTTACATTGAGCTGGGTGAATGGAATATGAATGACAGTCATCCAATATGCTTTAATAGAAATAAGGGCATGCTCATAAAAAAAAAGAAAATCAACCTCCATCTTAAACAGCACTGACCGCCACTGATGTTATCCCTTGGCAGGGTCATCAGAAAGCACACCATTGATTTTCACTGCTACGCAGACGATACACAACTTTACATTTCTGTATCACCAGAGGATTTTAACTCCACGGATAMATTTTTCGACTGTTTTAGTGATTTTAAATACTTGGATTGCTCACAAAACAAGGCCGAGGTACTTATTGTTGGAGCCAAAGCACTGAGAGAGAATCTGGCTGCACATTTTAATTCATGCGCAATCAAGATAGTTGTTATTTTAGATTCTGAACTCAATTTCAAATCACACATTAGGAATGTGACCAAAATAGCTTTTTACCACATTGCCAAGGTGCAGCTGTTTCTCTCTGACTGATACAGTCAGACTCATTGTTCAGAGAATTTTGTTCTGAAGGTACATAACCCAATTTAATTATATTCCTCAGTCTGCAAACCAGAATTTGTAAGATCCTGGTCGAATGAAACAGACGGAGGCCCAGCTAAAATAGTCAAAAAGGTTTATTCACGGGAACGTTCTAAAGTCAAGAATACAAAACAATTAATTTTATACTGACTTCTCACGCACACACATTCACACAACCAAACGCACACACTGCTATGTCCTGCTACCCAGCCGACAGAGATTAGGGAGACCTTGTCCTTGAGTCGTACTCCCCGTTCTCTCCCAAATCTCTAGTCAGGTCGGCACCRAGCTCAGACAGTCTGTGTTTAAAATACCATAAAGACATATTGTTTTACCCTAATTCTGACTAGGACTACACATTGATTGATTATGATTTTATACATTCTAATCAATTCCATACAATTATATGTTTCAGGGCGGAATATTCTAATCATTCAATTAACAGATCATTCTCACCTATCAATCATCCATGCTTTTATTACAAGCAGGCTTGACTACTTTAATGCTCTCCTGTCTGGTCTTCCCAAGAAAGCCATTGGTCAACTGAAAAACATACAAAATGCTGCAGCACGGGTACTGACCAATACCAGACAGARCGCACACATTACACTGGTGTTAAGGTCTCTGCACTGGCTGCCTGTTAGTTTTAGAATCATTTTAAGGTTCTTCTATTGGTTTTTAAATTAATCCACGATTGTGCACCCCAATACATGTCAGACATGCTTTTAAGTTATGGACCCAGTAGGTCCTTCAGGTCATCTGGCACTGGCCTTCTAACTATCCCAAAGCCTAGGACCAAGAAGCATGGAGAGGTTATTATGCCCCCAGCCTCTGGAATAGCCTGCCAGAGAACCTGAGGGGAGCTGAAACTGTGGGCATATTTAAAAGAGATCTCTTCATTTTTAGCTTAGCTTTTCCTCAGGGTGCTTTTTAGTTGTTCAGTGTGTCATTCTTTTTGTTGTTGTCTTATTTTTGTTGTGTAGTAAATATTTCAGCTTTTATTTTCATTGTTTTTTTTTTCCTGGTAAAGCACATTTTGTTGCACTCAATGTCTGAAATGTGCTTTATAAATGGAGCTTGATTCAATTTGATGCACTGAAGAAAAAAAAATGTTAAACTTTATTTGACCTTTATTTAACTAGGCTAGTCGGTTAACAACAAATTCTTATTTTCAATGACGGCCTAGGAACAGTGGGTTAACTGCTTTCTTCAGGGGCAGAACAACATATTTTTACCTTGTCAGCTCGGGGATTCGATCTTGCAACCTTTCGGTTACTAGTCCAACGCTCTAACCACTAGGCTACTTGCCGAAATAGGCCAGCACTGCAGGGATGTCAATTATCAGTCACACTGACACCAAAGCACTTTTTACTTGTGTGTTTTTGCCAGTGTGAGGGCACTTTTTGATCCTTATGTTTTCCATAAAGCTGTAAGTATAAACATGGTTTAGTCAGCCAACTGTGCTGAACAAGACCGCAAGATCCCCTCTGCCTCCTCACCACAGTTATGCTAGTTATCCTGCATCTGTATTTGAAGTAACACATCTATTTATAATAAATGTTTTATATGGTTGGTGACCAATTGCAACAATTGTACCTCTCCTATCAGTGGGTTGTGTTGTCTCCCTCCACCAATCCTGCTTCCTGTTTCTCCATAGGCTTGACAGCTATTGGGGAGGTTGACACTGGCTCTGCCCCTTCGCCCTCGTTGGTCTTCCCTGGAGCATGCCCATATCCCACCATGCACCTGCTGGCGAGCGGCTGGCTACTGCGCCATTCGGTGGTCATGTGTCTGCTGCTGCACAGCGTGGTGCTGATGACCTGCTTCCACCACGCCGCCACCAGCTGCTCCCAGGGCTGCTACTGCTCTGAGAGCGACGGCCGTGGAAAGACGGTGCGCTGCAGCAACCTGCGTCTCACGGAGATCCCCCAGGACCTACCCAATGACACACGGCACATCTACCTGGACTTCAACCTGCTCACCGAGGTCCCCAGCAATGCTTTCCAGGGTCTGCCCCTGCTCAGCGAGCTGGACCTCTCCAACAACGAGCTGGCCAAGCTGGAGCGAGGGGCCTTCAAGAGCCTGGGGCCCTCGCTCACCTTCCTGGACTTGTCTTCCAACAAATTGGTCAACATTAACCCTGAGGCCTTCGAGGGGCTGCGGGCGCGCGCCAACCTGACCAATAACCCGTGGCACTGCGACTGCAGCCTGCAGATGTCCATGCCCCACATTGACCTGGAGCCCCTCTCGCTGACGGGCATCGTGTGCGAGACGTCGGATCCGCCCAACGTGGGGGCGGAGGGTGTGCCCTTCCTGCTGGCCCAGGACCTGGACCTGTGCGTGGTGATGAAGAAGACCACGGATGTGGCCATGCTGGTCACCATGTTCGGCTGGTTCACCATGGTCATCTCCTACCTGGTCTACTACGTCCGGCACAACACTGAGGACGCCCGCCGCCACCTGGAGTACCTCAAGTCTCTGCCCACCAAGCCGGGCCCGTCCGAGGCCTCTTCTACCRTCAGCACTATGGTATAGCCCAGGACCAGGAGAACCCAGAGGGGAGCTTAGGCTGGAGGGCTAAGTCTGCCAGAGGAGGTGGTTATTATAGGGCCGTAACCTGGCTGCACCCACACTTCAGGCCATTCAGTGCCAGCCAAGGAGAGTTCTGKCTGGCTTTTAGGTGGGTGCCACAGCGGCACTAGGATTTGTGTCCATATATGCAGGAAGCCCATCCAGACCTGGGCACCGTACGTAACCCAGATTAATAATTGAACCAGGAGTGGCCCATTATCAAAATGAGGCCTGTGAAGGGTCCTTTGGCCACATCAAACAGCAAACAGAACAACAGGATAGCAACACACACTATGAACAACTCTGTCACTCCATATCCTTCCATGTACAATTATTGTTTTCCATACAACATCCATATAGTATACGCAGTCTATAAACGGTGAAATGTAGTTCTTTACAATAAAACAATKTATTCCATGGGTTTCTTTTTTAAAATTATTGTTGGTGCAAATGGTCTTATTTTACCTCCAAGAAACTAAGCAAATGTATGTGCATATGTCAACTGGACCATCAGTTGAATCTGCCGATTATGTGTTCAGGCCACTGTACTAGAATGATACACATCAATCATTAATCAATGAAATGCTCCAACCGGTAAAAGGCTCAGAGATCTGATTGATCCACACACCACTATAAAACAGTACACATACAAGCTGCATTGCTGTTATGCACTGTGTAGTCGAAAGGGTTGTACAGGAAACCCGTCCTAGCTGTACTATAGAGACCTTTTGTTGTTCTCACCAAGACAATGAAACAGCCAGTACAGTATAGAAACATTCCTGCCTACACACCAGGGCACAATGATCCTTCACACAGAAATCATCCCAAGTGGGAGAAAATGTGTTCCTTTTAGTTCCTTTCTGTTTCCTTGCGTTTTAAAGTGCACATTAAGGTCCTGCTGTGGGGGTTTACAGTGCGTTAATCACTCATGCTGGCGCAACACAATGCTTCCAAAACTGTGGGCAGAGTCCACTGGGACTAAAATTGGCAATAAGAGCTAATACACACGTTCAGCAGTTTAATATTTGAAAGCGAAGGGCTTTTTAAAATTTACTTGCCCTTGTCTGAGTTGTATTATTCAGCAGAATTAACCTTGTGGTGGGTTCCAAGAAACAGAAAGAGATTATAAATGAGRTTGTTTGGGATAGTGCGATGTAGTGGTTCTTCGACAAGGGAAACACAGTGACTAACATATCGTTACCCAGGGGTGTAGGACAGTCAGTCCAGTCCGTCAGTCTACCTGATAGCTGAAATTCAAACTTCACAATTCTGGCAGCACTGACTGCCATTCAGAAACCAGCAAATGCTAATGATATTCTAATCTTGGGCTCTGTCCCAATACTCTCGAATATTTCCCTTTAGATACAACTGATAAGTACAAGAACGGGATAAATGTCAGATCCATTAAGAGCAATGGTGACCGTGTGCACTGACTAGGATGAATTATGGGCCCTAGTTATAGCCTATAATCTAGTTATGGTCACGTGATCAGGAAAACAGCCCAGACATATCACACATAAAAAGAGACAAGGAATAGGRAGCTATGTCTAGATTATTGGGGTGCCACCTCTTCCCTCTAGTGTCTCTGAGGGAGCCTGGCGTCATGGTGGGAGCCAGACCGTCTGCCGAGGACGTTTCCCTGGGGCTTTCCGAAACTGCATTGCAGGGGCTGCGACCTGCTGGTCCAGTTGCTGCTGTGGTTGATATGAACTGCCTAATTGGACAGACTCAGGCACAAGGAAATGCATGTCCATTTCCCCTCAGTGTCATTTTGTAGGAGAGGAAAGAAGATGAGAAGAGTGGAATTGAACAAGACACAGCAAGCGGTAAACCAAGAGAGTAAACTCCTGTTTTAATATGCTCAGTGGAGGCTTCCTTATTCATTTTTGTTCCGAGGGCAGCTCTGCTTCCAGGGCGGAATGAATGTGATTGGTTGGATGAAAGCTCAACAGTCAGCACAGTAGGCGTGAAATAAACAGACTTGCGGGTTGCCACACAAAACATTACTGGTTCGAATCCTAACCCTAAACTTAACTAGTCACATTTCTTACCTAAACATATCCCAACCCCTAAACCTAATCTTAACCAATTAGAATTGCTTGCCTAAACTTAGCCAAGCATTAAAACAAGATGGAATAAGGAAACCTCCAATCTTCGTTAAATAACCTTATTACTATGCAGGTTACAAAGGACACAAAATACCTAATTGAGGAAAGGGAAAACCTTATAAAATGTTGCATTTGTGTCTATTCGACATGAACTGGTGAGATTTAACACAGAACACGATGATGAATAATGAAATTGGCTGTTAGCGCAGCACACCCTGTAACTGGGTTTGTCAACAAGGGTATCCCTGCATCGAAAACACATGCATCCAGAGTAGAACAAGCCAATAAACTATGTATGAGGGCCATAAAAAGTCTGGGAAGGAATCCTTCAACTTGGGTGACCCTGTTCTGGGGTTGAGGAGGAAAAAATGGGACCACCCGGCCCTCTCCATGTTGACTGGGCAGGAGATGCCCTTGAGCTGCCCAGCAGAGTGTATGATGATCTTTGTGGCTTTACACTTCCTTAGTCCCTTAGGCAACACCTCCACTTTTAAGAGTCCTCTCTCTCCAGTAGCTTGTTCATCCATTTTGCTCTATATTTTACTTAGTTTAGAGGGCAAACTCAAAGACACTAAGACATACTTTAATAAGGAAGAACCTTTATCATTCGTTTGCTTTGATATGAGCACATAGATTCTCTGGTGCATCAGCATTCTATTCACAGCACTCCTCCTCCTGGCTGAGTTTGCTTTACAGGACAGTGTTATTGATCCTAACAGAGCTAATCTCAAGGAAGCAGGCCCCYGTGACGAGCAGGAGGTTCAACAGCACTGAAATATAGATGGTAAGCCTCCCTTGCTGACATTTCCTAACACACAGCTAGCTGGCCAGTCCCGCCCTTCCCAGTAACATACTTGTGTGTGTGTGTGTGTCACAGGAGGCTGCTGAGGGGAGGACGCCTCATAATAATGGCTGGAATGGAGCGGTATTAAACACATGGAAACCATGTGTTTGATGTGTTCGATACCATTCAATAGTATTCTGTTCCAGCCATTACTTTGAGCCCGTCCTCCCCAATTAAGGTGCCACCGGCCGCCTGTGGTGTTTGTGTGGTAGAGTAAACAAACACAAATTAGTTATGTGTTTGTGTGTGAGACAAATGTGTGTGTGTGAACGTGTGCGTGGGTGTTTGTGTATCTGGATGTATTGTTTTGTGAGTATGTGGAGCAGCACACGTGTAATGTAACACCCCTGTTCTCTAGCACATGCAGTAGCTGTCGTTGTGGTTAATTTAAATTTCAGGCTCACCTTGCCCCGCCCGCTACCCCCAGACATGTTACACTGGTGTGAGTATTACAACTGCTGGGTAATGGGACACAAAGTGGGGGATAAGGTTACCTATCCAATCCCACAGAGCGCAGCCCCACATGGCATTGGGTTGCAGATTAAAATGTTTCCAGCCAGGGCCTGGGTGGACAGACTGTTTCCTCTTCCGGCCTAAAGTGAAGGCTATTGACGAGGAGTGAGTGAGGATGTCCCTGAGTACATCTCCATAGTCTAGAGTTGCTTCCTTTCCCTGTCTRCTTTCCTTCACCTGTATGATGATTCGGAAGCCCATAAAAGCAATATGGTGGATGCCTATAATAAACATGCTTTCACCTGTCTAATTCTTTCAGTGTGAATGAAAGGATACCAGATGAGGAAGCTGAGTAAGACTATTGAGATGCAACCGTTTCTCTTCCTTTTTCCTCACTCTCTCTCCCCTTCTATTGGTACACCACAGCTCCCCTGTCCCCGAATATGTGTAAGTGGATGGCAGAGTAAAAAGGCTTCCCYGCTTTTGATCAAATCTCCAACCCCAGATCTACATGGCCATCACAKAAGGCTGCTGAGGGGAGGATGGGCTCATAATAATGGCTCAAACATGTTTGAGTTCGATACCATTCCATTAGTTCCGTTCCAGCCATTACTATGAGTTTAATTGAATTGAATTGATTGCCCCCCATCTATCTTCAGAGTTAATTCTGTTAGGTGACCTAAACTGGGATATGCTTAACACCCGGCAGTCCTACAATCTAAACTAGATGCCCTCAATCTCACACAAATTACAAAAGGAACCAACCAGGTACAACCCTAAATCTGTAAACATAGGCACTCTCATAGATATTATCCTGACCAACTTGCCCTCCAAATACAGCTCTGCTGTTTTCAATCAGGATCTCAGCGATCACTGCCTCATTGCCTGCATCCGCTATGGGTCCGCGGTCAAACGACCACCCCTCATCACTATCAAACGCTCCCTAAAACACTTCTGCGAGCAGGCCTTTCTAATCGACCTGGCCCGGGTATCCTGGAAGAATATTGACCTCATCCCGTCAGTAGAGGATGCCTGGTCGTTCTTTAAAAGTAATTTCCTCACCATCTTAAATAACCATGCCCCTTTAAAAAAATGTAGAACTAAGAACAGATATAGCCCTTGGTTCACTCCAGACTTGACTGCTTGACTGCCCTCAACCAGCACAAAAACATCCTGTGGCAGACTGCACTAGCATCGAATAGTCYTCGCGATATGCAACTTTTCAGGGAAGTCAGGAACCAATACATGCAGTCAGTTAGGAAAGCAAAGGCTAGCTTTTTCAAACAGAAATTTGCATCCTGTAGCTCTAACTCCAAAAGGTTTTGGGGCACTGTGAAGTCCATGGAGAATAAGAGCACCTCCTTCCAGCTGCCCACTGCACTGAGGCTAGGAAACACTGTCACCACCGATAAATCCACGATAATCRAGAACTTTAATAAGCATTTCTCTTCGGCTGGCCATGCTTTCCTCCTGGCTACCCCAACCCCGGCCAACAGCTCCGTACCCYCTGCAGCTACTTGCCCAAGCCTCCCCAGCTTCTCCTTCACCCAAATCCAGATRGCAGATGTTATGAAAGAGCTGCAAAACCTGGACCTGTACAAATCAGCTAGGCTAGACAATCTGGACCCTCTCTTTCTAAAATGATCTGCCGCCATTGTTGCAACCCCTATTACCAGTCTGTTCAACCTCTCTTTCGTATCGTCCGAGATCCCTAAAGATTGGAAGGCTGCTGCGGTCATCCCCCTCTTCAAAGGGGGTGACACTCTAGACCCAAACTGTTACAGACCTATATCCATCCTGCCCTGCCTTTCTAAAGTCTTCGAAAGCYAAGTTAACGAACAGTTCACTGACCATTTCGAATCCCACCGTACCTTCTCCACTATGCAATCYGGTTTCAGAGCTGGTCACGGGTGCACCTCAGCCACGCTCAAGGTACTAAACGATATCATAACCGCCATCGATAAAAGACAGTACTGTGCAGCCGTCTTCATCGACCTGGCCAAGGCTTTCGACTCTGTCAATCACGTATTCTTATCGGCAGACTCAACAACCTTGGTTTCTCAAATGACTGCCTCGCCTGGTTCACCAACTACTTCTCAGATAGAGTTCAGTGTGTCAAATCGGAGGGCCTGTTGTCCGGACCTCTGGCAGTCTCTATGGGAGTGCCACAGGGCTCAATTCTCGGGCCGACTCTTTTCTCTGTATATATTAACGATGTCGCTCTTGCTGCGGGTGATTCCCTGATCCACCTCTACGCAGATGACACCATTCTGTATACATCTGGCCCTTCTTTGGACACTGTTTTAACAAACCTCCAAACGAGCTTCAATGTCATACAACACTCCTTCCGTGGCCTCCAACTGCTATTAAAACTAAATGCATGCTTTTCAACCGATCGATGCCCGCCCGACTAGCATCACTACTCTGGACGGTTCTGACTTAGAATATGTGGGCAACTACAAATACCTAGCTGTCTGGCTAGACTGTAAACTCTCCTTCCAGACTCAAATTAAGCATCTCCAATCCAAAATTAAATCTAGAATCGGCTTCCTGTTTCTCAACAAAGCCTAGTTCACTCACGCCGCCAAACATACCCTCGTAAAACTGACTATCTTACCGATCCTTGACTTCGGCGATRTCATTTACAAAATAGCCTCCAACACTCTACTCAGCAAACTGGATGCAGTCTATCACAGTACCATCCGTTTCATCCCCAAAGCCAACACCTCCTTTGGCCGCCTTTCCTTCCAGTTCTCTGCTGCCAATGACTGGAACGAATTGCAAAAATTGCTGAAGTTGGAGACATATCTCCCTCACTAACTTTAAACATCAGCTATCTGAGCAGCTTACCGATTGCTGCAGCTGTACACAGACCATCTGTAAATAGCCCATCCAATCTACCTACCTCATCCCCATTTTGTTTTTATTTACTTTTTTGCTCTTTTGCACACCAGTCTTTCTACTTGCATATCATCATCTGCACATCTATCACTCCAGTGTTAATTTGCTAAATTGTAATTACTTCGCTACTATGGCCTATCTATTGCCTTACCTCCTCACGCCATTTGCACACACTGTATATAGACTTTTTTCTATTGTGTTATTGACTGTACGTTTGTTTATTCCATGTGTAACTCTGTGTTGTTGTTTGTGTCGCTTTGCTTTATCTTGGCCAGGTAGCAGTTGTAAGTGAGAACTTGTTCTCAACTGGCCTACCTGATTAAATAAAGGTGAAATAAAAAATAAAATAAATAARAATGAGCCCGTCCTCCCCCATTAGATGACCATCACAGGAGGTTGGTGGTGCCTTAAGACAATCTCCAATAATGTCAACCACACCAGTCGTATAGGTCTCAGGGTCGATTTTGCAATGAGAGGCCAATTTATTTTGGTAAGTTTGAACAAGACTCTGGCAAGTGTATGCACATTAGCTTACTCAGATGAAATTACTCAATGTACTGTACATACAGTACACAGTAGTCACTAGGTACACAAACAATCTAGAACATGTCTGTTTAACAATTTCAATGGAGAGAGGGAGGGAGGGTAGGGATGAACCATTTCCTTTAGAACAAACCTATTCTGGGTCTGCTGAGAAAAGGATGAGTTTCTTTCAAAATAGCTCGGCCCATGGTTAGTGCCTTGGCATGCAGTTTTGTCTCACATTTCTTGAAGTTGATGTCATTGTCTTGCTCAACACACACTTGCTCCGTTTCCACTGTAACCATTCCTTCTTGCTCAACTCCTCCATGACTCCTACTTAACCAACATCAGTGTCAGATGTAAAACATGCGCAATGACATCTACATCACTCCAACTGGAGTGTACGCTGTTGTAATTTCCAGCACAGAGTAGTGACTCGTCGATCTACTCAGGCTTTACAGTAAGACTTCAGTACAGCACACCCTAATTCTCGCAGGACATGTCACAGAGATAAATAAAAATGTATGTAGCTGTCAGAATTGAAAATTACCAAGTAAAATAAATACGAATCCCAACATTTGACTTTCTGACTACATACTGTTTGGACCACTTATTCACATGATTTGTGTCGCTATCAGGGAACATGGCATAACCCTGCTGGGAGACCAATGTTTCTATACACAGACCCTATGTCCTGGGGGCCATCTTGTACATCAAGCTGCTTCACCCTGCATACACTCAGACAGGGGAGAAATGCCAACCTCTCCCGGCTGCACACTCGCTGTAGAGTTGTATCCACCAGATTACCCATGTACAGACAGTAGGTCTATACCAAGTGTAACCAGTCCTTTTACTGTGCAAAAACTTTTTACGGTATGTGGGACTAACGCCCTAGGCTTTAGCTCAGTGAGCTAACACTGTCTTGAGTTGCGTGGAAACTTTGGGTTCAATACCCGGTCAGTAACATTTACATTGAGCACGGCAGTGAATAATGGCCTCCTTTCATGTCTAGGTTTGGTTGAAGGAAGATTAAGGCCGTGTGGATTTCAGGAGTCCGGTTTGGTGGAGCTCTCCATGCATGGCCAGATGTAACAATCCACATYGACTGATCACAGGCTTAGTTTTAGTGTCAAAGCATGAAGAGAAACCGGATCTGCTACAAGGAGGACTATACAACTATACAAGACATGGTTGAGAAGTGCTGACAAAACACTGCAAGGAATCTAGTATAGAATTGGAATCCATAAGACAGCCTTTAGTCAATTTGTACAAATAATGTTGAAATGAATACACAAGTCAAAACAACAGTCGATAAAACACATATGCATTATGATTTAGYCACATATAAGAGAAGAGCCGTGGCTGGATGTCAGTTTGAGATTTTCCCCTTAGAAGAAGCAAATTAAGACTAGGAAGCACACCTATAGGCTGAGAGGAATCTGTTTGCTCATGCTGATGAATGCCACTTGAGTAAATCAGAAACTGAGGCTTGGGTAACGAGAGGCCACAAGATGGCAGTCTTGTATGAAACCCCACAGAGCCCAATTCCCTTTTTCTTTTACGTCACTCACTCCACTTGCTCACATCTGGGCAAATCCTAACTTCCATTTAAGAAGAATTTTCACTGATGGCAATCGTGACTAAGAGAACACAAGTGAAACTAAGTTATGATTTGACCACAGTGACCACACTATCAAATCCAGAGTGGATTACCTAAATGTAGTATTTTCAGACCTGTGATAAAAACTACTGTGGAACTCTTGGGGGTCCCCCCTCCAGTATACACTGAGTATACCAAACATTAAGAACCCCTTTTGCCATCAGAACAGCCTCAATTCATTAGGGCATGGACTCTACAAGGTGTCGAAAGTGTTCCACAGGGATGCTGGCCCATGTTGACTCCAATGCTTCCCACAGTTGTGTCAAGTTAGCTGGATGTCCTCTGGGTGGTAGACYATTCTTGATACACACAGAAAASTGTTGAGTGTGAAAAACCCCAGCAGCGTTGCAGTTCTTGACACAGACCCGTGCGCCTGGCACCTACTACCATACSTTGTTCAGAGGCACTTAAATATGTTGTCTTGCCCATTCCCCCTCTGAATGGCACACATACACAATCCATGTCTCAAGGCTTAAAAATCCTTCTTTAACCTGTCTCCTCCCCTTCATCTACACGGATTGAAGTGCATTTAAAAAGTGACATCAATAAGGGATCAACGTTTTCACCTGGTCAGTCTATGTCATGGAAAGAGCAGGTGTTCTTAATGTTTTGTACACTCAGTGTATGTCAGGACAGTTCTGTTTCATTGGGCTTTCCAGTTACGTATGTTTTCCTCTAACATTGCCCGAGGACAGACTCAGTTTTTGGAATGTAGGAATTCCAGATAGTAATTTTTTCCTCCAGAATTTAATGACTTCAATATTCCTCAGAAAATCTGCTGGTCTACACAGCTTTTCCTAACCAAAATCATAAAATCTATGTAATATATGAACATTAAGTTATTATTAATGTMATTTGTCATAATTTGCCAACCCAGGCTCCATTGTCACTTAACACTGCTGCCAAATTATAACACCATGCCAACACATTTTAAAAAGATGTGTTTYAGATGGTCAAGTTGTTTCAAGATCCTTTTCATGTTCATATTACTATRCATGTACTATGTATGTATTCAATTAAAATGTGTCTATAATTCAGCCCATTCAATTGCATTATTTTTACACTTCCAACAACACTTTCACTACAAAGGATACTACAAAGAAACGTTGACTGATTCAACTCGATACTGTACAACTAGTATTGTGATAGAAAGGGAATTCCCATCAACTAGTATAAATATAGTGGGTAAAGGATATGATGGTATCTAACAACTTGCGTTCACTGGTCGGTCAATTGTATCAGCAAATTCCTTGAAGTGTCATCAACCCAAAGGCAATGAACATTCTGATAGGTGAGTAGTACAAGTCCCTCCTTCACTGCTGGTAGACTGACTGACTGCACAACAACTGAATATGAGAAAGAATGCAACAAGTAAAGTAAAATGTGGAATATATTCTGGTAGACAATTTATTAGATGGACAGCTATTAAACGACAAAAATGTAAAATTAGGGTGTTTCAACTTTTTAGTTCAGACAAAAGTTATTTCAGAGAAAGAAGGATACTTCAGACCAAGTCAAATAGCTGATGGAATCAAGGCTACCATTGAGTTATCACTGTAAAAGATAGTTTGAAGTTATAGCTATGGATTTATTTTTAAAGGTGCAGGTATTTTTGACAGGGGTTCCTGTTCCTCTGATGCTATTTTTAACTAGGTTATACTCACGGGGATGTGTGTAATTTGCTAGGGCAAAGGGGACAGATATTGCATATTCATATCAACCAATGACCACAGAGTTTCATCACATCCCCCGACTTCTACATTGCGTTAAACCGGAGGTTCGGAAGCTATAACAGAGGCRACGTTGTTCTCTACAGTTTTCGCCATTCTCTGCAACATGGCCAGCTACGGTCAAAGCGCACCGATCTTGGAGTATTCTGGCGARGCGGGTCAACTAGTCGACGATCCAGAATTCAACCTGTCCGTAGAAAACAGCCAGAGTTTGATCGAAAAGGTGTTGAATGCTATTCCTGAGACGCACACATCGTGCATTCATTCTGAGGTAAGTGGATCGGCCTCGGCTAAGCCCACTAACGTTACTTCTGCCCGTGGCAGGCTGTACCAGACAGTACCGTTCATGTATCTGTGGGGAGAGTGAGCTGTATAGGCCTAATACAATCAGATGTATTATCATTCTCCATATTACATGACATTTATATTTAATAGCATACACAAGCCTTGAATAAGCTATTACCATTCTGGACGATGTTTTTATGTCTATGGTGATCTGTGCGTGCACAAAAAAAATGGCACTTGTAGCCTATATAGGCCTACTATTACGCACAACATGTATACATTTTTGATAGGTGGAATCAGTTATTAAGCATTTAATGGACGTACAATGTTCTAATTCTAAACATTGGTTTTCTAATCATGTCTTTTGGCTCTCAGACCCTGATTCTTAACTCGAGCAGTGAGAACAGGAAACTACAATACCTGGCGATCAACCTTGGCATCCCCTCTGCTCCCACACTCAAAGCCTTGACAGATAACTTTACTTTGGTGAGCATCAGACTCTGCACTACAGCCTCTATGCCTAATTCACGTGAATATGAAGACCAGGTTCAGGATGAAATATGTTACTACCTGGAGCCTATAGTACTATAGTGACGGCCAGRCCTGCCCAGGAACAACTCCAGGCCCGGATTAGAAACTATAAGAAATATGGCATCTGAAAATGATATCAGCCCTAGAAACAAGGCATTGCTTTGACATTTGAGGTCTCTCCATCAGGAGACCTGTCTGAGACGTATGTCAGAGGGACTACAGATGCACCAGGACCTGCTAAGAGCTGTCGTACAACGCCTGGCCAACACAGAGAAAATCACTGCACTACTGACTGATATCAGAGATCTCCGCATCCAGATCAACAGGGTGAGGCTCCCTGTAAAACKACTTATACACCATGCACGCATACACAGTATTATAAAATCCATTGGATTCAAATACTGTTCATACATAAATGCTGATTGATTAGAGTTCTGTGTATCTCCAGATGCTGAAAGTGGTCCAAGTGGCRGAGAGCCCGGTGGCGGTGCAGCCCACAGCCACAAGCCTGGCCTCTCATCTCACTGGGGACTATGAGGTTCAGGTAGCCACACATCTGACTCTGGTGCAGCTCCAAAGCTTTGGCCAGGACATAGTCCGCAGTCTAAGGAACATAGCCCAAGCAAATGGGGAGAGGGATTGATCCAAAACTGACTTGAAATTGCCATGTTTTTATGGTGATCTATTTTTTTACATTTATTTATGATCTATTTATTATTTAGTCTATTTATGATTAGATGTGTATTTATAAAATGCTTAAAATATAATTTAAATGTTTTTTTACACGTTGCAATTACAGTGCATTTGGAAAGTATTCAGACCCCTTGACTTTTTCCAGATTTTGTTACAGTACAGCCTTATTCTAAAATGGATTAAATCGTTTCCCCCCCCTCAAATCTACACATATAATACTCCATAATGACAGAGCAAAAACAGGTTTTTAGAATTTTTAGCAAATGTATATTTTGGAGCGGCGGGTAGCCTAGTGGTTAGAGCATTGGGCCAGTAACCGAAAGGTTGCTAGATCGAATCCCAGAGCTATAAAAGGTAAAAATCTGTCATTTTGCCCCTAAACAAGGCACTGTTCCTAGGCCATCATTGTAAATTAGAAATTGTTCTTAAATTTATTTAACTAGGCAAGTCAGTTAAAAAAAAATAATAATACGGAAATATCACATTTACATAAGTATTCAGACCCTTTACTCAGTATGTTGTTGAATCACTGTTGGCAGTGATTACAGCCTAGAGTCTTCTGGGGTATGACACTACAAGCTTGGCACACCTGTACTCCCAATCTTCTCTGCAGATCCTCTCAAGCTCTGTCAGGTTGGATGGGGAGCGTCGCTGCACAGCTATTTTCAGGTCTCCAGAGATGTTCGATCGTGTTCAAATCCGGGCTCTGGCTGGGCCACTCAAGGTCATTCAGAGACTTGTCCCGAAGCCACTCCTGTGTTGTCTTGGCTGTGTGCTTAGAGTTGTTGTCCTGTTGGAAGGTGAACCTTCTCCCCAGTCTGAGTTCCCGAGTGCTCTGGAGCAGGTTTTTAAATAATTAATTTAAAATAATTATTAAGTAATTTGCTCTGTTCATCTTTTCCGTGATCCTGACTAGTCTCCCAGTCCCTGCCGCTGAAAAACATCCCCACAGCATGATGCTGCCACCACCATGCTGCACCGTAGGGATAGTGCCAGGTTTCCTCCAGACGGGACGCTTGGCATTCAGGCCAAAGAGTTCAATCTTGGTTTCATTAGATCAGAGAATCTTGTTTCTCAGTCAGAGACCTTTATGTGCCTTTTGGCAAACTACACATGGGCTGTCATGTGCCTTTTACTGAGGAGTGGCTTCCGCCTGGCCACTCTACCATAAAGGCCTGATTGGTGGAGTGCTGCAGAGATGGTTGTCCTTCTGGAAGGTTCTCTTATCTCCACAGGGAAACTCTGGAGCTCTGTCAGAGTGACCATCGGGTTCTTGGTCACCTCCTTGACCAAGGCCCTTCGCCCCCGATTGCTCGGTTTGGCCAGGCGGCCAGCTCTAGGAAGTCTTGGTGGTTCCAAACTTATTCCATTTAAGAACGATGGAGGCCACTGTGTTCTTGGGAACCTTCAATGCTGCAGACATTCACCTCAGGATTCACCTGAGCTCAATTTCGAGTCTCATAGCAAAGGGTTTTAATACTTATGTAAATTTTTTTGGGGGGTCACAAGTCCTCCAAATCATGACCTGCCAATCCGCGCTCCTTAACAGCTGCCCGCTTATCCCGGGAAACCAGCCGCACCAATGTGTCGGAGGAAACACCGCTCATTTGACCACCGAAGTCAGCCTGCAGGAGCCCGGCCCGCCACAAGSAGTCACTAGAGTGTGATAAGCCAAGTAAAGCCCCCCCGGCCAGAACTGCCAATTGTGCACCGTCCTATGGGACTCCCGGTCACGGCCAGTTGTGACATAGCCTGGGATCAAACCTGGGTCTGTAGTGACACCTAAAGCACCTTAGATCGCTGCGCCACTCGGGAGKCTTTGTTTTTTATTTTGTATAAATTAGCAAACATTTCTAAAAACCTGTTTTCGCTTTGTCATTATGGGGTATTGTTTGTAGATAAATGTAATCCATTTTAGAATAAAGCTGTAACATAACAAAATGTGGAGAAAGAGAAGGGGTCTGAATACCTTCCAAATGCACTGCAAGCCTACTCAATTATTCACCTGTATGTTTTGTGAGCAACCCTTGTAGTAAGCTTCATAAGCTGTTATCAACTTTTGTCCCAGAGTGTCATTGAGGAAGTTTTTTTTTTTTAGGGGTTATACATGAATCCACCATTTGTATTTCATAAGTTCTTTGAAAATGTACTGTTTTTACAGAGACAATTGCTTGCAAGTATCTGTATGTTATACTTCATTTTGGAGTTATTGGTACATTTTATTTTGTCAAATGCAATGCATTAGCGCTCACCAAATATAGACTGAACAAAAATAAACATGTAAAGTGTTCGTCCCATGTTTCATGAGCTGAAATAAAAGAACCCAAAAATGTTCAATATGCACAAAAAGCTTCTTTCTCAATTTTGTTTTGTTTACATCCCTGTTAGTGAGCATTTTTCCTTTACCAAGATAATCCATCCACCTGAGAGGTGTGGCATACCAAGAAGCTGATTAAACAGCATGATCATTACATAGGTGTACCTTGTGCTGGGAACAATACAAGGCCACTCGGAAATGTGCAGTTTTGTCACACAACACAATGCTACAGATGGCTCAAGTTGAGAGAACATGCAATTGGCATGCTGACTGCAGGAATGTCCACCAGAGTCTGTTTGCCAGAGAATTGAATGTACATTTTTCGACCATAAGCCACCTCCCAGTTAGGGTTTAGAGAATGTGGCAGTACATCCAACCGGCCTCACAACCGCAGACCACGTGCATCGCGTCGTGTGGGCAAGAGGTTTGATGTTGTCAACGTTGTGAACAGAATACCCAATGGTGGCTGTGTGTTTATGGTATGGGCAGGCATAAGTTACGGACAATGAACACAATTSCATTTTAGCGATGGCACTTTGAATGAACAGAGATATCGTGATGAGATCCTGAGACCCATTGTGCCATTCATCTGCTGCCATCACATCTTTCAGCATTATAATACACGGCCCCRTGTCGAAAGGATCTGTACACAATTCCTGGAAGCTGTCTCAGTTCTTYCATGGCCTGCATACTCACCAGACATGTCACACATTGAGCATTTTGGGATGCTCTGGATCGACATATGACAGCGTGTTCCAGTTCTTGCCAATATCCAGCAACTTCGCACAGCCATTGAAGAAGAGTGGGACAACATTCCACAGGCTACAATCAACAGCCTGTTCAAACTCTATGCAAAGGAGATGTGTCACACTGCATGAGGCAAACGGTGGTCACACCAGATACRGACTGGTTTTCTGATCTACACCTTAAAAAATATACATATTTCTTAAGGTATCTGTGACCAACGGATGCATATCTGTATTCCCAGTCATGTGAAATCCATAGATTAGGGCCTAATGAATTTATTTCAATTGACTGATTTCCTTATATGAACTGTAACTTGTTGCATGTTTCATTATATTTTTGTTAAGTATAATTACAAAAATGAGGTTTGCAATGACCAAATATGGTAGGACAAGGGTTGTCTAGTAAAAGCAGTTGTTCCTTAAAAGCCTTGTGTCTAGATGCTTGGTTGACCGTCTACAGAGGAAATGAAGGATTATTAGACAGTGAGTAAGCATCTTCTGTSAACCCGAAAGTAACATTTAGACTGTTACGTCTAATGACATCACTTACTCCCCCCCATCCAGGGATTTCATTTAGGAAGTTATGCAAGGCTAGATGACCGATAAGCACGAGCTCACTAAGAATCAAGAGTGGGGTGTTCCTTCAAARGCCCGGGGAATATCATTCAGAGAGCCTCACACCACCATGTGACAGTGAAGAGGTTGAACATGTGGGATTATGGTTACTGTGGTCGTGTTCATTTGGCATCAAACGGAAGAAAATGGTCTGAAACAGGGATTAACTACCAATAACAAAAGCTTATTTTCATTTTCAGTTGCAAAACGTTTTGCTATGATGTGCCCTAAAGAATACGGCCCTTTATGTCTCAAAACAATGCCATGTGATCATCCGTCATGGGTAAGGCCCTGTGTTTTGGTTATTCATGTCATATGACCTAGGTTTTTTCCTTATCCAGAAATGAGAATAAGACACAACATCTGAGGATGGTGCTGGACCATCTGACTTAAAGCTTTATCAAACTGTCCCCTTTTTATAAGGTTAAAATCCAGGTCATGTGACGTGATTAAACAAAACACAGGGCCCTAGTGATGGGATAGTGACATTCAGTAGCCATATGTTTGATAACGACAAAAACAAAGCAAGCAAAGGGAGGAAGTCACTGTAAACAATGTTACAGGTAGGTAACCTATTACTCCCGCTTCAGTAAAAGACCCAGAGTTGCCTCTGCTGCAGAGGACAAGTTTATTAGAGTTAACTGCACTTCAGATTGCAGTCCAAATAAACGCTTCACAGAGTTCAAGTAACAGACATCTCTAAATCAACTGTTCAGAGGAGACTGCGTGAATCAGGCCTTCATGGTGAAATTGCTGCAAAGAAACCACTACTAAAGGACACCAATAAGAAGAAGAGACTTGCTTGGGCCAAGAAACACGAGCAATGGACATTAGACCGGTGGAAATCTGTTCTTTGGTCTGATGAGTCCAAATTTGAGATTTTTGGTTCCAACCGCCATGTCTTTGTGAGACGCAGAGTAGGTGAACGGATGATCTCCGCATGAGTGGTTCCCACCGTGAAGCATGGAAGAGGAGGTATGATGGTGTGGGGGTGTTTTACTGGTGAAACTGTCTGGGATTTATTTAGAATTCAAGGCACACCTAACCAGCATGGCTACCACAGCATTCTGCAG
This sequence comes from Salvelinus sp. IW2-2015, assembly GCF_002910315.2. Lineage (NCBI taxonomy): Eukaryota > Metazoa > Chordata > Actinopteri > Salmoniformes > Salmonidae > Salvelinus > Salvelinus sp. IW2-2015. The sequence continues at coordinate 12,473,113 of NC_036858.1, forward strand.
CAATAAGACATCCCATCTGGTTTGTGTTTAGTGGGACTATCATTTTTTTTCTCAAAAGAACAATGACCCAACACACCTCCAGGCTGTGTAAGGGCTATTTGACCAAGAAGGAGTGATGGAGTGCTGCATCAGATGACCTGGCCTCCACAATCACCTGACCTCAACCCAATTGAGATGGTTTGGGATGAGTTGGACCGCAGAGTGAAGGTATAGCAGCCAAAAAGTGATACGCATATGTGGGAACTCCTTCAAGACTGTTGGAAAAGCATTCCAGGTGAAGCTGGTTGAGAGAATGCCAAGAGTGTGCAAAGCTGTCATCAAGGCAAAGGGTGGCTACTTTGAAGAATCTAAAATCTAAAATATATTTTGATTGGTTTAACACTTTTTTGCTTACTACATAATTCCATATGTTATTTCATAGTTTTGATGTCTTCACTATTATTCACAATGTAGAAAATAGTAAAAATAAAGAAAAACCCTTGAATGAGTAGGTGTCCAAACTTTTTACTGGTACTGTATATACTTTCTATTTAAGTGAAAATATTAGAATTCTGAAAAATAAATCAGCATACTGAAAAACACCTATAAAATATCTTAAATTAATTTAGAAGGTATTCATTTCATGASGCGTTATTATAAAGATGACAATATGTACACTTTTTATGAATACTGATTCCAAGATTGTGAAAACATTTAATTTTACAGTTTTGTATTACTGACCATAGAGACTATTGAAATGAAAAACCATAGAGACAATCAAAATGAAAGAAAACCTACATTCAAATGAATGATGAAGCAATCAGGATTACATAACAGTTGTTAACCAACTTCGGAGTATCGTGAAACTGGCATTTCTATGCCAAAGTGATGAAACACCATCTACGCGGAGTCCCAAGCTTTGAAGGGTGAATCCTAACTTCCACTTGGTCAAATCTTCTCTTAGTCTCACATTGCCACTAATGCATGACTAAGTAAAATGCTGATTTATGTGTGAAGCTGGTTCCGCCCCTGAGTGACTGGGGAAATAGAATTCATGGAGAAGGCAGAGGTGGGTGAGCTGAGCCCTGGGAACCATCAGGGGTCTATAAGGCTAAGCTGGCCTTTGCTGCTACGCTCCTCCCCAAGGGCAGAGTCAGGTCAGTGATGCCCAGGACCACCGTTATGTTGGAGGAAAAAGGGGGAGGCTTGCAAGCCGAAGAACACCATCCCAACCGTGAAGCATGGGGTGGCAGCATCATGTTGTGGGGGGTGCTTTGCTGCAGGAGGGACTGGTGCACTTCACAAATAGATGGCATCATGAGGAT
>NC_036858.1:12475155-12480492 GCF_002910315.2 Salvelinus sp. IW2-2015
CGACCACCTTTGCGTTTGGCCCAGTGCAGGAAGCTCACCTACTCTGAGACCCTGGGGATATTGGGGCTCAAGACAGACAGGACCAGACAGACACAGTGACACACCACCTCTTACCCAGCTGGTGGCATTCTCCAGATTATCTCTTCTGGAAAATTATGTGGATATATTGAAGCAACATCTCAAGACATCAGTCAGGAAGTGAAAGCTCTGTCGCAAATGGATCGACCAAATGGACCCAAGCGTACTTCCAAAGTTGTGGCAAAATGGCCTAAGGACAACACAGTCAAGGTATTGGAGTGGCCATCACAAAGCCCTGACCTCAATCCTATAGAAAATGTGTGGGCAGAACTGAAAAAGTGTGTGCGAGCAAGGAGGCCTACAAACCTGACTCAGTTACACCAGCTCTGTCAGTAGGAATTGTTACTAGGATTAAATGGCAGGAATTGTGAAAACTGAGTTTAAATGTATTTGGCTGAGGTGTATGTAAACTTCCGAAATAATACAATAATAATACAAATAATACAAAAACTTTAAAATAATACAACTCAATAAAAGTACAAACAAAGAAACAAGGGGAATGAGAGTTTTTTATTTATTTAAATCATACATTAAAAGCATCATTATAAAAGTGTGGATGTAAGAACGAGGTCAGCTAGAGACTTGGGGCCAGATGTACTAAGATTTAAAAAAAACATAGAAGGTAGAAATGGTAAAATTATCATTATCATTATCAAAAAAAAAAAAAAAAACTCATCATTGCAGGAATATGTCTCCCCAGAATGTGTTGAGTAAAAATACCATGTCAGAGGTCACATTTCTTACCAAAGTTGCTTAGAACTAACAATCAACTGTTATCACTACATAACTACTCTCCTTCCCCTAGACTACCACAGTTCATCACACCCACGGTCAACTCCCCTCTCTCCCACTCACCATGGTGAAAGGCATGAACTGCAAGATGCTCCCGCAGCTGCCCTGTTCCAGGAACTCCACACACTCCTTCATGAAGCTCTGCACAAACTGGGTGTGTGGCCCCGCCCTCTTGGAGCCCAGGACGGATGAGAGCAGCAGGAACAGGTTGGCTTTAGAGGGAGAACGAGAGAGAGCAAAGTGGATGTACTAGAGACGAGGGGACAGATTTAGTAAGAGTTAAAAAATAAAATAAATGTAATCACATTTTAGTCATTTAGCAGACGCTCTTATCCAGAGCGACTTAATCAAACATATAAGCTAGAATTAAATCGTTATGAGAAGCACTAAAGGCATGCCCTGGTAAGCTATACTGGTAAGCCACAATGCCTAATAGGTGCTAAAAGGTTTGAGACCGGCGCATGGTTCTAACCTAGGACGAGGTTGAGAGGGTCCCTCATGTTGACCGTGTGGAGCTGGGAGGCCGACAGGGAGGTGGACATGGAGCGGTCACCTACAACACAACCACGGGAGACAGGGAAAGATTAAAGGTCATTATAGTGACAATCAACAGGAAYGGAGAAAGAGGAAAAAGTGTCTTCATTAGCAAAGTCAAGAGAGTAGGGGGGTTATTGTGGTTCATAGGCAGCCAAGGTTAAAGACCCCATATGGAAGTTGTCAGGGAGTACGGTTACATGCACACAATATTACGATTATTGTGAAGTCAGATTAATATACTGAACAAAAATATAAATGCAACCATTTCAAAGTTTTTACTGAGTTATAGTTCCTATTAGGAAATCAGTCAATTGAAATAAATTAATTAGGCCCTAATCTATGGATTTCACATGACTGGGAATACAGATACTGTATGTATCTGTTGGTAACAATAAAAGGTAGGGGTGTGGATAACATAAAAAAAAAAAAATAATCTGATCCAGTGTGACCACCGTTTGCCTCATGCAGCACGACACCTCCTTCGCATAGAGTTGATCAGGCTGTTGATGTTGTCCTACTCCTCTTCAAAGGGTGGGCGACGTTGCTGAATATTGGCGGGAAGTGGAACACACGGCCGTACAAGTCGATCCAGAGCATCCCAAACATGCTCAATGTGTGACATGTCTGGTGAGTATGCAGGCCATGAAGAACTGGGACATTTTCAGCTTCGAGGAATTGTGTACAGATGGGGCCGTGCATTACGCTGAAACATGTGGTGATGCGGTGGATGAATGGCACAACATCACTGTGCATTCAAATTGCTTTGGAGTAAATGCCCGAAAATAGCCAATAAACAAACGTTCTACCACAGCAACCATGTTATTTCTGTGACACAGAGTTCGGACACAAAGTTTATATGTGAAAACTATTTCTAARATGCATACTCAGTTTTCCTGAACTCACTYCACTCGCGCAAAAGAAGGAAGCTCACGMTGCTCGTGCTARCACATGCGCTGATCAAATACACCGCTGTAACTCTGATTAAGGCGTCWACATGTCCTAGTAAATCGAAAGATTGCKCAGAAAACCAGGTGTTTTAATTGGCGTATGCTTACTTCGATTATGACCGTACACCGATTAAGATAAGCAGAGTAAGGCGTTTATATGAMTAATGCCATACTCGGCCTACTGTCAGTTTAAAATCAAATTATTAGTGTGCATGTAAATCAACTCAGTGTATTTTGGTGTCACTGCTCTTGCATAACTTTATTCAAAGAATCTCTTTACTTCTCAATCCTCTAATTTGCCCTAMATTGAGTCGTCACTAGTTATTACAGCCACAAAGTCATAATTATGGCTAAACCCCACCTTATTTCTACAATTTATCTAATTAAAATCAGATTTTAAACCTACCTAATCCTAACCTTATTCACACAGCTAACCTTAAGAGATAGCCAATTTTGACTTGTGGCAACTAGTGTTAACACCCGAAGTTTTCACTGGTCCTCTTCCCTTATGGATTTCGATTTAAGTACTGGTGTAAGAAATTAAAAAATTTCTTATCATATGAGTGAGTCTATGAGGACACTTCCTCCTATTTCAAGTCCATAGCGGGGAAAGAGAAGTTTCCAAATGACCTTGTTCCATCCACTATACATACACATGACATCCCACTTAATTTAAAGTGCGTGTTTTTCCAAAATGTTCTTCTACACCACCTTTTTGCACACTGGGTTACTACCTGACACTAATTAGTCCACTAAACCTCGTCGTTCAACAGAAGTGTGCTATTGCTTTCCAGAGTAATGCAATATACTGTGTGATTAGACGCAGGGAAGTTTCGTTTCTATACAGAATGGCCACGATTGCTCAAATTTCAAACTGTACTCCGTGATCACAGTTTTGCGCCCACGGCAGGTTTAAAATCATGTTAAGGCAAGTAAATTACACTTACCTAGTGGAGCTTTTAGAATTGCCCATTTCACCCTGGTGACATGGGGGAAAAAAGTATCCCTTTTTCTTTCGATATGAAAACAGTTGTTTATGTTTAGAGAACTTGTGTCTACTTGCAGTTGATGGGGGTTCAGAACCCTACTCTGTCTTAACCTTCATGGAATCTGGGTGAATGCAGTCAACCCCTAAGGCACAGTAAAAAGTAAAACGCTACACCGCCCTTTACATTTTTTCACATTTTGCTACCTTAAAATTACATCTATAAAAAGGTATTAAATTACAGATTTTTCATACAGATCTGCACAACCAACTCCACATTTTCAAAGTGAAAGAAAGTTATAGAAAATGTTCCAAATTAAAAAATAAATAAWTATCATAATTGGATAAYTCTCCATTAAGATTYTACCAACTTTGCACAACTCTTAGGGAAACATATATTCATTATTTTTGTCAAAATTGTTCAAGCTGATTCAATTTGGTTGGGAATGATTAATGGGCAGCAATATTCAAACCTTGTCTCTGATTTTCAAGCACATTTAAGTCAGGACTGAGWCTAAACAACTCAGGAACACMTATTGGAAATCCATTCTGGTGTGTTTTTGGCATAAACATTTGAGTAAATGTCTCGCTGAAAAATAAAAACTATCCCAGGGTTAGGTWTTCARAAGACTGAGGCGGGGTTTCCTCTAACWTTTTACCTGGGCTTTGCTCCATTCATATTTATAATGATCCTGAAAAATTCCACAGTCCCGGTCRATGACAAGCATACCCATAACATGCCATCACAATACTTGAAAATAGAGAGGGTTTCACTCTGTGTTGTATTGGATTTGACCCAAACCTGTAGTTTTTAATTTAGGCCAAAAAGTTAATTGATTTGCCGTGTTGTCTTGCAGTATTACTTAACAGCCTTATTGCAAACAGAATGATTTGGAGTGGATTTTTTAACATAGACTTCTTTATTTTCACCTTGTCATAAAGGCCAGTAATATGGGTTGAATGCAATGTTGTTGATCCCTTTGTATTTTCAAGTATTGTGGCGGAAGCATCATGTTATGTTTTTTTATTAATGATTATTAATAAAAAAATCTTAACATGTTCTATAACTTTCTTTCATATCATTTCTATCTGCAACTTTACACAACATCTGCCTGCTGAGCCGGTCCTGATGTACTTTGTTTGACACCAGAGAGCAGCAGTCTCACCTAGACTAGAGAGGACCACCGGCTCGTCCTCGTTGGAGCTGAGCAGACGCTCAGTTGGGGAACCCTGCTGTACAGGGACCATGTATAACCAGGGCCTGCTTCCCGGGCACAGATTAAGCCTAACCCTGGACTAATGGGGAATCTCAATTGAAAGTGTTTTTTTGGCCAGGACTAGGTTTAATCTGTGTTCTGGAAACTGGCCCCTACAGTCACCTATTAAGCYAGATAGCAAGTCCCTATGACTTAGCTAGCTAGCACATTATCATAGCATTGTCATTGAGAATCCGAGAAACTAGACTAGGAGGACTCAGTCTTACTTGGCCAGGGCCTTGCTGGGCGGGTCTGCCAGGCTGTGCCAGTAGGCCGAGTCTGTGAGCAGGATGTGGCCCAGCAGGGTGAAGGTGATCTGTAAAGCAGCTGCACCACCCGGTTGGCCCACTCCTGGCGAGTCTCCTTCAGCAGCTCCTGAGACACATAGGAAGTAGGAATGAGAAATAGATTGATACATACCCTAAATGATATACAGTAAGAGTAAATACACACACAGAGACAGACACACATCCAAATAATTCCAGCACGGCAGCCTAATTGTCAACAAAGCCACGTGTCTGAAGCACCAGCAGCTCAATGCGCTGTCACAACTATGTTAAAAAGTTTATTTATTTTAAAAACAATTTGTATTGGGATGGTCTATCCTTGCATGTAACAAAAGTCACATGGATATAGATGTTTTTATTTTGACCAAGCGTTTTTAAAAGGCCTACACTTCTATCCAAAAAATAAACTCAGCAAGAAAATAAACATCTCTCCACTGTCAACTGTTTATTTTCAG
>NC_036858.1:12486610-12743142 GCF_002910315.2 Salvelinus sp. IW2-2015
ACATTCTGTCCGCAGATGTGATGTCCGTATGTACCGATCCTGTGCAAGTGTTGTTACACGTGGTCTGCCACTGCGAGGACGATCAGCTGTCCGTCTTGTCTCCCTGTAGTGCCTCATGCCTCCTTGCAGCATGCTTGAGGCACGTTCACGCAGATGAGCAGGGACCCTGGGCATCTTTCTTTTGGTGTTTTTCAGAGTCAGTAGAAAGGCCTCTTTAGTTTTCATACCTGTGACCTTAATTGCCTCCGTCTGTAAGCTGTTAGTGTCTTAACAACCGTTCCACAGGTGCATGTTCATTAATTGTTTGTGGTTCATTTGAAAAAGCATGGGAAACAGTGTTTAAACCCTTTACAATGAAGATCTGTGAAATTATTTTGATTTTTACGAATTATCTTTGAAAGACAGGGTCCTGAAAAGGGGACTTTTTTGTTGAGTTTATGACTAGTCATTAAAGCAATTTTTTTTTTAAAATTGGTGGTTTTATGCCTCGTTCACGTGCTAGACTGGAACTCTGAAATATCAGACTTGCTGACTTGTTGAATGTGTCACGTGTATGACTACACCCAGTTAGCAAGTCTAAAATCTCAGAGTTTCCTAGTTACGACTAGCACATGAACGCGGCATATGTGCACACAATGCGATTGTGTTATCAAATTGTATTAGTCACATGTGCCAAATACAACAGGTGGTCAGTGAAATGCTTACTTACAAGCCCCTAACCAACAWCACAGTTTTAAAACAATACGAGTAAGAATAAGAAATAAAAGTAACAAGTAATTAAAGARCAGCAGTAAAATAACAATAGTGAGACTATACACAGGGGGGTACCGGTACAGAGTCAATGTGCGGGGGCACCGRTTAGTTGAGGTAATATGTACATGTTGGTAGAGTTATTAAAGTGACTAGGCATAGATGATAACAACAGTGAGTWGCAGTGGTGAAAAGGGGGGGCAATGCAAATAGTCTGGGTAGCCATTTGATTAGATGTTCAGGAGTCTTATGGCTTGGGGGTAGAAACTGTTTAGAAGCCTCTTGGACCTATATTTGGTGCTCCGGTACCGCTTTCCGTGCRGTAGCAGAGAGAACAGTCTATGACTAGGGTGGCTGGARMCTTTGACMATTTTTAGGGCCTTCCTCTGACACAGCCTGGTGTAGAGGTCCTGGATGGCAGGAAGCTTGGCCCCAGTGATGTACTGGGCCGTACGCACTACCCTCTGTAGTGCCTTGCGGTCGGAGGCCGAGCAGTTGCCATACCAGGCAGTGATGCAACCATTCAGGATACTCTCGATGGTGCAGCTGTAGAACCTTTTGAGGATCTGAGGACCCATGCCAAATATTTTCAGTCTCCTGAGGGGGAATATGTTTTGTCGTGCTCTCTTCACAACTGTCTTGGTGTGCTTGGACCGTGCAGTCATGAATGAACAATGAGTACAGGAGAGGACTGAGCTCGCACCCCTGAGGAGCCTGTGTTGGGGATCAGCGTAGCGGATGTGTTGTTACCTACCCTTACCACCTGGGGACGGCCCATCAGGAAGTCCAGGATCCAGTTGCAGAGGGAGGTGTTTAGTCCCAGGGACCTTAACTTATTGATGAGCTTTGTGGGCACTATGGTGTTGAACGCTGAGCTGTAGTCAATGAATAGCATTCTCACATAGGTGTTCCTTTTGTCCAGGTGGGAAAGGGCAGTGTGGAGTGTAATTGAGACTGCTTCATCTGTGGATCTGTTAGGGCGGTATGGAAATTGGAGTGGGTCTAGGGTTTCTGGGATAATGGTGTTGATGTGAGCCATGACCAGCCTTTCAAAGCACTTCATGGCTACAGNGGGCACTATGGTGTTGAACGCTGAGCTGTAGTCAATGAATAGCATTCTCACATAGGTGTTCCTTTTGTCCAGGTGGGAAAGGGCAGTGTGGAGTGTAATTGAGACTGCTTCATCTGTGGATCTGTTAGGGCGGTATGGAAATTGGAGTGGGTCTAGGGTTTCTGGGATAATGGTGTTGATGTGAGCCATGACCAGCCTTTCAAAGCACTTCATGGCTACAGACGTGAGTGCTATGGGTCGGTAGTCATTTAGGCAGGTTATCTTAGTGTTCTTGGGGACAGGCACTATGAGGGTCTGCTTGAAACATGTTGGTATTACAGACTCAGCCGGGGACAGGTTGAAAATGTCAGTGAAGACACAAGTTAGTAAGCACATGCTCGGAGTACACGTCCTGGTAATCCGTCTGGCTCTGCTGCCTTGTGAATGTTGACCTGTACATCAGCTGCAGAGCGTGATCACACAGTCTTCCGAAACAGTTGGTACTCTCATGCATGTTTCCGTGTTATTTTCTTTGAAGCGAGCATAGAAGTTGTTTAGCTCGTCTGGTAGGCTCATGTCACTGTGCAGCTCTCGGCTGTGCTTCCCTTTGTAGTCTGCAATAGTTTGCAAGCCCTGCCACATCCGACAAGCATCAGAGCCGGTGTAGTACAATTCGATCTTAGTCCTGTACTGMCGCTTTGCYTGCTTGATGGTTCGTAAGAGGGCATAGCGGGATTTCTTATAAGCTTCTGGGTTAGAGTCCCGCTCCTTGAAAGCGGCAGCTCTAGCCTTTAGCTCAGTGCGGATGTTGCGTGTAATCCATGGCTTCTGGTATGTACGTAAAGTCACTGTGGGGACGACGTYRTCGATGCACTTATTGATGAAGCCAATGACTGATGTGGTGTACTCCRGAACATATTCCAGTCTGTGCTAGCAAAACAGTTCTGTAGCTTAGCATCTGCGTCATCTGACCACTTTTTTAAACTGATCGAGTCACTGGTGCTTCCTGCTTTTGCTTGTAAGCAGGAATCAGGAGGATAGAATAATGGTCAGATTTGCCAAATGGAGGGCAAGGGAGAGATTTGTATGCGTCTCTGTGTGTGGAGTAAAGGTGGTCCGTTGTTTTTTCCCCCTCTGGTTGCACATTTAACATGCTGATAGAAATTTGGTTAGACGGATTTAAGCTCCCTGCATTAAAGTCCCCGGCTACTAGGAGCGCCGCCTCTGGGTGAGCGTTTTCCTGTTTGCTTATGGTGGAATACAGCTCATTCAGTGATGTCTTAGTGCCAGTATCAGTCTGTGGTGGTATGWAGACAGCTACGAAAAATAGATGAAATTCTCTCTAGGTAGATAGTGTGGTCTACAGCTTATCTTGAGATACTCTACCTCAGGCGAGCAAAACCTTGAGACTTCCTTAGATATCGTGCACCAGCTGTTATTTTCAAAAATATATWGTCCGCCGCCCCTCGTCTTACCAGACGCCGCTGTTCTGTTCAGCCACGACTCCGTGAAGCATAAGAGATTACAGTTTTGAATGTCCCATTGGTAGTTTAATCTTCCGCGTAGGTCCTCGATTTTATTTTCCTAAGATTGCACGTTTGCTAGCAGAATGGAAGGAAGTGGGGGTTTATTCAATCGCCGTCGAATTTTCAGAAGGCAGCTCGCCCTCTGGCCCCTTTTTCTCCGCCTTCTCTTCACACAAATGATGGGGATCTGGGCCTGTTCCCGGGGAAGCAGTAAAAAACTCAAGTCGGGCTCGTCGGACTCGTTAAAGGAAAAAGAGGATTCTGCTAGTCCGTGGTGAGTAATCGCAGTTCTGATGCACAGAAGTTATTTTCGGTCATAAGAGACGGTGGCAGCGACATTATGTACAAAATAAAATTAAATAAGTTACAAACAACGCAAAGACAAACATAAAAACCACAATYGGTTAGGAATACGTCAAACGTCAGCCTTGTTCTCCAGCGCCATCTTGCATCAATAAAGTAAAGTTTATTTTCTCTCTCATGTTGAGTTTCACATGAAAAGGCAATTTATGTTTGTAGCGCATTTATCCCTCCAGTGAGGCTTGACACATTAACTGTTTTCTATTTCCCCCCCATTTCAAAGAGAGGGATTAAACAATGTGCACCTAAAGCAGTTTCCACAGACATTTTGGGACATAYAGTACCAGTCAAAAGTTGACATCTACTCATTCAAGGTTTTTTCTTTATTTATTTACTATTTTATACATTGTAGGTTAACAGCGAAGACATCAACACTATTAAATAGCTCATATGGAATTATGTAGTAAGATGAAGTGTTAAATCAAAAAATATATTTTAGATTCTTCAAAGTAGCCACCCTTTGCCATGATGACAGCTTTGCACACATTCTTGCACATTCTCTGAACTAGCTTCACCTGGAATGCTTTTCCAACAGTCTTTAAGGAGTCCCCACATATGTTAAGCCCTTGTTGGCCACTTTTCCTTCTCTCTGCGGGTCAACTCATCCAAACCATCTCAATTGGATTGAGGTCGGGTGATTGTGGAGGCTAGGTCATCTGATGCAGCACTCCATCCCACTCCTTCTTGGTCAAATAGCCCTTACACAGCCTGAAAGTGTGTTGGTCATTGTCCTGTTGAAAAATTGTTAAAAAATAATGATAGTCCCACTGAGCGCAAGCAGATGGGATGGAGTATCGCTGCAGAATGCTGTGGTAGCCATGCTGGTTAAGTGTGCCTTGAAGATTTCCACCAGTCTAATGTCCATTGCTGGTGTTTCTTAGGCCAGCAAGTCTTCTTATTGGTGTCCTTTAGTAGTGGTTTCTTTGCAGCAATTCAACCACGAAGGCCTGATTTATGCAGTCTCCTCTGAACAGTTGATGTTGAGATTTGTTTTACTTGAACTCCGTGAAGCATTTATTTGGGCTGCAATTTCTGAGGCTGGTAACTAATGAACTTATCCTCTGCAGCAGAGGTAACTCTGTGTCTTCCTTTCCTGTGGTGGTTTCATCATAGTCAWTTYATCATAGCGCTTGATGGTTTTTGAAACTGCACTTGAAACTTTCAATGTTCCTGAAATGTTCCAGATTGACTGACCGCCATGTCTTAATAAGGATCGGACCCTTTTTTAAATTGGCCTAAAATGACATGCCCAAATCTAACTGCCTGGAGCTCAGGACCTGAAGCAAGAATATGTATATTCTTGATACCATTTGTAAGGAAACACTTTAGCTTGTGGAAATGTGAAATTAATGTAGGAAAATATATCACATTAGATCTGGTGTCACGAACCGGCTCAAAGTTCATAACAAAAAAGGGAGACAACATGGAGATAAGGAATAACAAAATATATTTATGAACTAAAGTAAACTAAATACAATTAACAATGGTGTGTGTGTCAGTAATCAGTAGTGTAAGTGAGTGGTTGCGTACATAAATGTGATAATGAGGGGTGTTGAAAGGTGCCAACGCGAACAGCCACATAAAAATGCCACACCAAAATCTATCAGTGCCTGCATGGAGAGAGTCTTCTCAATGAATGGGGAAGTGGTGCATTTATCCTGGGACACACCGCCCAGGTGTGTCCCATGTGCTGACGACCCTCCCAGCGCCGCTCACTGACATTCTATTAAGGAAAACAAGAGCAAAGAGAAAGAATTCGGCAGACAGAGTGGGAGGGTCCCCCCCCCCACATAAAACCGGGGACCAACAAGGACCCCGGAACACCATACCAATCACAAACCAATTGACCCAGCCTGCTTCCCAAATTGACCCAGCCTGCGTACCAAATCCATGAGGGGTACGTGTTCACACTTCCACTTGCCCCAGCAAACCTCAGCAACCTTTGCACACAAGAAGCARCCTTTAAGAGGAAAGAAGAAAACGAGACCAGAAGGGAACAGACAGGAGCAATAGAACAGGACAATACCAAACACAAAATAACAGTGGTCAGTCACGTGGACATTCACCCTGTCCACAAGTCGCTGAAAAGCAGGTGCATTACGCAGGCCAAAACTCAATCAAATAGGAGTACAGACCAGATGGTGTAATAAAGGCAGAGATTTCACATGCCCTACTCGTCAGTGGCACCTGCCAATAGCCCTTTAACAGGTCAAATTTGCTCACAAACTTAGCTGCTCCGACTTGATCAACGCAGTCCTCCATCCGAGGAAGAGGAAATTAATCTGGCTTAGTGACACTGTTTACCTTAYGGTAGTMYGTACAAAATCTGTTTGTCCCATCCAGTTTACTGACCAAGATACATGGAGAAGCCCAACTGGAAAAAGAAGGCTCTGCTATATCACTCTYCAGCATGTACCTGACCTTAGCATCCAGACAACGTAGTTTCTCTGAAGAAACTCTATAGAACCGCTGACGAATGGGGTCAGTATCTCCAACGTCAATAACGTGTTCTACTAAGTTTGTACGTGTAGGTGTATCAGAAAACAAACCTAGAAATCTCTGAATCAGACCGACCATCTCTTCCCATCCATCAACAGGTAGTTGAGCGAGAAGACTGCCTAAAATATCCAAGGTCTCTGAATTTCTCAATCTACCCTGCAGTATGCAATCGTTGGGACCAAGAACATCTTCCTCCCCATGCACAGACCTAGCATGACAAGAACCCAGCTAAATAACGGTATCAGCCAAAAGAACAGGTTTTCCGTCCTTTGTAGACTCCTCCCACTGTTCAGCATCAGAGGAACGTGCATAACAGGGTTTTAACACATTTACATGGCACAGTTGGTGTGCTTTTCTCCGTTCTGGAGTGGCAACTAGATAGTTTTGCTCAGTGCACTGACGCACAACCGTATATGGACCTTGAAACTTGGCTTGAAAAGGWGAACCAACAATTGGCAGCAGAGCAAGAACCTCAGTTCGAGGCTCAGTTCGCCGATCAAATATGCCCTTCATCCTCTCCTGTGAAGATAGCKTCTCTTTAGCCATTTCACCAGCGGCGTACAGGCGTTGCCAGAAATCACACACATAAGATAACAGGGACTGAGGGGGCTTGGGAGACTTCCAGTCATCCTGGAGAACAGATAGGGTGCGTGGACTTCTATGTCCAAACACAAGRTCATTTGGACTGAAACCCATGCTCTCCTGTGAAACCTCCCTAGCGGCTAACAGTAACCAAGGCAACCCCTCTTTCCCAATCCTTATCCATCTCAGTACAATAAGCTCCCAACAAAGACTTAAGTGTTTATTGGAAACGTTCCAGCGCTCCTTGACTTTGCATGTGATAGGCATTAGACAAAGYGTTTAATATGGAGCTGTTGGAGAACCTGACCAAACAGATTAGAGGTGAAATTAGATCCTTGATCACTCTGAATGACCTTAGGGATTCCAATCAGTGAGAGAAACTGAGTCAAAGCTTTTAGCACAGACTTAGTCGTGATCGACCAGAGAGGATAGGGAGCAGGAAACCTAGTGGTCTGACACATCAGTGAACAGGTAACTACTACCCTTTTTAGAACGAGGCAAAGGACCCACACAGTCAATAATCAGATACTCAAAAGGTTGGCTGAGTACAGGAATAGGAAAGTGGTACCGGCTTAATAGCTTGATTAGGTTTACCAGTTAATTGAAAGGTGTGAAGTTTTGATGAACTCAGAAACATTCCTCTTTAACCTAGGCCAAAAGATAATGTCCTAATATGCGATTGTAGGTTTTCCTCACACCCACATGTCCAGCAATGTCATTGTGGGAAGTTGTCAACACCAACTCACGACGCTTAACTGGTACAACAACCTGACTAATCACCTCCCCGAGAAAACAACTAACATGAGACACCGACTTTCTCATCAGGACATCCTCTTAGAGAAAATAGCCATGGGCGACATCTCCCAACTGTTCCACAGGCACAATTTGGTCACGCAACTCTTCTAATGTGGGGTCAGCCTGTTGCGCCTTGATTAGATCGGAGCAGGGTACAGACAACGGAATAACAGGGAAAGTAGTGACAGATTTCTTTGTCGCATTCTCGTTAGCCGGCGCAGTGACCAGGTCGCCACGGCTCATAGAACGCGTCACTGCACACAAAGAGAACACCTCTAGGAAACTCCACGCACTATCAGGAATCCCTACAAATGACGGCTTAGCGGAAACCTCTAGAGATGGAAACACGACAGGCCATATACGCTCACCACCCAAGTAAAATGTCRATACCCTCAATAGGCAACGAWGGCGCACCCCCGCAATAACCTCACCKTTCACCAGTCCACAATCCAACATCAGTTKATGCAATGGAACTGACAGTGTTTAAACCTATTCCCTGAATCAGTTTCAGCAGAGAAGGGTAACAGACTCCAACACAAACGATTCAGAGGCACCTGTGTCTCTCAGGATCTTCACTTGCACTAGGTGCTTACTTCCTAACAGACACAAAACCCTCCGTAAAGAAAGGTAAACAGTCCGGGTCAATATGGACTTTCACATGCCCCTGGGCATGAGACAATGTGTCAGGAGTGAACTRATGTGGAACAGGCGCAGCTAATGCCGTAGGCTTAGATTTAACGTAAGCGCACATACTGAATTTACCCTTAGCCCTGAGAACCGGACATTCGTTTTTCCAATGACCCAAACCTTGACAGTAGTGACACTCTTGACCAAAGTCAGCTTTACCACGCTCAACCCTAGTTGAATGAAACTCTGGCCGTGAACCAAAGTATCTCGTGAGCGAGGCCCAAATCTCTCAGAACGCCCCCACTCACTCCGAATACAGGGCTCTGCAAAGACACTTTTGAGAGTCAAAACATATTYGTCCGCCAAAACCGCACCTTCAGCGACAGTCTTTACTTTTCGTTCATGTACGTGGCTATATGATCAGGGATTGTGTCCTTAAATTGCTCTAACATAATCAGATCACACAGCCCTTGGAAAGTCATAGCTGCAGAGGCGGAACACCAGCGATTAAACTGTAAAGAACTCTCACGCAAACGCAACATGAGTCTGTTTATTATCCCTTTTTAAAGTTCTAAATCGTTGGCAGTAAGCCTGTAACACAGCCATTTTAACCTTATCATAACTGACACTGTCGGCTATACTAAGAGCTGAATATGCTTCCTGCGCTTTACCAGTCAACACACACTGCAACATTAAAGTGCGGTAAGTCGCTCTGGATAAGAGCGTCTGCTAAATGACTTAAATGTAAATGTCAGAATCCAGCGAACTCCTAGCGTCAGCAACACGATCAAACAACAAAAAGAATGTCTCAGGGTATTTCCTCATTAAATTTAGGCAACAACCGTAAGTTCAACAATATCAAATGTGTCCGGGGCACAACCAAAAGAGGAACAACCCCTAGGTAAATCTGGGTTACCTTCCCAGAGCAAACTCAACCCTGAGAGCTTTCCTTCCCTAACCAGCTCTAGCCGCTCTTGTTGCAGCTTGATTTTTAGCACACTCCAAATCCTGTTTAAAGGATAGCACTGAGATGCAGTGCCTTAGACCGCTGCGCCACTCGGAAGACTGCGTGAATCAGGCCTTCGTGGTTGAATTGCTGCAAAGAAACCACTGCTAAAGGACACCAATAATAAGAAGAGACTTGCATGTGCCAAGAAACACGAGCAATTGACATTAGACCAGTGGTAATCTGTCCTTTGGTCTGATGAGTCCAAATGTGAGATGTTTGGTTCCRACCGCCGTGTCTTTGTGAGACGCAGAGTAGGTGAAAGGATGATCTCCGCATGCTGTGTAAGGGCTATTTGAAAAAGAAGKAGATGGAGTGCTGCATCAGATGACCTGGCCTCCACAATCACCCAACCTCAACCCAATTGAGATGGTTTGGGATGAGTTGAACCGCAAAGTGAAGGAAAATCAGTGCTCAGCATGTGGGAACTCCTTCAAAACTGTTGGAAAAGCATTCCTCATGAAGCTGGTTCAGAGATTGGCAAGAGTGTGCAAAGCTGTCATCAAGGCAAAGGGTGGCTACTTTGAAGAATCTAAAATATAAATATATTTTGATTTGTTTAAACACTTTTTTTGGTTACTACATGATTCCGTGTGTGTTATTTCATAGTTTTGATGTCTTCACTATTATTCTACAATGTAGAAAATAGTAAAAATAAAGAAAAACCCTGGAATGAAAAAGTTGAATGTCTCAACTTTTAACAGGTACTGTACATTTTGAAGTATTCAGATATGTTTTATTTGAATAGACAAATATATAGTTGAATATTGGAAAGTATTTAGAAATACACTTGGAAAGTATTGGCATGTATTTGAAAACACTGAAAAATACTGACTCAAATGAACTTATATGCATTTAACCATGGTATTTGAAAATACTATCAAATAGTAAGCTATTTATAGGAAATTATTAGAAAATACTTCCAATAGTAGTAGATTCGGGCCACATTATTTGAAAATAGTCAAATACACAGAAAATAACTATTAAATAATAATCAAATACACATGTATTGAACCCGGGCCTGTTGTGTGTGTGTGTACCGAGCATCCATCCGTGTGTGTGTGTGTACTGTTCGTTGTAGAACTGCAGTATGTTCTCCTCATACAGCGGGGTCATGAGCTGACGGATCATGGTCTGGGGCTTCTCCCTCTTGTCCAGCCCCAGCATACTCACATGGGCTACCAGCCTACAGCACAGATAGCCATGATGCACACCTTGCCCTTAATGTTGTCTGTTATCTTCTACACTCAGAGGGGGGGGTGACTGTGTGTGAACTCTGAACATGCTTCCAGGCCACTCATACAACAAATTAACTAACTTTATGAATGGTTTAAATGAGGAAGGGACTAAAAACAGCACACATGCAACCTCAAGTCATAATGTCAGCAGTCATATGCTATGACTCATTTTCCACTACGGCAAGAGCAAGTTCACTTCTGTGGTTCAACGGTTGACTGTCGACATGGTTTCGAGGGCAAAATGGACCATGACACACAATACTGGAATCACCTRCACGGCCTCCACAGACAGCAGGCCATTCTCCCAGGCGTTCAACACCTCCAAGATGGCTGCAGGTGTGCTGAGGCAGATTTCGTGCCACTTCATTTGACTGACACACACAGCGGTACAAAACAATCAGTACAGCTTCAGGAAAACAATGAGTCATGCCAATAGCTAGATTTCTAGGAGGGAMAAGAGAAGGTGCAGAAAGGACTCACTGGTTTAAATTACACTCATAAAAAAAGAAATAAAAATTGAACAYGGGGAACAACATTTTAACCATAGCATGGGCTTGTTCCTTCCTCTTTTTTCACCCAGCAGCTGAGAAACACTGAATGCCAGTCTGATTCTGACCCTAGAGTGAAAGATCACTCACACTAGCTTCATCTCAGTGGCATTGCWCTCCACCTTGCCAGACTCCATCCTAAAACAGGGGTGGTCTGGGTTCAGGGTCTTGCTCTCCTCCGGCATGCAGGTCTGCAGCCATGTCTCAAAGGGGTCTCCTCCGAGGGGCTGATGTCCGACCGGATCACCTTGAGGCGTCGCAACATAGATTCATATCATATAATAATAGGGAGTGGGGGACATAACATCCATTTATATGACCAGGTTCTGACCATAACACTTATGTTACATGAATCATACTACACATCATATAAATGTGGCAAAGACGCTTGCAGCTGTGCCACTCAGACAGCACAAGGCAGAAAGCTATTGTTTGTTTGTCCACCTAGTGGTGTTGTGCTGAAAGAGTAGGACAATGATGCAAACTCTTCAGGATAAGTGKAATTGTTATTTGGCATGGACAGGAGGGACCTGATCCTAGATCAGCTCTCCTGCTCTGTGACACTTTATGAATAGTGACCTACATCCCTATGATAGATAGAATTAGTACTAGTTGTGAGACCAACCTCTGATCCRTAGGTCTGCACCCCGTGACACTGCATGAGGAAGGATATGTCGAACAGCAGGGCTCGCACCGAGGCCGACTTGGCAGCAACGAGATAGAACAAATAGTGCCCAATGTCAATATCAAATCGGTTTCAACAACTCCCACACTCAGCATGTCGTCAACATTAATGTMAAATCTCATTCAAAAAGTCCCATACTCAGTAACACGAACTGTGAAACATTCTTAACTCATGTACTCACATCTTTCTCCACTGATGTGCTTCAGAAACTCATTCAGCCTGAAGAGCAAAGACAGAGCATCAATAAATCATCTCCTGCAAACATTATGTCCCTCTTCCTTCATTTGGACATTCCCATTTGGACTTTAAAGCCACAATCCGTAATTAGTTTTTCAACCAAAACGGCAGCCCCGCCACTTGGTTTGCTATTAAGCTGAGGAATGGGGCTGGAGTAACCAATACCAAATTACAGATTGTATCTTTAAGACTCTCCACAGTAACATCATTTGAGTCTGTCAATACAGTGGATTGAACTGTGCTAATGGACTTTAATATAATACATGTCAGTGGCTTTATGTCTGTCTCACTTGATGAACATCCGGGCAAAGGATTTGAGTTTTCCCGTGGCTGCGATATGCAGACAGGAGGGGGTCCAGGCTTTTTCCAGACAGCATGTGTCCCAGCACAGCCAGCATGTGTCCCAGCAAAGCCAGCATGTGTCCCAGCACAGCCAGCATGTGTCCCAGCACAGCCAGCAGGCCCTCTGGAAACTTGGGAGTGGTCTGCATCCACCATCTAACACAGGGGTGTCAAACTCATTCCACGGAGGGCCTAGTGTCTGCAGGTTTTTGGTTTTTCCTTTCAATAAAGCCCTAGAAAACCAGGTGTGGGGAGTTCCTAACTAATTAGTGATGTTAATTCATCAATCAAGTACAAGGGAGGAGCGAAAACCCGCAGACACTCGGCCCCCCGTGGAATGAGTTTGACACCTGTGATCTAACACAACAGGGGAAGACAGATACAGTGATGACAGTGTGATATGGCTTCATAACAAGGTGAAATAACAGACTTATTATCATCAGTACTAATCCAGGTATATAGTAGCGGGTAAAAGTCAGTGTTGTGTTTATTAGAACACACCGTAGCATTTTGCAATGGATCTCCTGGTGAACAACATGACCCTGCTGACTGTAAGGCTGTGTAGGGTTGGCATGGGGAGAAGGAGGACCTTGAGGATGTTGGTGACGGTGGGCTCGGCTGGATGTTGGCATTTTCTGCAGTCTTCAGCTGTGGGGAGTACTCCCTGTCCTCACCCCTGAAGAAAAGGTTACACACGAGAGAGAGAGGAGAGAGAGGAGAGAGAGAGAGAGAGAAGAGAGAGAAATACACTGACAGACMGACAGTGATGTAGTGATAGGAATGTGTGAAAGGGGGAGACAGAWTGAAAGATATTAGTGCCAAACTTGATGTATTTATACTGTATCATTCTCTTCTAGTGATGTTACACATCTGAAGGTGCAGGATGGCTACCTGTACGTACCGTTTAGAAGTGAGGTTGGTCGTGTTGGAGTCYGACAGGGGACCCAGCTTATTGCACTCCTGCAGTCAGAGCTGTAAAAAAAACAGACATGGAGCGAAAAGCTTGTCAGACACTGTACAACCTGTCATTCGTGTTATAAACGCATGTGTAAGGGATAATCAACAACGGGCTATGGATTCTAGGGAAAATAATGAAGGACGTGGAAGGTGTGTTTCACAACGTGCTAGCGGAGAGGAACTGACCTCTGTCATGATGTTGGCCTGTGGGTAAGGTTTATGACCCCCCCCATAAATACCTTTCTCCCTTCCCTCTCTCTTGACTCGACTGAGGGACTCTTGAATAGCCTTTGTTAAACATAGAGAGTCTGGGAACATCAAACAAGTGGAGGGAAAGGAACCATATTTCAGTAATAGAACCAGTTGAAAATATGCATTGGTACTTAATGAATATGATGTCAGTTCGGTTGTCATCTGAGACATTATGACTGATGACAGGACGACATAACTATAATGTGTAGACTTTCCCAGATACAGTTTATCAGATTCACATGGAATTGTTGTGCAATTTAAATGCAATTTAAATGAAACTATTTGTGAAAAGATTAAATGTACATTTTAGCTTCCAAATGAGAGAATTGGGTTTTCATAAGATTAGAGCTCTGCTCAATCAGTGGCCCGCCCCTGTGAAGAGACATGGGTTATAAACTATGAAACACACCCTTCTCTCCCTCCACTATATAAGCCCTTGACGAAAATGTAACCTCCTGTTCTGGGTACATTAGGGCGACGGTCCGATGTCAGAAGGATTCAGATAATAACTACAGAACGAAGCCAACCTCAGTGTGAGCTTTGGTTGCGAATGGTATGAACTTTGAACTCTTATTCGCTATAGAAGTGATACCTCCTAGCCGTTGAGTTAGCAGCGGCCGCTGTAAACGTGGGCTAGGAGAGGACAGACAGAGTATCCCGTCTACCACACAACGACGACACTACAACGTTTCCCGGTCACCACCAGAGACACTCTTCAAAGGACAAATGACTCTGTTGGGCAACACAGCCTTCCATCTACCACCAATCTATTAAAGCGCAGCTCAGAGTAAATTTTTATTGCATGTTCCTTTTCCAAATGGGCGGTAATTTAGAATGCATAGGATATTGTATTTACGATAGCACAGCTTCTCCCTTTGTTCTTCAGTCTTCCCGCTCTTTCACTCAAACCCAACCTCCTTTTCTTTGTGTAACCAGCTATCATATCTGTTCCGTCCGCTAGGGACGTTTTCCTTTATGACATAATTTGTAATCAAGGTATGATTCATTCTGTGTATATGTAATTMTGTGTGATTAGTTAGGTATTTAGTAAATAAATAATTAAACCCAATGTTGTATTGCTGATTCAACTTGTTAGCCAGGGTTCGTGAAGATAACCAAGAATYTACAACTTTCAGATGAGACTGAAATAAGGTGACGATTAATATTGACTGCTATTGAKGTAAAATATTACTAGGTCTTTAAGAGTTTATTCRGAAGATAACTGCTCTATAAATATTATTTYGTGGTGCCCCGACTTTCTASTTAATTACATTTACATGATTAGCTCAATCAGGTAATATTAATTACAGAGAAAGGATTTTATAGAATAGCATGTCATATCACTTAATCCGGCATAGYCAAAGACACRACACCTCTTACAGAGTTGCATTATTTTCCAGAGAACGCATAGAGCCCTGAGTTGAAGGGTGGTAGATAGCCTACCGGTTAAGAGCGTTGGGCCAGTAACTGAAAGGTCGCTAGGTAGAACCCCCGAGCCAGCAAGGTGGAAAAATCTGAGGTTCTGCCCTTGAGCAAGGCAGTTAACCCCCAACAACAACTGCTTCCCAGGTGCCGATSACATGGAGGTTGATTAAGGCAGCCCTCCAYACCTCTCTGATTCAGAGGGGTTGGGTTAAATGCAGAAGACACATTTCGGTTGAATGCATTAACTTGCGCAACTGACTAGGTATCCCCTTTCCCTTGATTATCCCTTTTATACCATGGCTATAAATAAACACAGTTTTGCCACTAGAGATGTGTTCATTTGCAGGTAGAAATGTGTTGAGCATCCACTGAAGAAGCTAGCACGTTTACTAGATAGCTACATTAGTTGCCTTGGTAACCAACAAACAGACTTGCTATTTAGCTAACCAAACCATCAGTCCTAACTTGCTATTATGAAAATCGAATTCAACAATGTTTGAAATTAGACTTTTGCTTTCAAAAGCAGCTCACACATGGATCATGTAAGCAATAACTATAACCATTGAATTCTACCGTGCTTTATAGGGAAATAATGCACGCTCTAGCATGCCCTTCAAGCCAATCAGAAAYGAGTATTCAACAATGCCATGGCATAAAACATGATACCATGCTTCTTATGTTCTGGATCACTCACTTGCATCGCTGGTTAGCCTTGTCCAGCAGTGGTGTGAGCTTCAGCAGGTACTCAAAGGCAATGTTCACGTCGTCCATGAAGTCCTGCTGCAGATTGACAGAGACTAGACCAGCAGTATTCACTAGCCTACATTCATTTAATTCAGTGGTGATTTGAGTAATATGACCAAWGTATTTTTTACTGGTAAATAAACTTGAAACAGACATTATAACCATTGATTGYTATGGATGTCAAGAGAATAACTCAGCACTATACCTGTACTGTACCTTCTCTGAGGAGAACCTAGGTGGRGATCTAGAGATGAGAAATGGTTCACGGGCTCCAATGAAAAGAAAATCTTTTGCCTGCTCCAAGGAAAATAAAACATTCACATACTGTAACTATCCRGCCTTCATTGTAAGAAGTACCTTGAGGATGGTGAAGGCGGTCCACTTAAGCTCTTCAGTGCCCTCTGGTGACTATGAGGCCAGTGAAACACGTCTTCAGATCTCCAACACAAAGAGTGGCGCAGGGATACGCTGCACAGGGGAACGCACCACAGTTGGGGGGGGTCAATATTCCACTTCAATTCAGTCAATTCAGGAAGTAAACTGAATTACAATTTTTCCTCAATTTAAAGTGAAACTCGCATATGCTTTGCATAYGTTAACTCTAGACCAGGGGTTCTTAAACCTTTTCAGCTCAAGAACCCAAATTATAAATTGACCGTCYTCCCGTGACCCAAATTAAGAATAAATAGTGTGTGATTATAGATTTATTCTCACTACTCGAGATCCACCTCTCACATGGCCAGGGCCCACTTTGGGTMCCRACCAATATTTAAGAAACCGTGCTCTAGACCAATCAAGGCTCACCTGCATCCTCTTGATCATCATCAGCTGTTCCACCAGTGGCTGGATCTCCCCCGTCAGGTTCATGGTTCCTTCCAGCATGATGAAGGCGTGGACCGAGAGGAACGACGAGTGGTGCAGGGGGTCGGGTCGGACTGTTCCAAAAGTATCCTAGGAATACTGAGGGGGAAGATATGTCAGATGATTATAAAAAAAACAGCCATTGTGACTTCAATTATTGTTTACAAAGGCAATGGCTTGTGCTCCAAAAGTGCTACATTCTCACCTCTTCACCAATGAAATAAACTCCTCCAGCTTGCCTCTCAGTGTCTGATTGGTTAGACTGCTGAGGCCCTCTGTCACTTTGAGAAAAGCTTGCTCCACATTGRTCCAGGAGGCTTTTGAATCATATCAGAGGAAAAGCAGAAAATCGGTATAAGACAAAAGTAAGATTTATCCTACTAACTGAAAGAATACACATACAATGGACGGAGCCAAACCCTCAGATATGATGTGGAGTTAAACATACCAATAAAATCCATTCAATCAAATGCCACAACAACAATATTAATATTTTGTTGTCATTTCAGGTTGATCAAAAGAATATGCAGCCAAGCACAGGTAGTGATAGGAAAATCCCTTAGAAGATTCCATGGCTGCTGACTGACCTTGGTTCTCCAGGCATGCGATGTGGACCAGGGCCCTGTTCTTGGTGCTGTTCACCAGGTCCCTTAGCCTCTCCTGGCAGGCCCTCAGGCTGGCTTCTGTGCTGGCCGACGGGCCCCAGCTCCCTGAGCCTCTCGCAGTACCAGGCACAGCCTGTCAGCAACCACACTACCATGCGAATTGAGGTTTGGGATTATTCTGCAGATTATTTTTCAATATCAAAAGGTGACTTGACATCAGAAATGCACTCACTCTCTTTAGCGCTGAGAAAATGATTCGACCAGCAGACTCATACCGAATAGTACTTTAACCATATTTAATAACAAATGATGAATAGAAGGTATGTCATCTTTGTCAGGTTGCAACTCTTTATATGCAGAGCCAGAATGAAACATTTTCCAGGGCTAACACCAATGCCCAATTTAAAGGAAGGACTAAAGAAAGGATGCGCACCTGAGACGGTGGGAGCACATGTCCAGAATCTACAACAGGGACTTCACGCAGAACTCTCTGGAGAAATCATCAAACTTGGGAACAAACATTTGTCAGATAAATTGTCATCCAATGAAAGTATGCATGTCTAGTAGCGGTCAGACAGTTGGTATTAGCCAGAGAGATATAAAAAGATGGCCAAACTCACCTTACTGATGGCTAAGAGTACACTTGAATAAGACACCATCTGAGGAAAGACATTTCCATTTGTAATTATTGTGCATAATAAATCAAGCACACTAGCTAATCTTGAACACTGCCTTTCCTACTATGTGCAGAATATGAAGATGAACCCTTTAATATCGCTACAACCAAAGAATACAGATCATATATGTCTAAAAATCGTTGAAATTGTTGCATGTTGCGTTTACATTTTTGTTCAGTGTAATTACTTATTTCTATACAGAAATAAATAAAATACTTCACCAGAAAGCATGACTTAGCCACAAAGGAATCRAGGATCATTAGCTTCTTTAAAAAAATAGATGTGGATTGTTTCAAATCACAAGCTCATAGACCAATGCCTTTTTGGGAAGCCCGCAATATGGGCACATTAATTTCTGTCCATGCATATATTAATTACAGTAATTTACCATTCTCATTCTCGGAGTGGAAACGTTGTATGCAGAGTTTCCAACCTGCTACACTTGGTTTTGGTTTATTTCATAACAATAATTTACTAGATGTGTCCATTTTTTCATTGACTTTTGTTCGGAGTGCGCCATGTGAGCAATGAGCATGTGTCTAGTTTCTCTGTCCTGATGAGGGGGGGAGCTGTGCGCCTGAGCATGCATAGAACCAGTGGTGTAAATTACTTAAGTAAAAATACTTTGAAGAACCACTTAAGTACTTTTTTTGAGTATCTGTACTTTACTATTTATATTTGACAACTTTACCACTTTCCTAAAGAAAATAATGTACTTTTTACTCCATACATTTTCCCTGACACCTAAAAGTACTCGTTACATTTTCAATGCCTTGCAGCACAGGAAAATGGTCCAATTCACACACTTATCAAGAGAACATCCCTGCCGCCTCTAATGTGGAGGACTCACTAAACACAAATGCTTTATTTGTAAATTATGTCTGAGTGTTGGAGTGTACCCCTGGCTATCTTATAAATAAATAAAAACTAGAGAATTGTGTCGTCTGGTTGGCTTAATATAAGGAATAAGAAACAATCTATATTTTTACTTGTACTTTTGATACTTAAGTATATTTTAGAAATTACATTTACTTTTGATAATTAAGAATATTTCAAACCAAATACTTTTAGACTTTTACTCTAGTAGTATTTTACTGGGCGACTTTCACTTTTACTTGAGTCATTTTCTATTAAGGTATCTTCACTTTTACTCAAGTATGACAATTGAGTACTTTTTCCACCACTGCATAGAACTACCTGGCATGCTGCGCAGAAATGTAGGAAAGTGTTTTTTTAATTTTTTTACATCCATTGCAAATGATAATATATTAAAACTATAGTTCCTCACAGTAAGCTATTTGAAATATATTTCCATCAAACTCCCCCTCCATAATCACCAATCCTCAGTGTGAAAGAGCAATGCTGCATTGTCCTATAGGCTACGAGATAACGTATTTAGCCGACAACGGATCACAATGTGTCCTTACCGTAGAGGCTGATGATCTCGCATTAGTTGACTTTTAACTTCTTGATTTTTATCATTTTAAGTCAGATTTGTATGATTAACCACGTGACAACGACTTTGAGAAACAAAAACGTTATTAATGAAATGAAAGTGTTCCACGAAAATGCGTATATTAAAATCAGAACGGGCAAGCGGAACTGTAGAAATTGTAGGATAAATTGTAGCCTAAGCTTAATCAAACTCGAAACTCACTGCGCCGCCTATGAAGTCTTTATAAAATAATTGCCACCACGTTTCCATGGTCGGATTTTCCCTATAGGCTACTTTGAATAAAGGTAAAACATGCCTCATAAATAAAACATTCAGGTTTCAAACAATTAAGTATGTTTTCAAAATGCATACTGCCCCCAGCTCTCATTGTAAAGTGGTGGGTGATGCGCTGTTAGCTTGTTGCCTGCACTGAAATGGTAAATAACTCGTTGAGAAATAACAATACTAGGTATTTTTAATCATGCACCAAAACTGTTTTTATCACGCGATTGCATTTAGAAGTGTTGCGCAATGAATGAGGTTATAAAAGCGCACGTTTTACTCCAGCAGCAACCAGTTCAGGAGCTGCAGGAGAAATCGCGCTCAAAACAGGCTCTGTATACTGTGGGCTGATAGTTGTGTTGGATAAAAATACACACAGCGCAATTTAATTCCACCACATTATGCAAATTAACCTATAGACCAATAAGCATGATGGTCAAATGTATTTCAATGCACTGGTATTTCCAGCAATAAATATAAAAAGCATTCTTTTGAAATAGGATTTTTTGGGGCCGCCAACAGTAAGTTTTATCAGCTTTTCAAACCCTGGTCTGTGTGATGGTGGGAGTGCTGTGTGAATGTGTGGGGATGGTGGGAGTGCTGTGTGAATGTGTGGGGATGGTGGGAGTGCTGTGTGAATGTGTGGGGATGGGAGTGCTGTGTGAATGTGTGGGGATGGTGGGAGTGCTGTGTGAATGTGTGGGGGATGGTGGGAGTGCTGTGTGAATGTGTGGGGATGGTGGGAGTGCTGTGTGAATGTGTGGGGATGGTGGGAGTGCTGTGTGAATGTGTGGGGATGCTGAGAAGTTTGTGTCTTGTGTTAAGCAATGTGTGCGTTGTGTGGTATGTGTGTGCACATGCAGGTGGCAAGGGCACAAGGTTGGACGTATTATTTGTCTCTCTAGGCTTAATAAGTTGGGCTACTGAATACAACATACCTGTGATATATACAGCCAAAATGTTACTAATTGGTAAATAGTAACTCTGCTTTTTGTTCACAAAAATCCCAGTTATATCTACTCTGTTACCACCCCYGGTGAGTGTATTTTACTTTTATTTGAATAATCTCTGTGTTCTACATCAGCCCTGAAAATATAACAACATGACCACTGTATCTTGAGATATTGGACATAAAGTGTTGAATTTTGAACACCTCCCTCTGCAACAAGATTCTGGTCTTCCTGACAGGCCGCCCCCAGGCGGTAAGGGTAGGCAATAACACATCCGCCACCCTGACCATCAACACAGGGGCCTCTCAGGGTGTGTGCTTAGTCCCCTCCTGTACTCCCTGTTCCACGACTGTGTGGCCACGAACGACTCCGACATCAAGTTTGCTGATGACACGACGATGGTAGGACTGATCACCGACGACAATGAGAGAGCCTATAAGGAGGAGGTCAGAGACCTGGCAGTGTGGTGCCAGGACAACAACTTTTTCCTCAACGTCAGCAAGACAAAGGAGCTGATCGTGGACTACAGGAAACGGAGAAACGAGCACGCCCCCATCCACATCAATGGAGCTGTACTGGAGCGGGTCAAGACCAAGTTCCTCGGTGACCACATCACTAAGGAATTAACATAGTCTACACACAGCCACACAATTGTGAAGAGGGCACGACAGCACCTCTTCCCCCTCAGGAGGCTAAAAATGATTTAGCATGGGCCCTCAGATCCTCAAATAGTTCTACAGCTGCACCATTGAGAGCATCTTGACTGGCTGCGTCATTGCTTGGTACAGCAACTGTAAGACACCCAATTGCAAGGTGCTACAGAGGGTGGTGAATATAGCCCAGCTCATCACTGGGGCTGAGCTCCCTGCCATCCATAACCTTTATATAAGGCAGTGTCTGAGGAAGGCCTCAAAGACTCCAGCCATCCAAGCCATAGATTGTTCTCTTTGCTACCGAACAGCAAGCGGTACCAGTGCACCAAGTCTGGAACCAACAGGATCCTAAACAGCTTCTACCCCCAAGCCTCAAGACTGCCAAATAGCTAATAAAATGGCTACCTGGACTACCTGCATTGACCCTTTTTAACTAACTCTTTTGCACTGACTATGCACACACTGGACTCTACCCACACATATACTTACACCCCAACACACACACAATGCTGCTACTACTGCTCCACATAGGCTGCTGCTGCTTCTACAGCTCAGTCTTATCTATCCTGTTAGCTAGTCACTTTACCCCTACCTATATGTACATATCTACCTCAGTTACCTCGTACCCCTGCACATCGACTCGGTACTGGTACTCCCTGTATATAGGACATGTTATTTTTACTCATTATTCACTGTGTATTTATTTCTTGTGTCACTATTTATATTTTTATTTTATCTTTAACTCTGCATTATTGGAAAAGGACCCGAAAGAAAGTATTTCCCTGTTGGTCTACACCTGTGGTTCGGAAGCGTGTAAGAAATACAATTTTATTTGGAATTTAAGATTCCAGACAGGTGATTTGGTTTCTTATTGACATGGGAATCATTGACCTGTCCGCTAACTTTTTTAACTTTTCTGATCACTTGAAAATAATATATCTCATAGCAAGTCCTAGCTCTTGATCGTGACTTAATTACATTACACATAAGTCATTGGAGGAAAGCCTCTTTGTAAGGGGGAGTTTTATAAAGTGCCCCAAACACCTGGTTTTGTAGGCACAAGGACCTTATCTTTCATATCAGCGAGAAATAATAATTAAAAAACCGAAACGTTAAATTGATACACAATTTTATATGGTTACGGTTAGCGTTCCCACACTGCCATCTCCATGTCACATCGCGTGTTAATTTGTGCTAATTAGCTATTTGAAATGCTCTGAACACCTGTGTGTAACGGAAGGCCGCCAGAAACGTGGTTACTGAAAAATACTGTTTGCTGCAACTGGGATAAAGCTGGTTAAAACAGTGTACAAAGTATGTATTTTGCATTTGTGAAATTATTTTGATGTGATACGAAAGGCATCGCAAGTGAGAATCGATTCACTTTTAGATGGAGTATTTTTGGCTGTCAGAGTATCTCTGAAAGGGACAAAGACCACCTTATCTTGACCTAAATAAGTAATATCCTCGTGAAAAAGTGTTCTGTGTTCCTGAAAAGCTGCTCTATAACACGGGATACAATACGAGAACAAAACTGACCACGCTACCAACGCAATGTCCCCTCAGAATCCTTAGTTGCGGTCGAAGCTAACAGATAGCAGTTCGTCCACACCCTACCGACATCTTTACTTTGGTGAGAAGTCGCTT
The DNA here is from genome assembly GCF_002910315.2 of Salvelinus sp. IW2-2015. NCBI lineage: Eukaryota > Metazoa > Chordata > Actinopteri > Salmoniformes > Salmonidae > Salvelinus > Salvelinus sp. IW2-2015. The sequence goes on from NC_036858.1 coordinate 12,509,345, forward strand.
TTCACTATTTGGCGAGTAACAACAGTATATTGAAGCCATCAATAAACAAAATTCTGGAAAGGTCATGCTTAAGAACTTAGAGAAAACTATAACGCCATGTAATTTACCAGAGCTATTATGCATCATGCACATAACGTTAATAGTATGATACTACCGTACCCAGAGTTCCTTTCTAGATAGCTTTTTGTTGTTCACCGTGTAGACTGTTTGCAGGAAAGTTGTTCACGTATTGCAATGTACATTTGAGACATATCTAGTAACAACAACGACCAGCTAGCAAGCTGTCTTCCCCAGCAAAGTAGTTAACGTAGCAGTTTACCGTTTTAGCTTGCAACGAGAGCCTTGACGTACTCAATGTGAAGACTATGTTACGTAGCTAGCTAGATAAATAACCAGTTAAATAAATACTTACATGAAACGTCGACAATGTATGAATATAATAGATAAATGTAGCCTAATGTTGGATTTACAAGACAATGAACGCCAACTTTTTTTAACTACGAGAAAAACATCGTATACAGTGATTGGTCAAGAGAAACAGTTTTGATGAAACAACAGTCCCATTGGTTACTTTCGTTCAAACCGACCATTTTCGCCACAAGATGTCACCCCTTTCACACTTATGTTGAGCTCCTTTGCCACAATTTAGCTGAGAACTTGGAACGCGAACAAATCTTCAGAGGATAAGTTAGGTGTAGAATAACAATACAGCTGATATTGATACACAATTACTAATTTAATGGTTTAACATATGACACTGAAAATGCCACAATAGGTCTACTGCCCCCCTTCCCCCCTTCAGGGGGTGTTTTGAATATACCGCCAATAGACCATGACTAGTTAAATTCATGTTGGAAAACCTAAGAACAACAAGTGTTATCTGACATGTTACATAATGTAACTATACCACATTAGATTACCAAAGAGAATAAATTACGTGAGAAAGAATTGAATTCTTATGTAATAGGGCCATTCATTTTTTGGGGTTCTCAGTAAGGTACTTGTCTGTAGCAATGGGGACCTGTCACTGTGTGTCTCCAGTTTCACTTGTCTTTGTCAGCAGCAATGTCCTCTGTGTGCCCGTCTCAGGCGCCATATTAGAGTTCTGCCAATGGCCCATCCTTAAGTGCCCTTAGTGACCATACAAACCATTGGAGTTGAAAGGTAGTGACGTGCATTCCATTAAATGCAGGACGCTGAAACTCCATTTGACTGGCAATCTTGAGTGTTACTGGCTACTTTTAGCATATATTAGCTTGTGCCATACTAGACTATTTTATTCTCAACATGATACCATGTCATCATGATTATCACTAATAGGGTAATAACATCAGTCCTATCATGACTATGTTTTGAAAGTGGAGCTCCCACACAAGTGAGGTGTCCTGCGAGGTCAGGTTTCCCTGGTTGTTGTTGTGCCTGGCTTAAAAGGGCATAGCCAAATACAGGTTGGACGAGATGCTGTCTCCCCGAACACCCCACGCCTCCAACCCAGCCTGTCTTTGTGTGGATGTTCTTTTCCCCAGAGCCCCCCTCCACAATGGCCCCCATTCTGCCTTACACAGGAGACTCTGTCTCGGCCGGAGAAGGGCCTGTGTCCAATTGGGACACAGTGATATCAGTAATAGAAAGATGCTACTCCTGCTGGCATGGATGGAGAGAAGGGAGAGGTGGATGGAGGGCTAAAGAGATGAGAATCAAATCCCTGCTCTCTCCTAGTGAAAGGGCTATTAGAGCAGTTGATGACAGATGCCAGTTCCCTCCCAGACAGACCAAAGAGCTGCTGGTCTTTTCTCATGACTTCACCACACAGGGAAATATACTAGGCTAAGATAGAGCTAACTAAAGTTATTCAAGAAACCATTGATACTGAATTTCATTGTGATAAAGTTGGCCAATGCTTCTCATGTTAGAATACATTGATAATGTTTTTCTACCTTGGTGCAAAGCCCCTGGATTCAGGGCTATGTTTACCATGTAGTAATGTTGGCTTTATAAAGATTAGGCCTAATTGTGATGCAAATGTACATATGATAATAATCCATCTTGCCTTCTGGCATCAAACACTGTTCACAAGGTGGTGGATTTGCAGTGGAAGAATGTTCTATTAATGTATTTAAAAGCGGAGGTAGGCTGATTGAATAGCTAGAGACCTCCGAGCTAAAAGTCTATCACTCAGTGATATCATCTTGGTAACTAATAGCGAGTACTTTGAGCAATGAAAGCGGCCGGAGAGCCGTACAGCTTGACACGGTAGTGCTTTATATAGCCCCTTCAACACGACTGCCCATCGTTTTACTGTCACCAAGAGCCGCTGCCAGAGCCCCAGCCATTGGGAGTATGATGTTGAGGCTAATTAGCCTATATGGCAGGCTCACAGAGAGCATGGCTGACTGTACGGTAATGTACTACACACTCTGGCTCCCATAGTCAGTCAGTCTCCTCTCTTGAAAGGAATGTGTGTGTTGTTGGGTTGTTCCTTGTTTCATAGTATGTGAATGAAAGCCSCCAGCTGGCCGGGGCGTGTGTGGATATGCTAACTTGGACTACAGAAGGGGCTGACATTCCCTTGKGGGTCATCCTCACTCTTTCAGCAAAATAGTAGGAATTTGAGTGCATTAATGGTCAAAACCTGATTACATATTTTCTGGGTGCCTCAAAAACAGGGGAGAAACATATAAAGGGGAGGGCCAGGCAGGCACACATTGGGGAGTAGGTCTCAGTGTATGGTTCCCCAGCTGCGGGCTATTTTTTCTTGGCCGGGGTGGTCACGTGGCAGGCAGCAGCCTCCGCATGATAATTACAGTTTTCCTCAATTGTTTACAAGCATTTTTTTGGAACAATTGTCAATTTTCGAAACAGAGTTCACAAGACACAGAACTCTGGGGCCTTGTGCAAAACAGTAAATGCGTTTTCAAAATGTAGTTGCCTTCTCAAAACATAAATACAAGTAGATTCATCAAAAGAACACTACTACCTGCAAAAAGATTAACGCAACCATACTTTTATCGAGTCGAAGCAGACAAAACAAAGTTAATCTGTCTTAAAAAATCCCAGTAAATCAAAACATTTTCTTTGCAGTCACTAAATGATGACCAAATTTGGAAGTACAACTATCCAAATCAGGGCCGGCTCTAGTTTCCCCACCCCAATTTCTATCAGAACTCAGGATAAGACCCAGATGCAGACAGCTAGAGTCAGATGTTTATTGACTCAAACAGGGAGCAGGCAAAAGACAAAGGCAGGCAGAGGTCAGTAATCCAGAGCAGAGTCAATAAGGCACAAAACAGCAGGCAGGCTCAGGACAGGCAGAGGTTCACAAACGGGTCAGAGTCAGGCAGGTACAGAACGGCAGGCAGACTCGGGGTCAGGGCAGGCAGAATGGTCAGAACCGAGGAAACAGAACTTGAGCAAGCAGGGAGACAGGAAACACACTGGTAAGACCTGAWAAGACAAACTGGCAACAGACAAACAGAGAACACAGCTATAAAWACACTGGGAATAATGAGGAAGATGGGCGACACCTGGAGGGTGGTGGAGACAAGCTCAAAGACAAGTGAAACAGATCAGAGTGTGACAATTTCATGACACATTTTATGTTATTCTACAAATTTTGCCATGGGGCAGAGAGAAAWWWTKTTCCGTTTTATAGCTGATTTACTGCAATATTTCACATTTTGCTATGACTAATGCCATGTTAATGATATCTGAGTGAGAGTGACTAACAAATCAATTGGGGCTGTGGTTGAATATTGACTCAGAAATATAACACTCTTACTAGAACTTGTGAATTCAAAATAGACTTTAATACAAAGTAGCAAAGCCGAGCCCTTCCACGGAAGGACTTTATTACAAATGTAACAGAGCCTAGCCCCTCCATGGAAAATACTAAATTCTCATATCACAGAGTCCTACCTTTATACGATTCTGTCTTTGCATAACGTATAGAGTCCCCTCCCTCTATATGAAAATAGCTTCCCTTGACCTTTCTCCATCATCTTTCCATCTCAGTTCTTGCTTGTTAACGCCCACATCTGACAGCTCTATAGGTTATAATGGTAGCAGGTCCCTGGTCCTATATGTTCCATTCCTTATATAGCCATTCTGTCTCAGCTTCTTCAAAGTGAACAGCATAGATGCTGCTAATAATGGAAATGTAATCATAGTCATGAGTTTAGCTCTCACAGGGCCCACTGGATGTCAGGGCCCTGTATGCCTGAGTGACTGTCAATGACTGACATAACAAGAGAAAAATTGCACCTTTTGTATTCTACTATAACATTAAGTTTAGACCCCGACTGAGTTCCTGGAACCCTATGACTCTGTATGCATCCATTACACGGAACCCAAACCGGCTGTGCGTGTGCGCCATCGTGCATAAATGTGTTTTGTCCCCCCACACCAAACGCGATCACGACACACAGGTTAAAATATCAAAACTAACTCTGAACCAATTACATTAATTTGGGGACAGGTTGAAAAGCATTAAACCTTTATGGCAATTTACCTAGCTAGCTTGCACTTGCTAGCTAAGTTGTCCTATTTAGCTAGCTTGCTGTTGCTACCTAATTTGTCCTGGGATATAAACATTGAGTTGTTATTTTACCTGAAATGCACAAGGTCCTCTACTCCGCCAATTAATCCACCCACAAAATGGTCAACCGAATCGTTTCTAGTCATCTCTCTTCCTTCCAGGCTTTTTCTTCTCTTGACTTTATATTGCGATTGGCAACTTTCATAAATTAGGTGCATTACCGCCACTGACCTCGTTCGTCTTTCAGTCACCCACGTGAGTATAACCAATGAGGAGATGGCACGTGGGTACCTGCTTCTATAAACCAATGAGGAGATGGGAGAGGCAGGACTTGCAGTGCGATCTGCGTCAGAAATAGAACGCATTTCTATTTTAGCCCTTGGCAACGCAGACGCTCGAGCAGTGTGGGTGCAATAATTGAATAACATAGATTTCTACATTTATTTTGCAATGCACGTGACGCGAGCAGTGTGGTCAGCCTGTTAGTATGGTGGCTCTTGCTGCCACAAACTGTAATTTACCTTACACAACTTGCCGACTGGCTTGTTCTATGTGTGTGTTCTGAATTGCTTTAACGGCTGGTTCTCTGCTAATTACCATGCAGGGTTTTTTCTGTCTTGTTCTTTCCCCTGCAGAGTGTAAGAGTGTCATGGTGGGCTTTTCACTATGTTGAGACATTAACTTTGGAGTTCCTTAACGGAGTTACTCCATCATATGGTGCTGTTTTTACTGCTTGGATATTAAACCGGCTAGGTAATATTGCAGTTGGCGTAAAAAATAATAATAAATCAAATCTATTACCTGGCTGTTGTTTTTTTGTATGCCTGCTTTTACCACACGGGTCTTCCCTGTTTTTTRCAGGTACTGGATAGTTTATCCTTCACCGGGTTCCTATACCTCCAAGCGGGTCATGACATAAGCTTTCCCAGGGCATCGAACCCATGCTCCGTGGCCTTGTTGGCTTGGCTGAGCTTATGGCTTYCCTTTGTGACAGGTGTGATGGTGGGATCYGCATACCTTGTGTATGCACTGCCTGAGTTTGAGCCACGCAGAGAGGGCGGTGGAGTGCCCTACTGGATGCCTGTTTTGTGTGGTGTTCTCAGAACGCCTGCCCTTAGTGCGATTAGAGGCCATGCGAGAGTGGGTGGCCAGGCTCAGGCTGGGGAGGAGCTCCGCTTCATTAGGTGCGCCAGCGAGCTGTTAGTCTCTGTACTGCGCCCAGTACCCCTCCCAGGAAGTGTGGCCGGAGCCACACTTCCTGGGAGGGGTACTGGGCGCAGTACAGGGACTTCCATGAAGAGGGTGGGTGAGCTCCATGCTCTTTCAGTAAGGTCTGAGTGCTACTGGATGAAACCCGGTGGGAGGAGTATATCTCTCTGCCCCAACCCTTCATTCCTCCCGAAGGTTCTGTCAGACAGGCATGTGAACATCCCTTTTATCCTGTCTGCTCCCTCCAGCATGCTGTGCCCTGTGCGGGAACTGGCTGCCTATGTGGTGCGGACACGGTCAGTAAGAACAACAGACCAGCTTTGTCTGCTATGGTGAGAGTGTCCTGTGGGCTGGGTTATCAAAGCAGAGGCTCTCTCATTGGATCTTGAACATGATTACCGACAGCATACCATCTGGCTGGCAGGCCAGTGCTGGTGTCTGTGGTGGAACATTCAACACGAGGTGTGGCTGCGTCCTGGGCTCTACTGAGAGGAGTGCCCCTCGCTGATATCTGTGCTGCGGCCAGCTGGGCTTCCTCTTGCACCTTTGCGAGGTACTATCGGGTAAATGTGGCACCTCCCTCTGTGGTTAGTTCAGCGGTCCTGGGCGTCGGCTTCCCATCCGGGGACAGTGCCAGGACTCCCCTTCCACATTGACGGCCCCTGCGTCTCGGTCCCACGTTGGGACTTCGCCGCTGACTGGCCAGGTCCCTCTAGCACCGACTAAATCTGGTACGGGTATACTAATATATTGGAGTGATCCAATATAGTGAAACATAACGAAGGCTATGTATGTAACCGCGGTTATGTGAGCTATATGGATCACTTCAATCCTCTACGGTGTTAGAGGCACCTCAAATGATGTATATGTATATGGGCGGACCCCAGCCACGACACAGGTGTACACGGGAGTAAATCTGTAAATCCTCACCTCTACCGTGGAGTGATACCAATATAGTGGAGTGATCCAAATAGCTCACATAACCATGGGTAAAATATGTAACCTTAGTTATATTTTGTGAACAGAACACTTAAAGCTGCAATATGTAAAAAAAAAAAAAAAAAAAATGTTCAAAAGCTCCAACAAGTCACTAGTATTCATCCAATGTAATGCAACAGTAACAATAGTGCACTCCTAGCCTGCCTGAGAACCCCTATATTAATTTTGTGGCACGCACAATGAGTGGCGTGTTTTCCGTCAGTGAGGAGGGGGTGTGATCGCTAGCTAGTAGCTTAGCCCATGGCCAACACTTGGCTAATGGCTAGCGGAGATAGCTAGCTTACAGACATTTGCAGACGCGATGGCCTAACGACCTGACCCAGCAGCAATGATGCAGCGGTTCTCAGGCAGAAATTTGGAGAGCAGACAGATAAAAAAGGAAAGTGACAGAGCCCCGGGCCAAGACGAGAGTAAACCTCAGATTTACGTTCACACATGGAAGAGAACTTGAAGGGATTGATAACCGACCGAGAATGAGATTTTTTCCTGCTGAAAAGGTAAGACATAGCAAGCTTGATAATATATCTTTCTAGATATAAAGTGAAATGTTGCTATTTGGTTTTAAATATGTATGTGAGTAGTATTTTGGATTACTTGTTTTGATTGTTTCCAAGATACACGTCCAATAGTTTGTATTAGCTAGCTAACATTGGTTAGTAGCTTGTTAGCAGACTGCGACATTGGTTTGTTTCATTTGAATATAAAATGTTTCTTCACTAGTTAGTCATAACTAGCTACCTTATGTGACAACGCTACTTGACCTTGTTACATTTCTGATGTCTGTGGTCTGAAAACCACGCTGATATTGGCTAGCTAGCTACTTCAGTTCACCGGCACGGAATAGCCACAAAGCCCAGTTCAGATACATATGAGAAACGACGCAACCGTTTSTTTGATCTGAACGGTCTAGTTTTAGAACGTCTCATGTCATTGTCTGGAGTATTCGAGATTCAACATATCAACTTTAGTCAAAGTCTTGCGACGAGACATATCCATTTGCTGACATTTCTGACAAGTCTAAAACTGTACCCTGTTTCTGATGTATGTATTTCATGACACTCGTTTGCCACAACAAGTGGCAACTTTGTTTCAAAATTTCATCATGAAATTAAGCAACACCGTTACCATGGAAACATTCTCAACTGCACATCTCATGTTCTTGATCTGAATGCCCTGTCTTTAGTCAGCTGTTGTACAACACAACATTCTAAAACTAGCTAGTTTTATCTCTAATCTAGGTCAGTAAATGTTCAACTCCTGTGCTTGGGGGCTTGATTGGTGACACACCCCAGCCCCAGCTAACACAACACTCCAATAATCAACACATCTACAATAACAAATCTCGAAGGTGAAGTGTCTACGCATTGAAAACGGCAAAGGACTACAATTACATCCCAGAACTTCAGAGAGCAGTGTTGAGAAGACTGGGCTCTCAATTGGGGTTACCAAGGAGAATGATCCTGAGATCAGATGACCCAAGATCACCGACAACAACGAGACAGCCTATAGGTAGGAGGTCAGAGACCTGGCCGGGTGGTGCCAGAATAACAACCTATCCCTCAACGTAACCAAGACTAAGGAGATGATTGTGGACTACAGGAAAAGGAGCACAGAGCACGTCCCCATTCTCATCGACGGGGCTGTAGTGGAGCAGGTTGAGAGCTTCAAATTCCTTGGTGTCCACATCAACAACAAACTAGAATGGTCCAAACACACGAAGACAGTCCGTGTACTGCCTCTTCAACCTCAGGAGGCTGAAGAAATTCGGCTTGTCACCAAAAGCACTCACAAACTTCTACAGATGCACAATCGAGAGCATCCTGTCGGGCTGTATCACCGCCTGGTACGGCAACTGCTCCGCCCACAACCGTAAGGCTCTCCAGAGGGTAGTGAGGTCTGCAGAACGCATCACCAGGGGCAAACTACCTGCCCTCCAGGAACACCTACACCACCCGATGTCAAGGAAGGCCATAAAGATCATCAAGGACAACAACCACCCACACTGCTGTTCACCCCGCTATCATCCAGAAGGCGAGGTCAGTACAGGTGCATCAAAGCAGGGACCGAGAGACTGAAAAACAGCTTCTATCTCAAGGCCATCAGACTGTTAAACAGCCACCACTAACATTTAGCGGCCTGCTGCAACATACTGACTCAACTCCAGCCACTTTAAAAATGGGAATTGATGGAAATTATGTAAAAATGTACCACTAGCCACTTTAAGCAATGCCACTTAATACAATGTTTACATACCCTACATTACCCATCTCATATGTATATACTGTACTCTATATCATCTACTGCATCTTGCCATCTTTATGCAATACATGTACCACTAGCCACTTTAAACTATGCCACTTTATGTTTACATACCTACAGTACTATCTCATACGTATATACCGTACTCTATACCATCTACTGCATCTGCCATGCCGTTCTGTACCACCACTCATTCATATATCTTTATGTACATATTCTTTATCCCTTTACACTGTGTGTTGTGTGTAAGGTAGTAGTGTGGAATTGTTAGGTTAGATTACTGTTGGTTATTACTGCATTGTCGGAACTAGAAGCACAAGCATTTGCTACACTCGCATTAACATCTGCTAACCATGTGTATGTGACTAATAAAATTTATTTGATTTGATTTGATTTGACTAGGGCACGACAAAGCCTATTCCCCTCAGGAAACTAAAAAGATTTGGCATTGGTCCTGAGATCCTCAAAAGGTTCTACAGCTGCAACATCGAGAGCATCCTGACCGGTTGCATCACTACCTGGTACGGCAATTGCTTTTTCCTCTGACCACAAGGCACTTCAGAGGGTAGTGCTACGGCCCAATACATCACTGGGGCAAAGCTGCCTGCCATCCACGACCTCTACACCAGGCGGTGTCAGAGGAAGGCCCTACAAATTGTCAAAGACCCACCACCCCAGTCATAGACTGTTCTCTCTACTACGCATGGCAAGCGGTACCGGAGTGCCAAGTCTAGGACAAAAAGGCTTCTCAACAGTTTTTACCCCAAGCCATAAGACTTCTGAAACAGGTAACCAATGGTTACCCGGACAATTTACATTGTGTCCCCCCCCCCCCAAACCCTCTTTACGCTGCTGCTACTCTGTTTTCTTATATGCATAGTCACTTTAACCGTACATCCATGTACATACTACCTAAATTGGCCCGACCAACCAGTGCTCCCGCACATTGGCTAACTGGGCTATCTGCATTGTGTCCCACCTCCTGCAACCCCTCCTTTTACGCTACTGCTACTCTGTTCATCATATATGCATAGTCACTTTAACCATACCTACATGTACATACTACCTCAATAAGCCTGACTAACTGGTGTCTGTATATAGCCTTGCTACTCTTATTTTCAAATGTATTTTTACTGTTTTATTTCTTTACTTACCTACACACACACATACACACACACACACACACACCTTTTTTTCCCGCGCTATTGGTTAGAGCCTGTAAGTAAGCATTTCACTGTAAGGTCTACACCTGTTGTATTCGGCGCACGTGACAAATAAACTTTGATTTGAGATGACCTACAACTTCGAGGAGACGTCGCCAAGCAATACAGCTTTGAGCTGGGAAGGACCGGAGATTTCCCTGTTGTCAGACTTGGTGGTGCCAGGGAATTGTGAACCTACAGAGTACTCCAAATTGTTTTTGAAAGAGGTGGGCCTACAACCAAACTTATACATAAGGGAAGTTTGTGTGTGCAACAATAACCTTGTGTGAAAAACAATCTTTTTTTTTGATCTCGCATATAGTTTGTATTTAAAGTTTTGCAAAAGGTGGTTTAAGATATGCAAGAGGTACTAAGGCAAGACAATTATCAGATGTTCTGCTAATGTATTTGACCATTGCTGTTCTGCTATAGATACTTTTCAACACAGATCCCAAAATTGCTTGGGGAAAACTGTAATGGGTTTTGTTCACAGGGACCGTGGCGTGGGTGTCAAGGGAGAGGCCGGGGCAGTGGTGGGGGGCAGTGGTGACACACTCATCCTAGGGGCTCAGACTGCTGCTAATAGACCTATTTGAATTCAAGCCTTTCCAGCCACAGGGGGTACAGCTAGGAACATGCTGGAATCTGAAGAAAATGACACTTTTTATATGTTATTCTGGTTGAGTTTCTTTACTTAACCAAATAGCCAAATATTAAGAACACAGAACACGTTCAATCTTTTTTCCTTGTAATATTGTGCCATGTTTGGTTCCCAGCACCATCAAACTAATATATGCGTAGGGGTAATGAGTAGAATGGACCAAAAGCAGACTTTGCTAGGTGTCGGTGTAGGTGTCAATTGAAACAGGCACCAGCTGCCGAGGGGGCCCCCCTGACTGAATTGTAATGCAGTGTTAAAAACAGCTGTATATGGCCTATATATTTCATAATTTTTAACAGCATTTTGAAACGCACCCCCAAACTACTAAAGCTGCCCCTGGAATAGACATTGCAAGTTCAAACAAACATATATCATTCTAGTTAACCAAAGTATATTTGTAACCCTTACGATTACTCTGATACATTAACCATGAATATGTCCTTTAGGTCCGAGCTTTTCAGAGTGGCATGTGCATGACATATCTGAAATTAAAGTGACCCTTGTCTCATTAGTCTCAGTTACAAAAGAGCTTATCTTCTCCCATGTTGTGCACGTGCACCCTTTCCATGCTGCAACACAAATCCATGTTACAACATTGCTTGAACTTTGAAGCAGCATGACAGCTATTAACATTTTGTGATGATAGCCATTTTGGATCTGTGTGTGCTACCTATCAYGCACAGAACCTCACTGACCATGTCTTGTAGGTACCATCATAGAGGGCTGTTTTCATGTGATACCGTATGTACCCATTATTACTATCCACCAGTAATCCAACATATGGCAGCTTCACCCATACATGTGACACTGACATCCCAAAACCCCCCCAAAGCCTCTCATCGACACAACCAAACCCCATTAAATAACTCCATGAGCTGATTCTTCTCCAGACCCTGTGATCCCAGTGTCACTCGCTCCCTGAGCTCACCACAACCCAAGCTAGCTACGCTAATCCTACATCTGTCACTCACTGGGGGTTGACTTAATCACTCCAATTTCAATTATTTACAAGAGTTGGTGTCTAGGGCTCTAATGCAAAGCACGGCGGWTTATTTATCACAAGACAAAAAGTTGTTAATGTACATAGCTTGACATAGCTTTCCTAACTAGGAGCGAACGTCTCAACTCGGCTGTCACGTTAACCCCACTGCCATAAGTGGAGGCTCCTCAGAGGAGAAAGGGGAGGACCATCCTACTTAGTGAATTTCAGAAAAATACAACATTTATAAAACAGAAAAAAGTTAACAGTTTTAGATAAAACTTTACTAAATATATTSACATGTTACCAAATACCTAATTAAAACTGTTTTGTGATGGTCTACAGTAGTCTCAACAGCACCCTCTAGGGTATCACCGTGGTGTAACCAGAGGACAGCTATTTTCCATCCTCTGGCTACATTGATTTCATAAGAAAACCTCAAACACTTTTCATAGACCTATATCGTAATTATGTTGACTTTTGGAGGACGTCCTCCAACCAATCAAAGCTTTTGCAGTATGAGCTGACATGTTGTCTATCCAGTCAAAGAATCAGAGAATGAACCTAGTACTACGCAAGTGTGATTTAGAAACTTGGTGAGTTGATGACATTGTTGGATAGAATGAGATAGTAATAGGGATAGTTGAGGATTTTTGGATATTATTCTATTAAAATTTATTTGTTCAAACTACAGGAGACGGAGGAGGTAGATTTATATATTTTTGTCTTGGTTTTAGAGCTTTATTTAAAATGAGATAAATGTATTTACATTTGTCTTGCTAATTTTAGTAGCTTTCTCTGCCAGAATAGCTAGCTAACACTAATGACAATGTAGTGGAATTTTGTTGAGGAACCCCTTACATAGTCTACATCAGATTCAAGCTTCTGGGAAAAAGGTGCCTTGATCGTGTAATGGAAGAAGGTCTGCGTATTCAAACTGCGCAACACAATGAGAAGGTAAGAAGAAACAGGGATGTCTCAAGCAGCTCATCAACACTACTGCAATTTCGGGCATATAAGAGTTGGCTTTTACAGGAGGGAGAGTTAAGCTAATGTAACAGTATAACTTTAGTACGTCCCCTCGCCCCGACACGGGCGCGAACCAGGGACCCTCTGCACACATCAACAACAGTCACCCACGAAGCGTCGTTACCCATCGCTCCACAAAAGCCGCKGCCCTTGCAGAGCAAGGGGAAACCCTACTTAAGTCTCAGAGCAAGTGACGTAACTGATTGAAATGCTAGTAGCGCGTACCCGCTAACTAGCTAGCCATTTCACATCCGTTACACTAACACTTGGCTACTACAAGGAGCTTGCAGAGGTAATTGCACGTCACCATGCTTTACTTGCTGAGCATATGGAAGTTTATACTGTCTTCTCTGGGATGTCGAAATCAATTCAGAATAATTTGATAGCTTCCATTGCATCATCCATTAAAAGTGAGATTAAAAGTGAAGTTGAATCAGTCATTTTTTTTCACATTGCAAATGGATGATACAACAGACATCAGCTGTCGCTCGCAGTTGTCAGTCATCAGTTATGTGGATGAGGGCTTTATTCAGGAACGTTTCTCGGGAAGTCTATTTGACTTTGTGAATTTTTAGATGTCTGAGTTTAATTTTATGGAGAAATGTGTTGCCCAACTGGCAGATGGCTCTGCTGTAATAGCATGTGTCTATTTTTTATTTTAATGTGATTTTAATCCTTGCTTGAACTAACTCATTCTTAGTTATTTTGTCTAACTGTATTGTTTTGTTTTTTTCCTTCCCAGGAAAATCCTGTCCTGCCCTCAGTTGAAGARTCGAGTTCTTCTCCTACACCATTCATCCATGATKAGCCTGTCCTGCACTGAAGCCTCTGAACACCTCAACTCATGCCTCAATACCTCATTCAATCACTGCTGTGATCCCTTCCCAACTTTGTGCAGTAGCCCTCTCATTTCCATTCCCCATAGTATTTTTACAATTCATGTTTTAGGTTAACCTTTTACTGCAGTGGGCTAAATCAGGATGACAGTGTTTCTTGGTAGTCTTAAATAAATCTACTTTGAAACAAAAGTATACACTTCACACATGGACATTTGACATAAAAACTGCGGATTTTCAGAGTAAATTTTTTAAAATGTTGATTTAATTATGAAATTACAAATATTAATAACATTCCACACATGAGGCTGCAGGACGTACAGTCAATAACACAATAGAAAATCTGTATACAGTGTGTGCAAATAAGGAGGTAAGACAATAAAAAGGCCAATAGTGCCTGAAGTAATTACAATTTAGACATTTACACTGGAGTGATAGATGTGCAGATGAGGATGTGCAAGTGGAAATACTGTTGTGCAAAAGAGCAGAAAAACAAAAACAAATATGGGGATGAGGTAGGTAGTTGGTTGGTTGGATGGGCTTTTTACAGATGGGCTGTGTACAGCTGCAGCGATCGGTAAGCTGCTGTGTACAGCTGCAGCGATCGGTAAGCTGCTCTGACAGCTGACGCTTAAAGTTAGTGAGGGAGATATACAKTGGGGCAAAAAAGTATTTAGTCAGCCACCAATTGTGCAAGTTCTCCCACTTAAAAATATGAGAGAGGCCTGTAATTTTCATCATATGTACACTTCAACTATGACAGACAAAAGGAGGAAAAAAAATCCAGAAAATCACATTTGTAGATTTTTTATGAATTATTTGCAATTATGGTGGAAAATAAGTATTTGGTCACCTACAAACAAGCAAGATTTTCTGCTCTCACAGACCTGTAACTTCTTCTTTAAAAGGCTCCTCTGCCTCCACTCGTTACCTGTATTAATGGCACCTGTTTGAACTTGTTATCAGTATATAAGACACCTGTCCACAACCTCAAACAGTCCACAACTCCACTATGGCAAGACCAAAGAGCTGTCAAAGGACACCAGAAACAAAATTGTAGACCTGCACCAGGCTGGGAAGACTTGAATCTGCAATAGGTAAGCAGCTTGGTTTTGAAGAAATCAACTGTGGGAGCAATTATTAGGAAATGGAAGACATACAAGACCACTGATAATCTCGCTCGATCTGGGGCTCCACGCAAGATCTCACCCCGGGGGTCAAAATGATCACAAGAACGGTGAGCAAAAATCCCAGAACCACACGGGGGACCTAGTGAATGACCTGCAGAGAGCTGGGACCAAAGTAACAAAGCCTACCATCAGTACACACTACGCCGCCAGGGACTCAAATCCTGCAGTGCCAGACGTGTCCCCCTGCTTAAGCCAGTACATGTCCAGGCCCGTCTGAAGTTTGCTAGAGAGCATTTGGGATGATCCAGAAAGATTGGGGAAATGTATATGGGTCAGATGAAACCAAAATATAACTTTTTGGTAAAAACTCAACTCGTCGTGTTTGGAGGACAAAGAATGCTGAGTTGCATCCAAAGAACACCATACCTACTGTGAAGCATGCGGGTGGAAAACATCATGCTTTGGGCTGTTTTTCTGCAAAGGGACCAGGACGACTGATCCGTGTAAAGGAAAGAATGAATGGGGCCATGTATCGTGAGATTTTGAGTGAAAACTTCCTTCCATCAGCAAGGGCATTGAAGATGAAACGTGGCTGGGTCTTTCAGCATGACAATGATCCCAAACACACCGCCCGGGCAACGAAGGAGTGGCTTCGTAAGAAGCATTTCAAGGTCTGGAGTGGCCTAGCCAGTCTCTAGATCTCAACCCCATAGAAAATCTTTGGAGGGAGTTGAAAGTCCGTGTTTGCCCAGCAACAGCCCCAAAACATCACTGCTCTAGAGGAGATCTGCATGGAGGAATGGGCCAAAAACCAGCAACAGTGTGTGAAACCTTGTGAAGACTTACAGAAAAATGTTGACCTCTGTCATTGCCAACAAAGGGTATATAACAAAGTATTGAGATAAACTTTTGTTATTGACTAAAATACTTATTTTCCACCATAATTTGCAAAATTAAATTCAATAAAAAATCCTACAATGTGATTTTCTGGATTTTTCCCCCCCATTTTGTCTGTCATAGTTGAAGTGTACCTATGATGAAAATTACAGCCTCTCTCATACTTTTTAAGTGGGAGAACTTGCACAATTGGTGGCTGACTAAATACTTTTTTGCCCCAACTGTAATCTACCAGCTTCAGTGATATTGTTGCAGATTCGTTCCAGTCATTTGGCAGACAGAGAAGTGAAGGAAAGTCGGCCAAGAGGTGTTGGCTTTGGGGATGACCAGTGAAATATTGGGGATGGAAATGTCAGAGTTTTTGGTGGCCTTCCTAAGCCAGGATTCAGACACGGCTAGCACGTCAAGGTTGGCGGAGTGTTTTAAAACAGTGAATAAAGCAAATTTAGGGAGGAGGCTTCTGATGTTAACATGCATGAACCCAAGGCTTTTACGGTTGCAGAAGTCAACAAAAGAGAGCGCCTGGGGGGACACCGGGCCTGGATTAACCTCTACATCACCAGAGGAACAGAGGAGGAGTAGGATGAGGGTACGGCTAAAGGCTATAAGAACTGATCGCCTAGTGCGTTGGGAACAGAGAATAAAAGGAGCAGATTTCTGGGCGTGGTAGGATAGATTCAGGGCATAGTGTACAGACAAGGGTAAGGTAGGGTGCGAGTACAGTGGGGGTAAACCTAGGCATTGAGTGATGATGAGAGAGGTTGCATCTCTGGGTGCTGTCTGCACATGTGTGGGGTGTGGGACAAAGGAGCTATCTGAGGCATGTTGAGCAAGACTAGGGGCTCCACAGTAAAATAAAACAATGAGAGCTGCCCTAAACAAGAGTATACAAGGCATATTGACATTAGAGAAAGGCATAAGCAATCACGGGTGTTGATTGGGAGAGCTAAGTMAACAATGGGTGAGACAACAACGGGTAAACAGCTAGGACAACAACAACGGGTATATGGCGATGAATGGGCAGAGAGGGTCAGTTAGCTACACACAGGGCCTGAGTTTGAGGCTGGGGCAGACAGATAARCAAAATGAAGTACCGTGTTAATGGACAGTCCAGCAGGCATCGGCTGTGTAGCCGAGTGATCATAGGGTCCAATGAGCAGCACTAGATGAAACAGGGAACCGTTCGGTAGTCGATTACTACGTTGAGCGAGCGGGAGACGCGTTCAGGGAGCTAGCAGGCCGGAGCTAGCAGATGGATCATCACCAAACATCCGCGACGCAGAGCCCGGTTGAGAGCACATTGGCCGAGTTACATCAGCAGACCAGTCGTGATGGAYCGGCTGGTTCCGTGTCGACAAAGGTCCAGGCCAATTGACAAGAGAAGTATTGTAGTTGGTATACTTCGTTTGCTAGCCGGGAAATGGGCCTAGCTCAGGGCTAACTGGTGCATGCTTCTGGACAAGGGTGTTAGCTACAATAGCTCCTYGGTAGCAACTAGCTAGCTTTCGAAGATCCGGTGTAATGGTCCAGAGCTTGCGGCAGGAATCCGTTGATGTAGTGGAAAAAAGCAGTCCGATATGCTCAGGGCTGGTATCGCGCTGTGCAGACTGGCAGGTATTATCCGGGCTATCCAGGCTAAAGCGGCAGGAGTCCGAGCTAAAGGTATAGACCGCTAGCAGAGGCTAACAATAGCTAGTAGCTAATTAGCTGGCTAGCTTCTGATGGAGGTTCCAGTTATAAGGTCTAAAAGAAATAGCTGATCCGTACCACATTGGGTGAGGCGGGTTGCAGGAATGTATATTTATTTYGAAAATGGAAAAAAGAGATTGAAATGTATACAAAGAAAACAAAAAAGACAATACTTACATGGGACGATAACAAACACGTCTTTTTGCTGCGCCATCTTGGAAGTTATACTCTACACAGGATTATTTTACCACATGAGTGGTGTAAAACTGCATGTGCTGTTTCAACAACATAATATCACAAGAATATGTCGTGGCTGGTTTCAAAGCAACAGAACTTAGGGTTACTTGCGTAACCMTGGTTCTATGAGAATATGACTGAGATGTCTCACTCATTTGCTGTAGCCGATCAGTAACTTGAAGAACCAATCACACAACACCTGTTGTGAGCCCATCCCCTCCTTATTTTAATTTTGTATTTGTATTTATTAGCGATCCCCATTCTCTTCCTGGAGTCCAAACACATTAAGGCACTTACATTACACATAAAACAAAAGATAAAACATTACTTCATATAACATTATTACACCACTACATATCTACAATACAAAATGTATAATACCACCATACGACAATATTACAATGTATGTGTGTGCAGAGTGTGTGTGCTAACGTTTGTGTGCGTATGCGTGTCTGTACCTGTGTATGTGTCTCTTCACAGTCCCCTCTGTTCCATAAGGTGAATTTTTATCTGTTTTTTTAAATCTGATTCTACTGCTTGCATCAGTTACCTGATGTGGATACGAGTTTTGTTTAGTCATGGCTCTATATAGTACTGTGCGCCTTCCATAGTATGTTCTGGACTTGGGGATTATGAAGAGACCTCTGGTGGCATGTCTTGTGGGGTATGCATGGGTGTCTGAGCCGTGTGCTAGTAGTTTATACAAACAGCTTGGTGCATTCAGAAGGCAGAGCAGCGCTTTATTATGGACAGACTTCCCCCCCATCTTAGCTACTGTTGTATCAACATGTTTTGAACATGACACTCTACAATCCAGGGTTACTCCGAGCAGTTTAGTCACCTCAACTTGCTCAATTTCCACATTATTCAGTACAAGATTTAGTTGAGGTTTAGGGTATAGTGAATGATTTATCCTAAATACAATGCTTTTAGTTTTCAAATATTTAGGAATAACTTTTTCCGTGACACCATCCTGAAACTAACAGCAGCTCTTTAAGTGTTTCAGTCATTTCAGTCGCTGTAGTAGCTGATGTGTATAGTGTTGAGTCATCCGCATACATAGACACGCCAGTGAGTGGCATGTCGTTAGTAAAGACTGAAAAAAGTGAGGGGCCTAGACAGCTGCCCAGGGGAATTCCTGATTCTACCTGGATTATGTTGGAGAGGCTTCCATTAAAGAACACCCTCTATGTTCTGTTAGGTAACCTTTTATCCACAATATAGCAGGGGGTGTAAAGCCATAACACATACGTTTTTCCAGCAGCAAACTATGATCGATAATATCAAAAACCGCACTGAAGTCTAACAAAACAGCCCCCACAATCTTTTTTTATCATACATTTCTCTCAGCCAATCCTCAATCATTTGCTTGTTGAATGTCCTTCCTTATAAGTGTGCTGAAAGTCTGTTGTCAATTTGTTTACTGTAAAATAGCATTGTATCTGGTCAAACAATTTTCTCAAAAAGTTTACAAAGGGTTGGTAACAGGCTGATTTGGCGGCTTTTTGAGCCGGTAAAGGCTCAAAAAGCCTTTAGGCTTAAATAATGGCAAATAGGAGTGGCAATATCGTCCTCTATTATCCTCAGCAATTTTCCATCCAAGTTGTCAGACCCCGGTGGCTTGTCATTGTTGATGGACAACAATAATTGTTTCACCTCTTCCACACTCACTTTACAGAATTCAAAATGGCAATGCTTGTTTTTCATAATTTGGTCAGATATACTTGGATGTGTAGTGTCAGCGTTAGTTGCTGTCATGTCATGCCTACGTTTGCAAATCTTGCAAGTGGAAAAGCCATTAAAGTTGTTGGCAATATCAGTGGGCTTTGTGATGAATGACCAATCTGATTCAATGAATGATGGAGCTGAGTTTGCCTTTTKGTCTAAAATTGAATTTAAGGTGCCTCAAAGCTCAAATATTTKTAGCGTTTCTTTGTTTCATAGTATTGTTTCTTCTTTTTATTCAGTTTAGTCAAATGATTTCTCAATTTGCAGTACGTTTGCCAATCAGTTGTGCTGCCAGACTTATTTGCCATACCTTTYGCATTATCCCTCTCAACCATACAATTTTTCAATTCCTCATCAATCCAAKGGGATTTAACAGTTTTTACAGTAGTTTTCGCATGCTTATTAGTAACTGGAATAAGCAATTTCATAAATGTGTCAAGTGCTGCGTCTGATTGCTCTTCATTAYACACCACAGACCAGCAAATATTATTTACATAATCAACATAAGAATCACTACAAAACTTATTGTATGACTTCTTATGCACTATATTAGGCCCAGCCTTTGGAACTTTAGTTTTCCTAGATATGGCTACTATATTGTGCTCACTACATCCKATGGATTTGGATACTGCTTTAAAGCAAATTTCTGCAGCATTAGGAAAGATGTGATCAATACATTGATGATTTCATTCCTGTGCTGTTTGTAACTACCCTGGTAGGTTGACTGATAGCCTGAACCAGGTTGCATGYACTGGTTTCAGTTAGAAATTTTCTCTTGAGTGGGCAGCTTGATGAAAGCCAGTCAATATTCAAATCACCCAGAAAATCTACCTCTCTGTTGATGTCAGATACATTATCAAGAATTTCACAGATATTATCCAGATACTGATTGTTAGCACTTGGTGGTCTATAGCAGCTTCCCACAAGAATGGGGTTTAGGTGAGGCAGATGAACCTGTAGCTATATTAAATGAACAGTGTTTCACATGAAATCCTCTCTAAGCTACAGGAATGTGGTTCTGAATATAGACGGCAACACCGCCACCATTGGCATTTCTGTCTTTTCTGTAGATGTTATAACCATGTGTTGCTACCACTGTATCATCAGGTATTATCTAAGTGAGTTTCAGAGATAGTCAGAATATGAATGGCATCTGTTACTAGTAAGTTATTGACTTCATGAACCTTGTTTCAAAAGGCTACATATGTTAATGTAGGCTATTTTTATCACTTTTCTGGGATGTTTGATAGTTTTTTTTATAGCTCTACTGGGAAGCGTATCAGAAGTAGACATGCTCATGTTATTTATATTTGAGCTGAAAGTGCATGGTGAGCTGCACATAGTGGACTTCCTACTAGGGCACACCGTCTCAGTGCTAACAGTATAACTTTGGTTCATAGGCACATGATTACTGCATACAATAGCTGTAGGATCAACAGAGGCATTCAGGGMAGTTAGGGGGACATAAATTAAGTTATTTACATTGTGTCTGCCAACAACCCTTGGATAATTTACATTTGCTGCAGCATTATGACAACTCAGCGACACAATGGTAGGGATTAACTGACCTGGTCTTGGGTCATTGATAAATCWTTGTCTCAACGAAGCCTTGAAATGCTTGGACAGAGTCCAGGAGACAAGATGATTTGGATGGTAGGGCATCTTCTGTTTCCAGAAGGTGTCAAAGTTATCTATAAAAGTGATTCCAACAGAGCTACTGCAATATTTTAGCCAGATGTGTAATGCCAGTAGCCTGCTGAATCTTTCACGCCTGCGGCCCAACCATGGTACCGGACCCRAAATAATTAGCCACTTTTTGGMATCTTTCTGTGCTAGAATCAGTTCTTTAAAATCGCCTGTCCTCTGGTCATTCTCAAGTATGCCTTTCTTCCTTGTGCTCTTGCGAACATGGAAATGCGGTGAGACATCTCACTCATATTCTYGTAGAACTGGGCTTATGCAAGTAACCCTAAGTTYTATTTCTAATACTCATTTCGWTGTCTCACTTATGGGATATGGCCAATTCCCATATCGCAGACATGCTCTCCGAAGTCAGTGTAGTCCCAACAGCATCACCCCTCAGAGACACTGAGAACAGTATGCACCAACAAAGATGCAGTGACATCCAGTCGGTAAAACCTCATAGGGAGTGGCCCAACATGCTGCATTGCAAATGTGTCGCAATAAGATGCCTTAGAGGTCGACCGATTATGATTTTTCAACGCCGATACCAATTATTGGAGGACCAAAAAAAGCCGATACCGATTAATCGGCCGATTTTTATATATATTTGTAATAATGACAATTACAACAATACCGAATGAACAATGAACACTTTTATTTTAACTTAATATAATACATCAATAAAATCAATTTAGTCTCAAATAAATAATGAAACATGTTCAATTTGGTTTAAATAATGCAAAAACAAAGTGTTGGAGAAGAAAGTAAAAGTGCAATATGTGCCATGTAAAAAAGCTAATGTTTAAGTTCCTTGCTCAGATCATGAGAACATATGAAAGCTGGTGGTTCCTTTTAACATGAGTCTTCAATATTCCCAGGTAAAAAGTTTTAGGTTGTAGTTATTATAGGACTATTTCTCTCTATACCATTTGTATTTCATATACCTTTGACTATTGGATGTTCTAATAGGTACTTTAGTATTGCTAGCCTAATCTCGGGAGTTGATAGGCTTAAAGTCATAAACATGCTTGAAGCATTGCGAAGAGCTGCTGGCAAACGCAGTAAAGTGCTGTTTGAATGAATGCTTACAAGCCTGCTGCTGCCTACCACCTCTCAGTCAGACTGCTCTATCAAATCATAGACTTAATTATAATATAATAACACACAGAAATACGAGCCTTAGGTCATTAATATGGTCAAATCTGGAAACTATCATTTCGAAAACAAAACGTTTATTCTTTCAGTGAAATACGTAACCGTTCCTTTTTTTTTATCTAACGGGTGGCATCCATAAGTCTAAATATTGCTGTTACATTGCACAACCTTCAATGTTAAGTCATAATTACGTAAAATTCTGGCAAATTAGTTTGCAACGAGCCAGGCGGCCCAAACTGTTGCATATACCCTGACTCTGCGTGCAATGAACGCAAGAGAAGTGACACAATTTCCCTAGTTTAATATTGCCTGCTAACATGAATTTCTATTAACTAAATATGCAGGTTTAAAAATATATACTTCTGTGTATTGATTTTAAGAAAGGCATTGATGTTTATGGTTAGGTACATTCGTGCAACGATTGTGCTTTTTACGCAAATGCACTTTTGTTAAATCATCCCCCGTTTGGCGAAGTTGGCTGTCTTTGTTAGGAAGAAATAGTCTTCACACAGTTCGCAACGAGCCAGGCGGCCCAAACTGCTGCATATACCCAGACTCTGTTGCACAGAACGCAAGAGAAGTGACACAATTTCCCTAGATAATTTTTTTTAAATTAATGTTAGCAGGCAATATTAACTAAATATGCAGGTTTAAAAATATATACTTGTGTATTGATTTTATGAAAGGCGTTGTTGTTTATGGTTAGGTACACATTGGTGCAACAACAGTGCTTTTTTCGCGAATGCGCTTGTTAAATCACCCGTTTGGCGAAGTAGGCTGTGATTCAATGATAAATTAACAGGCACCGCATCGATTATATGCAACGCAGGACAAGCTAGATAAACCAGTAATATCATCAACCATGGGTAGTTAACTAGTGATAATGTTAAGATTGATAGTTTTTTATAAGATACATTTAATGCTAGCTAGCACCTTACCTTGGCTCCTTGCTGCACTCGCATAACAGGTAGTCAGCCTGCCACGCAGTCTCCTCGTGGAGTGCAATGTAATCGGTCATGATCGGTGTCCGATTACCGATTGTTATGAAAACTTGAAATCGGCCCTAATTAATCGACCATTCCGATTAATCGGTCGACCTCTACTTTGAACATTGCCCACCTCTGGTGGAATAGGGCCCTCAGTCCCTCCAGGGCTGTAAACCCTTGCTATTATAAGCAAATATAATAGCCTCCACTATCCAATGAGATAGCCGTTGATGAGAGACGTTCCCACACTTGCAGGGCTCTCTCCCCCACCACAGCAAGGCTCATGGCGCGTCTTCTGGAGGCACAGACGTTGAGATTGGCAATGACGCAGATCTCCTCTCATAGGTCCTGTTTGGCTGTACCAGCGGCAAGCCTGATAAGCCAACAGTAGGGACATTATGTTCAACGCTGTACTGAATGTGCGGCAGACACGTAGACCTTCTTGAAGATGGATTCGGAAAAGTGCCGGTCTGTGACGTTGCACTGGGGTTGATGTGGTTGGCCAACGACTGCTCAACTACCAAGGGATGTCCTGGTCTGGAATTTAGTGGACAAGGGCTTGTCCCAGTTGCGCATGGCTTCCGCCACGCAAGCTGGGACAGCTGGGAGAAGTTTATTTCCCGGGACAATGCAAGAGGGGAGGCTCCTCCCCCCACGGGTGTGTGCCACTCAATATTGAGTCTGGCCGCTGCCAGTCTGCAGACATCGTTAAGCCTGAATTGGTCATCGGGTATCGAAGGTCAGTCATGTCCTCGCCATCGAACTCGTTGGTGATGAGGTCCCCTTCTCCTTCCTCCACTGTAGAGTAATCGAACAACGGTTGGAGGTCCTCGGGTAAGCCTCCTCCACCTCAGCCCAGGAGGGTTGAAGTTGCGGGGTAGCCTCCTCACCCGCAGGCTGTGAGGACGATGGGGCCCGTGAAGGGTTTGATCTATGCAGTCTTGGCTTAAGGGCGGGCTTATGAAAGTCCCTACAGTGCACGCAGGACTCGGGGTTACCGAGTGATGCTTCAGCATGCTCTGCACCTAGGCAGATGATACACAAAGAGTGTGTGTCCTTGCCTGATAGCATAGCCCCACACGGATACAAGTGTGACAGTAGTGGGGCAAGAGTCCTGCTCGGTTCTAACTGTGCAGGCGTAGAAGGCTCCATGGCTCAGAGAAAATAGTTTTCCTCGAGCAAAGTGTAAACTAGCCTTTCGGCTAACAGCCTAACTAGTTAGCACAATGCTAGCTGGAGAAAGTGTGTGYGTTCTTTGTGTCTCGACAAACAAAGTGTGTCTCTCGACCGTCGAGCTGTAAATCTAGGGTGGTCAGTTGGCATGGGCATGGGTGAACGTGGGTTGATCTGGCCTTGCAACAAGCGCTAGTCCTTTGAGTGTGGTTTGCTAGCGTTCCAGCTAGCTAGCCAAGTTAGCTAAAGCCTTGCGGCGTGGGCTAACCAAGTCTCGATAGCTAGCTGTGTAACGCTAGCTTCCAAATAAATTATACTCTGAGCAAAACTTTCCTTTTGGTCAGTACTCAACACTATTGACAGGAGCTGAGGTCCTACGTTTGGCAGCGTTAACCTCACGGTTTGCCTGAGAACAATTGGGCGAGTGGTACCTTATAAATAGGGGAGGGGCTCATCTCATTTGCCACTCAACCTGTCTGTCTCCAACAGACGTTGTGTGATTGGTTTTTCAAGTTAGTGATCCGCTAGAGAGAATCCCAGAAGTGAGACATTGAAACGAGTATTAGAAATATAACCAACATTTTCTCTATTCTTTTGTCAGTAGAGTAATGATGATGCATCTTGCTGTTTCCTCCATTGATCTCTCTCTCTATACCTGTCTCTGGCTGTCCTCCAGTTCTGTTCCATGAGGTCCCAAAAGGCTCCTGGACCCGCCAGGCTGTTTGTGTGAGTGTATGTCACAGTGATTTATTGAACGACTGGATCGAATAATTGTCCATAGACCAGAGAGGCATCTGGTCACCTCGGCAACACAGATGTTGATCTGTGATCTCAGTCTGATCACATTTGTCATCATGATACAGCTCTCTGTTAGTTGGTCGATTGATTAGTCAGGCCTTATGAGTACCACCTGCGTTTCAGGGTTGATATGCAACACAGAAATTTGCTAGGTGGGAGAAACAAAATGGTGGAATATTATGTTMATTCACAGCAGCTGTTGTGTTGTGGGCTACTACTGTAATGTAATACCAATGTTTTCAGTTTTACAAAGATAAGTACATGAAGTAAGCAAATTTAACAAAATATGCACTCCAACCAGTTTTCTTTTACAATTAGGTTTTAATCGAATAATTTAATTGACTTTGCATTATGCATTAAAATAAAAGCCCAGGGCACGTTTCTTCACCTGAGCCATAGGAAGACTTCTACAGAGGTCAAAGGTTTTCCAATCATCCCTTTAAGAGAAATACCTGTTTAATCATAAGCTTCTGTGCTGAAATGAAACAAAATCAAATCATTGATAACCTGAGGCAATAAATCAATTTTTGCCTATTTCTTTGTGATTTCTTCAGATTTTCTTCTGGTACTAAAATATTCGATAAATATGGATGACTTTGTTCTAATGTATCTCAATGAAATACTGTCATTTAAAAATAACTTATTTTTAAAACAGATGTGTTGATTTGTGTGTATTTAGCTGTTACCTAATATAGTTTATTGATGCTGTGTACAGCTAGTGCATTCTCTGTTTTCATGGAGTCAGGTTGGGTAATACTAAAACTTAATAGAATCCCTCAGATAAAAAAGAAAAAGGCATGATGGAATTTTGCATTCCGATGATGCAGCATAGAAGCTGATGATGCTTTACCATGGATACCACCGAAACATAATAAGTAGGTACAAAGGTGTCACACATTAGGATACCAGAGCCTTCCCAGAAGGCAATGAGCATAAAGTCTAGGATTGGGACAAAAAGGCTTCATTCATCTCCCMAAAAAATCTCTCTTAGCCTAAAATTTCTAAAAAGCAACACATTATGTATAATTATTTAGGGGAAAGGATACCCCTGGGATAAAAGGAACACTAGGAAAATATCAGTCATTGTAGCCAGCTGAATGACCATCATGGTGTTTCTTCTTGTGCTAGTCTTACAGTACTATACCTCCTACTTCCTCCTTTCTTAGATACAAGGGCAGTTATTTTGGTGTAAGAGGAAAAGTAGTATTTTAGGGGACATGAACTGCACATTTCAATGAGGATTTCAATGATTTCATGACACAGCATAATATATTGTGTGCTATTTAGTAGAGCAGTGCATTATGGGTAGGCATAAATTCAAGGTATACATTTCATATGCTACGATTCATGCCAAAGATTAAAATGAGTCTGTCATGCACCTTAGTTTTCTTTCTTTACCTAGATACTGATCAATTACAAACTACTCAGTATATGTAACTAAGACAAAAACAAATCTGTAGATACTAAAATATGACATTTATTTGGTTTGAATTTAGAATTTTTTGCTTGATTTTGTGCTTGAAGTTGAACCTAGATTATTAACATTCAAGACACATTTACCCTTCCTATTTATGACTCCTTTTGTTACTTCCATTCCAATTTGCATTTTAAACTGAGTTTTGGTACCTTTAGGCTTCCATATCATAGCAACACACGGTACAAATAATTGTTGTTATTGTACTCATTCTTAACATAATGTGTATAATGTTGTTCCAAACCCAACTTAACTCAGCTGCTCAGCTACTTCTTGAGTTATTGAACTTTGAAGAGCACTCCAGTAAATGAAGGATGTCTATACATGATGTTTTGGTGAAAGCTCTCCTCGAAACTCCAAACATCACTGTCAGAGAGATGAGTGTGGCGCCAGTTATATAACAGGYGCACCGCGAGAGAATAGAGTCACTAGACTAGCCAAGCGGGTTCCACAAATAGACTCATGATAGCCAAATTTAGCTCTGTGCCCTTCACCATTTATGTTTAGTACATAACATGGAGGTACATTTCAGTATTATTGCTTTTCATATTGTCTGTCCACCTGATCATGTAAGCCTATTGCTTCTTAGATGTAATTGAATCAAATCAACTAAGGACTTTTTTCAACATGTCACAGATAGTTTCTCGTGCTTTATAGGGGTTAATAGCTTGCCCTTAAAGTATGTTTCTAAAAGCATGGGATTAATCATTTTACAAATTTTAACCCTGCCCCACATGCATACCCTGTGTAGACCATTAGGAAAATATTGATGACAGTTTTCGAGCAAAGCAAAACTTGAAGGAATAATACACTATATTTGAAACTATATTTAGTATTTTTTTCATTAGTCCATTGTTGATATAGTCCGAAAATGTCAGCAATCAAGTTTTCAAGATGTCGGACTTTCAAAAAGCAAATTGTCACTTACACCATCATCATGAGTGGATTATTCCTTTAACACACATCAATTTACCTGGTAAAGTACCATTCTTTCTGCATACTATTTGAACTTTTCTATCAAAAGGGATTTGATAGCATACGATAACTGCTCTTTACTTATAAAGATATTAGAGGGGAAACACTTATTACATGTGAAGGCCCTCAATCCTCATTGAGTTCAGACACACATTCATCAAACCCGTTCTCTTTGTAGAATTATGCAATGGTGATTGGACGACATCACAACATCTTCTACGGAAATCCATTCAGTTTCTGTCCCTTGATATCATTAATGATGTGCATAGATTCGTTTTAAAGAGAATAAAAAGAGAAAAAAAAGAAATGTCATGATATTTCCCCTATAGTTGTTTCAAACTTCGTTGAGGTCAGATTAATCCTGTGTTATTTTAATGTTTTAAGCAAGGCGTTATCAAAATGATCAATTCAATTTATTTTCTTTTTAGAGAATTTTGAGATGTTCCCCCCTGCCCATTCTAAATTAATTTACTGCATTACTATTGGGCCTACTCCTAAATTCAGCTAATAGTGCAAATTATATGTATTCCTCTCAACTGGTTCAAATTAAGTCCAAGTTGTGAAACTACGTTGTGCTTCAATGGCTTATGGATGGTTAAATGATTTAGCATGGTTCATTGCTTCTGAATGCTGCAGTACACTTTTACAGGAATTTTCAAAGTGCCATCGAACTCCGTTACAGCGATTGTGAATTCCAGCAATGTGGGAAGCTTATGGGAAGCTTTAAACTGTAACACTATCATTTGTGCCCAACAGTGAGTTGAAATAGCAAAAATATTTTTTTAAATATGTTTTCGAAAAAAGGTACTCCACACAAAACAACTTATCTAAGCAATAATATTAACACCTAGTATCTGATTATTAGGTCTTGTCATTATACCTGTTCGTGCATCATTGAAACTCAAATGACATTATGAAAAAATATTCAAGTTTCCATGAAGGAATTAAGGTCCTTCACTGGCCTTTTCCTTTTGTTGACGACATTCTCTACCACAGTTTTGCGAGCTGCGTACTCTTGCTTTCACCTATTCCTTCCCAACAGTATCCCTCTTTCCCTTTCACTGTCCCCTTATTTTCTTTCCAACCTATTACAGTAGTCAGCTTTTCCTATGGCACTTTGCATTGTTCTGCATTTTTACCCTTGGAAGGAAAGAAAACGTATCAAAAGTTGACCCCAGGTAGGTACAAGGGCAGGGGTCATATCTCTGACTCCCTGCGGTACGACCTTTGGTCCAGTCCCCTAGTGGTCTGTAGCCTCTCGAACTCGTGTCGACTGGTCCGGTCCGGACTGTTCAGGTTGGCCAGCACTCTGACACCACCGCCCACGCCCACGCCCACGCCCACCACATCCTCGTCCTCGTCCCGGCTGAGGAAGGCCAGCTCGTTCTCATAACAGAAGGAGTTGGAGGTGGGCACCAGGAATTTGTTTTCCACCATGTCCTTGGCACTGTAGCGCGGGGTGGACGGTACCTCGTAGGTCTTGTGAAAGTGAGAGTAATCCACCTTGTACAGGTTCTTCTCCTCGAAGAGCACCGGCTCGAACCGGTGCCCCCACAGCACCTCCGTGGCCAGGTAGGAGCTGCGCGCCTGTGTGGTCATGGCAGTCGCCTCGACCATTCCCTCCAGTATGACCACGATCTCAAAGTCTGCCGTCTCCAGGTCATTTTTACCAATCCCATAGAGTGGACTATCCTCATCAATCTCATGGATAATCGTAATGGGCGACACCAAGAAAATCCTGTCCAGGCCTTTGTCAAAGCCCACATTGATGTCTATTTGGTCCAAGGGGATGTACTCCCCTTCGTCAGTGATCCGGGGTTTGATGAGCTGAGCTCTGACGTGAGCCTCTACAATGTGACTCTTCCTCAGGTTCCCCACCCTCCACATGAGGCACAGCTTGCTGTCGCGCATGGCGATCACTGCGTTGTGGCTGAACAGCAGCGTCTGTGCCCGCTTCTTGGGCCGTGCCATCTTGGCCATGATGGCACCAATCATGAAGCAGTCGATGATGCAGCCCACGATGGACTGGAAGACCACCATGAAGACTGCGACGGGACACTCCTCCGTCACGCAGCGGTAGCCGTAGCCGATGGTCGACTGGGTTTCGATGGAGAACAGGAAGGCGGCCACGAAGCCGTTGACTTGCAGAACGCAGGGCGTGAAGTTGTCGTCTCCGGACGGATTGTCAAGGTCGCCGTGGAGTAACGCTATGACCCAGAAGGCCAGGCCAAAGGCCAGCCAAGACAGCACGAACACCAGCGTGAACAGCACCAGCATGTAGCGCCAACGGATGTCCACGCACGTGGTGAACATATCGGCCATGTAGCGCGACGACTTGTCCTCCATGTTGGCGAACTGCACATTGCATTGGCCATTCTTCTTGACGAAGCGGTTGCGGACCTTGCGGCGTGTGTGGATTTTGCCGTTGCCAAAGCCATTCATTCCACCACTGCTGCCGCCGTGCATGTTGGTGAGCCGCAGCGCCTCCTCCTCGGATGACACAATGCTGTAACGGTTGAGCCGCCCCACACTCATGCTGGCCACGTAGGCCCGGGCTGCAGGGTCGGCAGTAGGTGGGAGGTCCCGGATGTCCCAATGTGTGATCACTCAGAGGTCCTTCCCAGTGGTGTCAATGCCAGAGCCCCATCTCAGCCGGTCATAGCCAGGGAGAAGGTGTGCTATGTGGGTTGTTGTACTCTCGGCCGACCACTCCCTGAGGAGAGAAGAGAGGGATACGGACGTCAGTACTTTGAAATAACTGTCATATTACAGCATATCAGTATCAAAGTACTTCACCATTTAAGACTCTGGGGAACTGCACTACAAATACATTTATTTGGTGTAATTCATGCACACATAATCCATTATGCCACTGGACTTTCATAAGTAGTCGTCGGGCTATTGCCACATGCCACAACCACATTTCACATAATCTATTGACACCAATACCTTACATGATGTGGTCACCATACCGTATAAGATTCCTTAAATGTTTTGTACATTATGGTGTTATTATTATGGCCTTAGTGCTATTACCTTGACTCTTGACAAAACGCTAGATTCTTATCATGAATTCGTTTTCAATATGAATGGCAAAAGACAAAAGACACCCTGTCCCCCACCCCATCCCTTTACCTCCTGCTTCCGAAGCCTGATCACGACTCACACATTCATTCCAAATGGCCCTTTTCAGAAGTATTTTTGTTGATTGCCGTGCAAAGTGGAGAGGAGCTAGCTAGATCCAGACACTTCTATCACAAGACGTTTCCTGTGCTTTTATCGGCCACTTGCTTAGAACCGATGAGATGCTACCAGACATCATTCACAATTTCTTTGCAGCCTTCTGTACACTATAGTACACACGGTCAGCAGAATTATCAGATTTCAGCTACATCAACACTAGGACGTAGTGGAAAGTTCAACATGGTAAAGCTTCCTATCTCAGCGGTGTGTTAATTTATGTACTGAGCCGTTCTGGCTGTCGTGTCGGCATTGCACTCAATTTGATCATGTCTTTTCTTTTTTTTGCCTGTGTGTGTGTGCATGCATGTGTTTAATTCAGGACTCCCAGGGGACTCCTGTGCGTGCCACAGTTTTCATGGGTGCGCCATCACAGATGTTAAGCACAGGGACAGAGGGAGAGACACACTTGGTCTAAAAATGAAAATGTTCTGTCACTACTTAGCCAGGTTTCAAGCTCTATTTACTTGACCTGATTCAGTATCATTTGCAGTATTATTAATCACGCAACGAGGATGGTGTAAGATTTACAGCATTTTACCACCGCCTCCTATATTTCTAAGCAATAACGCCCGGGGGGGTGTGTCTAATTACTTTGGTAACCAGTTTATAATAGCAATATGGCAACTTGGGTGTTTGTGATATATGGCCAATATACCACGGCTAAGGGCTGATCTTAGGCACGACGCAATGTGAAGTGCTTGGACATAGCCCTTAGCCGTGGTATATTGGCCATATATCACAAACACCCAAGGTGCCTTATTGCTATTATAAACTGGTTACCAAAGTAATTAGAGCAGTAAAAATAAATGTTTTGCCATATCCGTGGTATACGGTCTGATATACCATGGCTGTCAGCCAATCAGCATTCAGGGCTAGAACCACCCAGTTTATAAATACGTATACTGCATTTCTCCACCCTCTGCTTGTGTGCATGTTCAATACTAGACGGAAACCTTTCTCATGGTTAAGGGATCAATCATTCACATTTAAAACATATTTGTATAGAATTAAAATAAACATGTACATACTAAAGAATAACATATTTACTCACGCACACACACAGAAACACACACACTGTATATAACTTTTTTTTTGCGCCACACACACCGTACAACACACTAGCCTTAGGTTTACAAACACCTTTGCCAATCTGTAATGATTTATCCATCTCTGTATAGATATTGTCTACTAATTTACTAGACCTCGGCTACGAAGGGCCACAGACATCACCTGGTCCACATCATGTCCAGTCTCCAGGGTAACCAGCAGAGCAGGGTAAAAGTGTCTATAGGCCCCCAGTAGCCAGCCACAGGTCCCTCTGGATCCCCAGCTTTTATCGCCTGGCTACGTCCCTGTCTCATCCCTATACCCCGGATCAACACTCTGAAGGCTTGACGGTGTACAACCGTCCACTGACGTGCACTACTAAATCCCTCCGGTCCTTCCCTCTCTCTACCACAGCCTCTCAGTCTCACTCCATTCACCATGAACACACAGTAGTTGGATGTACTCTACAGCCAGGTCTAACAGAGTTGCTATGTAAGTTGCTGTAATATATTATGACAGCTATGTCTGCTTTTGTGCCCTCTTCCAAAGGATTTGATTATCCCTTGATAATGTCTCACCACTACTGTTACTGCACACATACAATATATCATTTGAACCAATACATATTTTTTCTTAATCACTAATATCGCAAAACACAGTTTGCAATGTACAGAGTCTACGGAAGGTTTCAGCATTTCACTATGTTTGTATTCTATGTCATCCATCTTCGAGCTTGCCCCCCATCCCCTTATGGCCGACAACGGTCCTCATGTCATACTGTCTGTAGTAGTATATCAGGCAACGCATTAATTGATTAAATGAAAGTAAAACCCCCTGTGTGTGTGTCAAGTCATTAGTTATGTGCCTCCAGGTCTATGCTGGAGAAAGTCTTTAGCAGCATGCTGCATTAATGGATTTGCAGGCAATGGAATTTGATTTAGAAGTCACAATGCGGAGAATGTATGCTTTGTTAGAATGCCGAAGTTGTTTGGATTCGACAGTAGGTGGTTTTGGTGAAATCTTTATAGCACAGCTGAATCTAGATTAGTCATGTACAGTATAGAGCTTCACCAATCCTCTTACCTTACTTTATATCTGTCTATGTTATAAATGCAACACAAGTAGACCGCTACACCTATAGCCTTTAATTCTATTTGCTTTATGTGTTATATAGATTTTATTGAGATATGGAAATTTGGCAAAATGTAGTCGTTACCTTTATGTTCCAGCGAACACATACAGCATACCTCCGTGTGTGTGTGTGTGTGTGTGTGTGAAAAGACAGATTTGCAGAGTCGATGCCAAGAATACCACGGCACGTGAGGGAAATCATACCTTGTGTGGCATACTTTTGCTACATTTCTACATTGTCATTCCTTTCACTTTCAAATAACCTGACTTTAGGGTGACTTTGTTATGTCTGAAATAACAACCAAAGTATAACTCATGAGTGTGTCTTTGTAGAAAGTACAATGTGGTTATTACTCAGATAGAATTCAGTCCAGTTGCACTGAACACACAGGATCACACACAGGATCTCACACAGGATCACACACAGGATCTCACACAGGATCACACACAGGATCTCACACAGGATCACACATAGGATCACACACAGGATCACACACAAGTGAACAAAGCATGGAGGTGATTTAAGTGTGCAGGTAAGGTGAAATGCTTTTGAATGATCCTGATGGGGTTCGATTATGTTTTAAAAAATTACGAAGGATGGGGGGTGGAACACGAGGCCGGGAGGAAAAGGAGGTACTCCATCTCAAGGAAAGCAGGAAATTGAACACGGCGACCGTGATCGCAGCCAGCACCCTTTGTCCATTGTTCAGGAAGAGCTCAGGATCAGGTGTCATCGTATTTTCCTATGGCTCACCTCATCACTCGTGTAGTCTCAAGTGACCTACATATTTTCCTATAGAGTAGCTCACCACTTAACCGCAGGGGACACAATTTGGGAGCACACCTTCATAGTACAGTATTGTACATCTGCCGTGGCCAGTTACATGGGCAGTTTGTTACTACATTGTATCCATTCGACAATATAATAATGACCACAGAAATAGAATGCCTATTGTTCATTCTATTTCTATCATAGTGAACTTCATTCAAGACATGGCAAGGGAAAGGCAAACTCTGATAGTCAGCCATTTTCTATAACATTATATGTCTCTCCTGATAAAAGACAGACTGATAAGTCACACTCTAGCGGCTAGGACAATATTTTGTGTTTGGAATTCCGTCTGAAGTTACTGTTAAACTGAAACGAAAAGAGATACGTGTGTGTTTGTGTGCGCGTGCGTGTGTGTACGTGTGTATTTGTGCTTATGCAGAGTGTATCATAATCATTTATTGCTTTATTGCAAATCCGTGATTTAACGATCATCCTATCGTCACGTCTATGTGTTACTGGACAAGACAATCTGCCTGAATATCTCCCGTGGTCGGTTTTTTCATCCACCTGTATTCTTTTGATCAATTAAGTGATTACAGGCCAATCCCACTAGGGGGCATCCCAAAGGCTAGGCTCTATAAAGGTCTATGGCTAGGAAACCGCATGCTGTTTATGTTGTTAATTTACCTCTTAGCTTATGACACCAAGCAAGTGAACATTATAAGTTTATTTACAAAACGCTATATCACATTTGTGTTTTTTCATCAGAAAATATTTTTAATTCATAGATTTTAGATGTGAATGAAAATGTGTTTTTTGGGGGGCAAAACGGTATATATCCATTTTTTTTGGCTGGAATGGTATGTTCGTATCCTGTATATTTGAGTGTGGTGTGTAGTTGTCTCACCTAGCTATCTTTAGATTAATGCACTTACTGTAAGTCTCTCTGGATAAGAGCATCTGCTTCATGACTAAAATGTCAAATGTAAATGTTTTATACAGATCTCATATTACTGTATTTACTTATTATTATTTTAATATTGATGTCACAAATGTATCATTTGTACAGTTCTTTATAAAAAAATTGGTTATTTGTTACATTTGACTGTGTAAAACCTAGCAGTACTATGTATTTCTCTGAGAGTTGGGCAGCAGGTAGCCTAGTGGTTAGAGCATTGGAATAGTAACTGAAAGGTTGCGAGATCAAATCCCCGAGCTGACAAGGTAAAAGTCTGTCGTTCTGCCCCTGAACAACACAGTTAACCCACTGTTCCTAGGCCGTCATTGAAAACAAGAATTTGTTCTTAACTGACTTGCCTAGTAAAATACAAAAAAATTAAKGGAGGCATTTAGCAAAATATGGCATTTAGCAAAAAAACATTGTTATTTGTCTCTCTGAAATGAAACCATCAAGTGATGCGTTTTAAATAAATACATGTCTGTCATTAAATAACCCCAGGCCATTTATTAGATCGTGAAAAAACACACCAATCTCTTTCATAATGTCTATAAACAATAAAAGCTACTTTACCAACATATAGTGTTTTGGAATGAAATCGCCAGTTTAATAAATGTAGTAAGTAGTACATGTTTCACACTTTAGTATGTGATTCGATGTTCTAGTCACTGCGAAAACCACTGAGTACTTTTTAAAATATAAAATATGAACCTTATTATACATAAACTCTAATATAGATGTACATTTGTATTGCACATAGTGCAACATGCTGCATAGGCCAGGAGTAGCTTACGTGATATAATAAAACTTAAATGTCTTGAATTTTTTATTCTATTTCCATATCTGAACACATATTAAAATCTAAAATCAAGTATGTATAATGAATGGATTCATCCAAGAGAATCTAATGGCATCAGTTATGTACGTAATATGAAGCTAAGGTTTGTGGTGTGCTATTGAGATGACAGGCAGGCAGGATCTGACCATTGATCTATCTGGGAAACACAGAGCACTACCGTACATCAACTTGAATGCTCTTGGTATTTTTTAAATAAAATGTTAACTCTTTGGTTATGTCTTGAGTACAGTACAGCTGACAGCTGTCTGCTGGACAAAGCTCCATACATGATCAAGTYGAATAGTCAAGTTAGTGCGCATCATGCCAAAAACTCCTGTCACGAATGCAACTAGTGGTCTATAATCATTGTATATGATCTCCTTAATGGATTTAACCTCAGAGAAATATGTGTTGATTTGGTACTCAGACATTCGTTTATAATTCTGAGGGTAGAACGTGTCCATAACGTGTGGATTGAAATGTATTTTTAGATGTAGCACTGTCTGGAACCGGTGTAAGCTAAGCATCATACAGTCATCTCATACCAGCCGTAGATGTGAAGTGATACTGTAGGTGTCAGGAGGATCATATACACAATCCATATACTGGGCTGTTAATGAGGAACACTTCACTATATACTTCAAAACACTATCTATCCATTTTCAGAAATGTTGGTAAATTAGCTTTTATTGCTTAAAGAAATCATAAGAAAAGAGATTGGTGTGTTTTTTTCATGATCTAATTGTGGCATGGGGTTGTTCAATGACATGTGTTTGATTCAAATCTATCACTTGATGGTTTCATTTCAGAGAAACAAATGATCATGTTTTTTGCTAAACGCCTCACTCTCAGAAATAAGTAGTATTGCGAGGTTTTACACAGTCAAATGCAACAAAAAACTACATTTTTAATAAAGAACTGTACAAATGATACATTTGTGACATCAATATATATATCTTTGTAAACTTTTTTTTCAATACAGTAATATGAGATCTGTATGTAAAACATTTAGCAGATGCTCTTATCCAGAGCGACTTACAGTAAGTGCATTCATCATAAGATAGCTAGGTGAGAAAAACACGTATCACGGTCAAATATACAGGATACAAACGTTCCATTCCAGCTAAACAACGGATATATAGCATTTTGCACCAAAAAAATACATTTTCATACACATCTAAAATCTATGAATACAAAATCTGAGAACAGTAATATTTTACACACACATGAAAGTTCCCATAAGTAATCATTTCTGATGAGAAAACACACAAAAAATGGGTGGATAGAGCGTTTTGGAAATTAACTTTTCATATCGACAAGAAGATCTGCCTAACATACCTGTGCTATATGAATTTAGATTGGACAAGACAAAGGACTTTGTATTTATTATTACACTAAACCCCATTACGTAATTGCTGTCCCCACCAATATCACACCAATGATGAGGAAAAGCAGTTGATGAAAGAGCAGAGTCAAACATGATGTGAAGTTTCTTACCTTATATTATTCACCTGGTTCTTCTTCTACCCCACTTTAGAGCTGAAACACAGTATCCTCCTGGCTCATATCCCAGCTAACCAAACTGAAGCATCATTCTCCCTCCGAGTTTAAGCCACCAGAGCTGGTCTCTCCCTCTTTGATTCCTAAGGGTAGAACCACTCCATCCTTTTGAGCCACAGACACAGAAACCCTTTGAATTTCTTCATCATTGAGCTCTATATCTGCTATCTTTCCTTCCTCAGTTGTTGTCAGTCAGCGAGTTCTTCCTATATACATCGCACATACATGAAATACAACTGTGGTCAATCGGTCCCCACAAAGAACAAAACCATGACAAATGTGTGTATTTTCTTCTCTTTGACTGAATCACTCTGTCCTCAGTTTGTCCTCCGTTGCTGGGCGTAAAAAAAGGTATCTAACAATTTCCCAATGTGAAAAAARGCATTGTATCCCCATCTTCTGAACTCCCTCAGCACTTGTGTTCATTGACAATTTTTAGTAGCATTGAAGTCCTTTGTCACATTTCCCATAAAAATGTTGAATTAAAAGAGATAATTACCTCTGCTTATTAGCTGAACAGCCTCTCTATCAATATTTGCAACCTGATCTAGTTCTGCTGGCAGCAGTTCTCTCTCTCTCGCTCTCTTTTTCTCTCACTGTTTCTTGCTCACTCACTCCCTGCATCTCTTCTCCCACTCCCTTTCTCTCTCGTTGTGTCACAGAAGCTGCCATTTGCAGCCACTGTGCCCTCCCTCCCTCCCTCCCTCCCCTCTGTCTCTCTTTGTCTGTCTCTGTCTGTCTGTTTGTCTGCCTCTGTCTCTGTCTCTGTCTCTGTCTCTGTCTCTCTCTCCCTCTCCCACAGCATGGCACAGTCTGTGGACAGTAGCCTGATCGACAGACGTATCATTCAAATGCCCAGGACAGTGTAGCAGTGTATACATGCTGCCTTCAGATCACATTGGGAATCGTTTTTATTTTGGTAAATGACAGAACTGCAAACAGAGTGTAACTGTTGGGGCTCTCACACATTGCTACATACTGACTGCCCAATCCACATTACAGTAACAACCTCTTGCCTGTTCATGTYCTCTTAATGCCCCCTGTCACAGTTTTATTTCATGAGGACTACGAAGTCATATCAGATAGCTCTACATACAACGTGGTCATATCAGTTGTGTTCCCAGGTTACTACACTGTCAGGTGTTACTGAACTGGCCCTTTCAGTCAGAGGTGAGGACGGTGAGGATGTTGAGTGTTCTCAACATGCATGCCTGTCTTAAATGTATCCCATACATTATTTGGTGCTCTGTGGGAGTGTGTCGCTGTGACGATGGAGTGGATACAGTGTATTGATAGATCACGCAGCTGAGCTGGGTGACTTGGTGTGGAGAGACACCCTTCACACTTGCCCAGTGTGTAATCAGTATTGACCCAGGGCATGTGTGTGTGTGTGCGTGTGTGTGTGTGTCTGTCTGTCTGTCTGTCTGTCTGTCTGTCTGTCTGTCTGTCTGTCTGTCTGTCTGCAGACAGGGTGAAGGTTTTGGCATCCCCGCAACATGTAAAGTGGAATTTAAGTGAAAATGTGGCGGTTTCCTTCTGTGTTGAACTCTACTCATTAGGTTTTACAAGGAGATCAACAGGTGGCCTAATTTCTTGTTTTCTTCTTCTCTGTCTCCGGAATAAAGTAAAACAGTGAGTCATCAGTAAGAGCCTTTCAATTTCAAATGTCTCTATGAAGGTAGTCTTTCTGTGGTCTGTCTGGAGGATATAGCACATAACCGTAAATCATTTTCCATCCTCATTATAATGCAGCAGTGCCTCGTTTGGTCTCAAGGTGTTTAAGAACCATTTCAACCTGTAGCTCTCYTGGCTATTGATGCTGTGGAACATTTTACTGCGTTACCCTTGACAACTCCGAGCAGTGACATTATATTTGACGACRCTCGGCGAGGCTAGCACGCTCTCCTTTTCTCACATTTATCATAGAGCCAGTCATCAGTCAAATCCTAAAAGAGATGACAATTACTCAGGGGGAGGATGAGAGTGAGAAGACTCTAAATACAGCCTGACTGCGTTACAGCCCATCTTTATCACTTTATGAATCATCAGCACAGTGGCTGTTTTTATGGTGCGTTTGAAAAAAAKACAATTTTTATGTTATCTTTCCCTTTTTTGAGGGTGCTCTTTCTTTCCCCCCAAACTCAGCCTATCCTCTGATTTTATCTGTCAATGTGATCAGGGACAACCTGACTCTTCATAATGGTAATCTAGCGTCATTTGCATTGAGATGATGATGAATGCTGTCAATTAGCTGGAGGTTTAGAGGACACCGGTTTCTTCAACACGCCACCGCGCGAGTTTGCATTCGACTTCACTGCACTGTTGCTGCAGTGCCTCACGATGGAGTGTGAGTAAAGAGCACAAGAACAACACCAATGAAAGACAGGTGGTAGTGTATGTACTGCATAGCAATTCTTCACACATCATTTGCGCGAGAGGGTTTGGTCTCCTAGGGAGAGGTGTGAGTGAGATATATATGGCTTCCATGGATACAGGGACCATACATACAGCATCACGAGCCATGTTGTTTTGCTTGGTGCCACACTGGCGACTACCGCCATAGTGAAAGAGAGGAGAGCGCTCCAACCGCCCCTCACTCATCCAAACAGAGACCCACTCTGACCATGACTCATCATGAGAGAGAGGTCAAGAGAAGAGAGCGCGATATAGAGAGAGTAAAAGAGGAGAGAGAGAGCGAGAGCGTGAGAGGACCAGAGAATGGAGAGAGATGGAGAGAGAGAAAAAAGAGGAGAGAACGAGCACAAGAGACAAGAGAGAGACTATGAGAGAGGGAGAACACGAGGGAGGAGAGAGAGAGCAATAGATACCCACTCCTGCCAGCCAGCTGTACTCAGCAGCGAGGTCTAATTTGCATTAATCACCAGGCTCCTATGAATAAGTGTTTGATTAGCGTCGTCAAGAACCAGGCTGGAGGTATGGCAACGCGCCACTAGCGTTTGATAATTATAATAGGGATTGTGTCATGTCATCCCTTTCCCAGTGACCACGACGCCCAAAGACACGTCTGTCTGTGTCCCAAAAGGAACCCCATTCCATTTATAGTCTAGTACTTTTGATAATAATATATGCCATTTAGCAGACACTTTCATCCAAAGCAATTTACAGTCATGGGTGCATACATTTTACTCATGAGTGGTCTGGGAATCGAACCCACTTACCTAGCGCCATGCTCCACTGACTGAGCTACAAAGGACCACATTCTGTATATTATTGTAATTAAGTGATTTTGACCAGGGCCCATAGGACTCTGGTCGAAAGTAGTGCATTATATAACAGGGTGCCATTTGGGWTACAAACTTCATCATTCTACTAAGGGTTATTGATTTATTACACAGACTTTGTCAGTGTGTTGCAGATTCTACCATGTACTATGCAATTTTATAGTAAGTAACCGAAAGGTTGCTGGATTGAATCCCCGAGCTGACAAGGTATAAATCTGTCGTTCTTCCCCTGAGCAAGGCAGTTAACCCACTGTTCCCCGGGCGCCGAAGACGTGGATGTCGATTAAGGCAGCCCTCCGCAACTCTGATTCAGAGGCGTTGGGTTAAATGCAGTTGACACATTTCAGTTGAATGCATTCAGTTGTACAACTGACTAGGTATCCCCCTTTCCCTTTACTACACATGATCGAGGGATAGTACTGTGTGTAGTATAGCATTCTACCGTATACYACAAAATGTTATATTAAGCACTACACAATCGAGGGATATTATAATGTGTAGTATAGTATTCTACAGTATACTACACAATTCTATAGTAAGTACTACACATGATCAAGTGATACTACAATGTGGAGTATTGTATTCTACATTTAACTACAGTATTCGATAGTAAACAGTAGTATTTTTTWATGTGGGTGTATCCATCAAAACTCTTTAACCACCAAGTTTTTTGAATGTGATTTACAGTAAAGACATGTCATTTAACTGTAAAAATGTATTACCTTTTATTGTGCCACGAACACAACCAGCCATGATGTTTCATCTGATTGTCAAACAAATCACTTCAAAAAGTAGGTTACCTTCGCACGTTCATCCAAAATAATTCCAGCATACGAACAGTGCACTGTGCACCCGCCAACTTTCCTTCAATTTACACGTGGCTGAAACTCTCAACGAAGAAAGCATCGGAGCGAGCAAAACAGCGCCCCTCTGTCTTACTATATGTAGCCCATGTATCTGATGCTATTTGGCCAAAAAGAGTATGACATGCCATACTCTTTTTGGCTAGAGCGCATCAGATACATGGGCTACACATACATGTCCTCTGCCTCAACGATGAGGGCAGTATTATCAGCAGCACCTGTGTTTTTACTAAATAAATGCGTATTCTATCCCCCTAGAGTGGTGYAGTGGTCTAAGGCACTGCATCTCAGTGCAAGAGGCCTCACTACAGTCCCTGGTTCAAATCCAGGCTGTGTCACATCTGGCTGGGMTTGTCCCACAGAGCGGTGCACAATTGGCCCAGCATCATCTGGGTTTGGCCTGGGTAGGATGTCATTGTAAATAAGAGTTTGTTCTTAACTGACTTGCCTGGTTAAATAAAAAAAGAGCAGTGTTGTCAAACTCATTCCGCTGTGGGTTTTTGTTTTTTCCTTTAAATTAAGACCTAGACAACCAGGTGAGGGGTGTGSCTTACTAATTAGTGACCTTAATTAATCAATCAAGTACAAGGGTGGAGCGAAAACCCTCTGACACTCGGCCCTCCTTGGAATAAGTTTGACACGTGACCTAGAGTCTAAGGGTGGGTTTCTACAAAGCTAACATATGGAATTGTTTTAAGCTATTTTATTTTTATGTTAGGACCCCTGTGGATATAAAAATGATAATTAGATGAAACACTGAATTTGGCCTTACTGCTATTAGCCCATAGAAATGCATTTATTAACAGATTCATACATGGAAAAACAGTCAAATTAAATAAAAACAAAGTATGTTTTGAAGTGTCTGTCCTGTATCTGAAAGATATAAGAAAGCTCAGTTTTTGTTATTTTATATAATTCCCGTGGAATTACCCGTATACCTTTTATACGTGAAAATGCCCTATTCACTTCCATTAATATGCCTTGAGTGGAGCATGAAGGGGCCTCGAGTGGATAATTTTTAAACACTTTTTTTCCCAGCTCATGAGGCCCCTTGATGATGTGAG
The DNA here is from genome assembly GCF_002910315.2 of Salvelinus sp. IW2-2015. Classification (NCBI taxonomy): domain Eukaryota; kingdom Metazoa; phylum Chordata; class Actinopteri; order Salmoniformes; family Salmonidae; genus Salvelinus; species Salvelinus sp. IW2-2015. Next base: position 12,551,696 of record NC_036858.1, read on the forward strand.
GCCTGAGGCAATTGCATCTTCTGCATAATGTTTAGTCCACCAGTGGGGGTATCCTCAGTCTGGAAATGTGGATGACTATACACTAATACTGTATCGTCCCCTCTCTCGCTACTTTACCTTTCAACTGAGCTGCGTAGCCTGCTACCAGTGACGAAAGCAAAGGCAAAAGACCAGATCATGTCCTCATCCCACACCGGATATAGCTCTATTGTGTAAAAGCCCAGGACAGCGCTAAACTGTCCCCCCTCCTTCCCTCCCCTGCTCTGGCTGTCACTAAGCACCCCAATTACATTACTCTCCGTGCCTCCCGGCTGACAGCGCTATTTCAGGCTTGGGGGGCCATTTCATTCCGACTCTCTTCATTTCAGCCATTTCCTTCGTAATATGGCTGTGTGAATTAAACATGATTAGTGATGTGATATCACCGTTGTTATCATGCACGGCACTGCCAGGATATACCTGAGATGTACTGCTGAGAGAAACTATTTACCAAATTAAGTGCCGAAATCAACCCTGTGTACAGTGTACAGTATTGTACTGTGTATTATTACTGTGCAATGAGCCATGCATGATTGTATCATGTCAGGCTATAGACGGTTAATGCTATTGCATCATTCCCTCTTCCTGACCTCTCTCTCTCTCTCTCTCTCTGCTCTATGCTGTGTCCAGAAAGAGGATAATGATAAAGGTTTCATTTATCTGCTGTCACTAGCCTTCGCACTCTGCTCGACCTTCACTGGCACGTCCATTGAATTTTCACTGACCTCTTAAGCAAATTACAGGTAACTGACAAAATAAAGGAAACACCAACATAAAGTGTCTTAATAGGGCGTTGGGCCACCACAAGCCATTAGAACAGAGTCAATGCGCCTTGGCATAGCTTCTACAAGTGTCTGGAACTCTAATGGAGGGATTCTTCAACAAGGAATTCAATCATATGGTGTTTTGTTGATGGTGTTGGAAAACGCTGTCTCAGGCGCTACACTAGAATCTCCCAAGTGTTCAATTAGATTGAGATCTGGTGACRGACAAACACATATTATCTTGCATTGTCAACTCCATAAACACTGATCTGAGTCCTGTCCAAGACTAACACCGCAGCCACGGTAAAAATCTTCCTTCCACCGAATTGTGTCTCTGTTCTGGAATTTGAATTTATATGACGGCTCTTAACGTACCACAGTTTCTGTACGTAAGAGCTGAAAAATGATTTCTCAATGCAAATAAAGTTCCGTTATAGCAGAGAATGTTCCCATTAGATTAGGTTTGAAGGAAATTGAGCATCTGGATTGGTTGAGTGGATGCTGGTGTAGTAAATGCGATAATTTCCCAGCAGCACTCGTAGATAACCACTGCAGTAAGAGTGTTCACTGTTCAGTGATAAAAATAACTGTCATTACTGTATATTATCGTTTAGCCTGTTCATTGAAAAAGTCTCCGTCTCACCGATTTATGCACTATTTCCAAGCAGTTTCTTAGCTTGAGATTGTGAATTCCTCACATCTGAAAATGTGTATACTTGGTGTATTGACTAAAGCTTACAATTGAAGAAAGGACTGTGAAATTGTTTTTTTTTAGATGAAAAGATACTAAAGCTGTCTTTAGTGACATGAAAATACTCATTCTTATTTGACCTTTATTTTAGCAGGGAGTCCCATTGAGACCAATGCCTCTTTCCAAGGGAGCCCTGCATTAAGCAGTCTTAGTAATACAGTGCATATTAGTTTCCCAATTAGTCAACACAATGTGCTAGAAAACATAATATTATTGAATTTATTGGAAGCCATGTCATTGACTTGGTAGTATTAAGCCTTAAGGGTTAAGGGAGTATGAGACCAGTATGAAACCATTATCACAACAATAATGATTCATTTAGTTGCTTATATTTTGAGAAGATCAATGAGGATAGATGGAGAAGGAAATACTCCTTTGGTGATGGATTAGCCACTTTTCATAAAATGACCTCAAGACATCGCTAGAGAAACTAGCATTGTCAAGTTGTAACAGGAAATGCTCAATTAGATACAGCCAAACGGTTACCTGTTCTGCACGCCGAAGGTGTGACGTTGTAAAAAGTTGTAATATGTGCTATGACGGGACTTGAGCTTTTCTAATCAGGTCACATGGTTTTAACAAACTCCTGGGAAAACTCCTGGCTTTGGGGAGGATGAAAACCCTGTCAAATGCAGCAACCTTGCATTTGGGGGGSGGGGGGGGGTTCTATACTATACACAGATACAGAGAAAGCAACATGATTGGACAATAAAACTCACAGGGTTTGCATCATGTAGTCCTTCCCTATGCAACCATAGGACTCATTTTTATTTATTTATTAGCTATTGAGTTTATTGATTAATTCCAAATAATAATTTTGGATTGAAAAAGTCTAGTTAGCCTAGTCAACCCAAGTTTGAATATAAACCACATTTTATCCCATTCACATTTAATCACAAACAAATGGGCTATAAATACACAACGTTACGGCTTCATTTACCCTGGCCAGAGGGACAGGGTGCATAGTAGGCTATCCCAGGGTTTCCCAAATTCGGTCCTGGGGCCCCCCCTGGGTGCACGTTTTTTTTTTTTTTTTACCTTAGCACTACAAATAACCAACTCATCATCAAGCTTTGATTATTTGAATCAGCTGTGTAGTGCTAGGGCAAAAACCAAAACGTGCACCCAGGGGGGCCAGGACCGAGTTTGGGAAACCCTGGGCTAGATTATGCAGCTGCTGTTAGTAGCCTGCAGTTGATCAGACTGAAAAATAGTCTTGTTCTGATCTGATAGGTCAAGACATGCAAAGAGCCTGCAGCAGCACTCAATGTGAAGGACAGAGAAATTGTGCGCGAGTTGACAAGTCATGAAGCACATCGGTCTAAAAAACAGCACTTTGCCCCTGTTTTTATCGGCTTGCGTCAATATATTTAATTAAACTAAATAAAAAGGGGTGTGGCGCTGCAAATGCTGCCTCACCACAAGTATTCTGGTGGCCCTACTGCAGACAATTAGGTGTACCTTGCATACTGTATACAACCAACTGAAAGTGTTATCGTAGCATTTAGCATTTGCATAGTTAATAGAATAAATAGCCTGAAAGTTTTGTTATCGTAGCATTTAGCATTAGCATAGTTATTGTCTCTTTCTGACCTCTAGGAGCCTGTGTTACATAACAATGTCACTACTATTCACTACGTATCTATATCCTCGTTAATGCTAATGTTAATTCTATGGCGACTGAGCTAGCGAAGCGAGATAAGTTATTTAGGAAGTTGCTGTGGTGGGAAAAAGCCTTGCGTGCTCCCATGATGAGAAACGTGGCTCGGCTCTCAACTCTCGCTCATTCCTATGTTCCGGACAGTTTATGAGCGACCAGCGACGGGGAATTGTAATAATTTACTGTCCATTGGGGCAGAAAAGCAACCCTATTGTCACACGCAGTTATGCAAGCGAGACTCTATTTGTGGCTCATTATGACTGGGTGGTCAACTGGTGGATTGCTGTTGGATCAATGCAGGGTCTGAGTACACTCTATTAAACAGGATGAACGGGAGCGTTCACGCTCCAGCGATGTCCAAGCACTTGGCTCTGTATCGCAGCCTCGCAGGCCACAATGACACGGAGGCCGGGGGGTTGTGAGGGATGGTAGGCTACCGACTGCAGGCCTTTTTCAACATTCAAACTTTTCTACATTCAAACAGAACCAAAAGAAAGAGTGCCCAACAACAACTGAATGCTCAATTTGAATTATTTCTTGGCCACCCACTTTAAACTCTGTATTAGTTCTTAAACTACAGTATACATTTGTATAGCTTTTGTGGGACTCATCAGTTTCTTTTAAGGATATGAACTTGTCCCAGTATAGCAGCACTGTAGAATTTCAGCCGTAAAGGGTCAATCCGCAATTGAAACAATAACAAAGTTTCACTCCCGCCACTGTTTTGATAAAAAGCTGAGGGGTGGGGCTGGGAAAATGTAACCAATCGCAAATGTATAGACAGCAATATGAATGCAAGGACTGATTATAGTTTTAACCATGTTTTGAGGCTATACAGTGTTTGTTTACATTTACTTTGTTTACTGACATTGGAGTAAAACAAGCTTATACTTTGGGTTCTGATGGGGTACGACAGTTGAGCTAAGCTCATGAGGCATTTATACATTATATTCTTCAAGAATCAATGGGTGCATATCATTCAATTATACGTTTTTAAAAATGGAGGTAGCAACTGCAGATTGCTCCTTCAATTGCAATAACATTCATGTAAAATGACAGTAGCATTCTGCTGATGTAGCCACATCACATAAAGGCGTCTCACTAGCAACACTATCTACAGTACAATATCAGCCCTTATAGTGGTAGTGTACAGGTAGCATTACAACAGCATTTTGATAACGTTCCATCTAACCCTGTGCCTTTTTTCATCACATGTATTCAGAACCTCTAATTACCTAATGGGCTGTGATAGACTCGGGTTGGCAGGTCTTTGGGGGCCTCGGCTGGGTCTAGGGTTTTCATTCTGGCCCCCAGGGGCCCGATACTGACAGCCAGGATTCCGAGAAAAGCTTCCGCCTGTCTGTCTATTGCCAGCCACCCCCAGGGGTGTGAAAAATAATCGGCTCAGGATCCTGTTTCCCCTCTATTACCCTTACACCCTGGCGCCCCTACTTTCCTGACCCTGACCTCTAGCCCTGGCTGGCTGAAATGATGCACTTTCTTCATCCTCCTCTTAAAAGTGCATTGCTCCGCCATTTCCTGAAGCAAAAATTTGAATAGTTCATCTAATTTCAGTTTAGTTGACAAAACAATCAAGTATAGTGTAGAAAATCATTGTAACATCTAAACCGCTGTAACATATATTTTCCACAACCCAAAATATTGTATTTTCAGCAGTTTGAAGCTGGTGTACAAAACCGAAAGTAAAAGACGCAAAAACAAAACTTGAGAATGTGAAGCATAGAAATAGCACACATAGAACATATCTACTGCTTCTTAGACTTGCTTTTATGAGAATGACAGATCTATAACTCACATTTATATGTGAATTTGGTCGGGTTGCTTTAAATCCTCCTGATACTGTAATCCTTCTTTATGTAGCCGCGCCCACTTGACCCAGTTCGTGATCGAGCATGATTGTTTTTCTACTTCCGGCCCATTGTCAAACAAGCAAAATCATCGTTGAATATTCAATAATTTTGTCAAAACTATTAAATAAAGTGCGCAGAATTTGAAAGGTATGTTAAATTATGTTTAAAATGTAAACATGCGTTTTCACTTAGTATAAGCACTTGGAAGCCAGCGTTAGCATAATTAGTATTCTCATAGACTTAACATGGCGGGCTAGCTAATTAAATCAAATCAAATCAAATCAAATTTTATTAGTCACATACACATGGTTAGCAGATGTTAATGCGAGTGTAGCGAAATGCTTGTGCTTCTAGTTCCGACAATGCAGTAATAACCAACAGTAATCTAACCTAACAATTCCACACTACTACCTTACACACACACACAAGTGTAAAGGGATAAAGAATATGTACATAAAGATATATGAATGAGTGGTGGTACAGAACGGCATGGCAGATGCAGTAGATGGTATAAGAGTACGGTAATATACATATATGAATGCAGTACTGTAGGGTATGTAAACATAAAGTGGCATAGTTTAAAGTGGCTTAGTGGTATATTGTATGCTAAAGATGGCAAGATGCAGTAGAGTGATATAGAAGTACAGTATATATACATATGAGATGGTAATGTAGGGTATGTAAACATTGTATTAAGTGGCATTGCTTAAAGTGGCTAGTGGTACATTTTTTACATAATTTCATCAATCTCATTTTTAAAAGTGGTGGAGTTGAGTCATATGTTGGCAGGGCCGCTAAATGTTGTGGTGGCTGTTTAACAAGTCCTGATGGGCTTGGAGATAGAAGCTTGTTTTTCAGTCTCTCGGTCCTGCTTTGAATGCACCTGTATGACTCGCCTTCTGGTGATAGCGGGGTGAACAGGCGTGGCTTGGGTGGTTGTTGTCCTTGATGATCTTTATGGCCTTCCCTGTGACATCGGGGTTGGTAGGTGTCCTGGAGGGCAGGTAGTTTGCCCCTGGTGATGCGTTCTGCCAGACCTCACTACCCTCTGGAGAGCTTACGTTGTGGGCGGAGCAGTTGCCGACCAGGCGTGATACAGCCGACAGGATGCTCTCGATTGTGCATCTGTAGAAGTTTGTAGTGCTTTTTGTGACAAGCCGAATTTCTTCAGCTCCTGAGGTTGAAGAGGCGCTGCTTGGCGCCTTCTTCACAACGCTGTCTGTGTGGGTGGACCAGTTCATTTGTCCGTGATGTGTACACGACGAACTTAAAACTTCCACCTTCTCACTACTGACCCCGTCGATGTGGATAGGGGGGTTGCTCCCTCTGCTGTTCCTGAAGTCCACAACATCTCTTTGTTTTGTTACGTGAGTAGAGTTTTCCTGACAACACACTCGAGCCTCACCTCCCCCTGTAGGCGTCTCGTCGTTGTTGGTGATCAGCCTACACTGTAGTGTCATCCGCAAACTTGATGTTGAGTTGGAGGCGGGCATGGCACAACGCAGTCGTAGGGTGAACAGTGGATACAGGAGAGGCGTCAGAACCAGCCTTTGTGGGCCCCAGTGTTTGAGGATCAGCGGGGTGGAGATGTTGTTACCTACCCTCAACACTGGGGGCGGCCCGTCAGGAAGTAACAGGCCCAGTTGCACAGGGCGGGGTCGGAGCCACAGGGTCTCGAGCTTGATGACGAGTTTGGAGGGTACTAATGGTGTTAAATGCTGAGCTGTAATCGATGAACAGCATTCTCACATGGGTATTCTCTTGTCCAGATGGGTTGGGGCAGTGTGCAGTGTGGTTGCGATTGCGTCGTCTGTGGACCTATTGGGTCGGTAAGCAATTGGAGTGGGTCTAGGGTGTCGGTAGGGTGGAGGTTGATATGGTCCTTGACTAGTCTTCAAAACACTTCATGGATGACGGAAGTGAGTGCTACGGGGCGGTAGTCGTTTAGCTCAGTTACCTTGAGCTTTCCTTGGGAACGGAACAATGGTGGCCCTCTTGAACAGTGGGAACAGCAGACTGGGATAAGGATTGATTGAATATGTCCGTAAACACACCAGCCAGCTGGTCTGCGCATGCTCTGAGGACGCGGCTGGGAATGCCGTCTGGGCCTGCCAGCCTTTGCGAGGGTTAACACGTTTTAAATGTTTTTACTCACCTCGGCTGCAGTGAAGGAGAGCCGAGGTTTTGGTAGGGGGCCCGTGTCAGTGGCACTGTATTGTCCTCAAGCGGGCAAAAAAGTTGTTTAGCCTTGTCTGGGAGCAAGACATCCTGGTCCTCGACGGGGCTGGTTTTTCTTTTGTAATCCGTGATTGACTGTAGACGCTGCCACATACCTCTTGTGTCTGAGCTGTTTGAATTTTCGACTCGATTTTGTCTCTGTACTGAGACTTAGCCTGTTTGAATTGCCTTGCGGAGAGAATAGCTACACTGTTTGTATTCGGTCATTGCTTCCCGGTCACCTTGCCCTGGTTAAAAGCAGTGGTTCGCGCTTTCAGTTTCACGCGAATGCTGCCGTCAATCCACGGTTTCTGGTTTGGGAATGTTTTTATCGTTGCTGTGGGTACGACATCGTCAATGCACTTCCTAATGAACTCGCTCACCGAATCAGCATATTCGTCAATATTGTTGTTGGACGCGATGCGGAACATATTCCAATCCGCGTGATCGAAGCAGTCTTGAAGCGTGGATTCAGATTGGTCGGACCAGCGTTGAACGACCTGAGCGCGGGAGCTTGTTGTTTGAGTTTTTTGTTTGTAGGCTGGAATCACAAAATGGAGTCGTGGTCAGCTTTTCCGAAAGGGGGCGGGGGAGGGCCTTATAAGCGTCGCGGAAATTAGTATAACAATGGTCTAGTGTTTTTCCAGCCCTGGTAGCACAATCGATATGCTGATAGAATTTAGGGAGTTTTGTTTTTAGATTAGCCTTGTTAAAATCCCCAGCTACGATGAATGCAGCCTCAGGGTGTGTGGTTTCCAGTTTACAAAGAGTCAGATAAAGTTCGTTCAGGGCCATCGATGTGTCTGCTTGGGGGGGAATGTATACGGCTGTGATTATGATTGACGAGAATTCCCTTGGTAGATAATGCGGTCGACATTTGATTGTGAGGAGTTCTAGATCAGGTAACAGAACGACTTGAGTTCTTGTGTGTTGTTATGATGATCACACCACTTCTCGTTAATCATAAGGCATACCCCCCCCCCCTCTTCTTACCGGAAAGATGTTTGTTTCTGTCGCGCGATGCATGCATGAGAAACCAGCTGGCTGCACCGACTCCGTTAGCGTCCCTTGAGTTAGCCATGTTTCCGTGAAGCAGAGCACGTTGCAATCCCTGATGTCTCTCTGGAATGCTACCGCTGCTCGGATTTCATCAACCTTATTGTCAAGAGACTGGACATTGGCGAGTAGTATGCTAGGGAGTGGAGCGCGACTGTGCCCGTCTCCGAAGCCTGACCACGAGACCGCCACGTTTTCCCCTTTTTCGGCGTCGCACAGGGTCGCCGGCTGGGATCAGATCCATTGTATTGTGTGGAAGGCAAAACACTGGATCCGTTTCGGGAAAGTCATATTCCTGGTAGGAACGATGATGAGTTGACGTTAATCGTATATTCAGTAGTTCCTCCCGACTGTATGTAATGAAACCTAAGATTACCCGGGGTACCGATGTAAGAAATAACACGTAAAAAAACAAAATACTGCATATTTTCCAAGGAACACGAAGCGAGGCAGCCATCTCTTTTCGGCGCCGGAAGAATGAAGCATTAGCATTAGCATATTAGACTGTATCATTATAGATACTGGCTGTATCCCTTTAAAATCAAATATCAATACTTGAAAGGACAATGTTGTTAGACATTGAATATCAATGACAAAAGACAGAAACGATGCCGAAATTGTTTTATGTAGATAAAATTAGAATATTTGCAATCTGTTGTGCCACAAAGCTAACTAGCTAACCCGCCATGTTAAAGACAAACTCCACCCAAAAACAATCTTTTGATATTTGTTTCATTAGTCCATTGTTGATATAGTCCCAAAATGTTTTGCTTATCAGCAATCAAGTTTTCCATTGACCATTTGATTAATTGTTCAGCAGTCTTATGGTTTGGGGGTAGAAGCTGTTAAGGAGCCTTTTGGACCTAGACTTGGTGCTCCGGTACCACTTGCCATGCGGTAGCAGAGAGAACAGTCTATGACTTGGGTGACTGGAGTCTTTGACAATTTTCTGGGCCTTCCTCTGACACCGCCTAATATATAGGTCCTGGATGGGAGGAAGCTTGGCCCCAGTGATGTGGTAGGCTGTACGCACTACCCTCTGTAGCGCCTTACGGTTGGATGCCGAGCAGTTGCCATACCAGGTGGTGATGCAACCGGTAAGGATGCTCTCTGGTGCAGCTGTAGAACTTCTTGAGAATCTGGGGACCCATGCCAAATCTTTTCAGTCTCCTGAGGGGAAAAGGCGTTGTCGTACCCTCTTCACGACTTTCTTGGTGTGTTTGGACCATGATAGTTTGTTGGTGATGTGAACACCAAGGAACTTGAAACTCTCGACCCGCTCCACTATAGCCCTGTCGATGTGAATGGGGGCGTGTTCGGCCCTCCTTTTCCTGAAGTCCCCGATCATCTCCTTTGTCTTGCTTTGAGGGAGAAGTTGTTGTCCTGGCACTACACTGCCAGGTCTCTGACCTCCTCCCTATAGGCTGTCTCATCGCTGTCTGTGATTAGGTCAACCACCGTTGTGTCGTCAGAAAACTTGATGGTGTTGGAGTTGTAGTTGGCCACGCAGTCGTGGGTGAACAGGGAGTACAGGAGGGGATTAAGCACGCACCCCTGAGGGGCACCTGTTTTGAGGATCAGCGTGGCAGATGTGTTGTTGCCTACCCTTACCACCTGGGGCAGCCCGTCAGGAAGTCCAGGATCTAGTTGCAGAGGGAGGTGTTTAGTCCCAGGGTCCTTAGCTTAGTGATGAACTTTGTGAGCACTATGGTGTTGAATGCTGAGCTGTAGTCAATGAACAGCATTCTCACATAGGTGTTCATTTCGTCCAGTTGGGAGGAGGGCAGTGTGGAGTGCGATTAAGATTGTGTCATCTGTGGATCTGTTAGGGCGGTATGCGAATTGGAGTGGGTCTCGGGTTTCCGGGATGATGGTGTTGATGTGAGCCATGATCAGCCTTTCAAAGCACTTCATAACTACCGACGTGAGTGCTACGGGGCAGTAGTCATTTAGGCAGGTTTCCTTGGCATTCTTGGACACAGGGACTATGGTGGTCTGCTTGAAACATTATGTTAGCTAAAGTAGTCTAAAAGGCAGGCAGCCCTTACTTACTGTATGTAAGGACATTTACCTCAATACATAATCATGACAGTGTCATGTACAGTAATACAGTATAACCAGACAGTATAAATACAGTACCTGTTGACCTTATTTCCCCTCTGGGGCTTGGTTGCTTCTCCTGTTCATTATAACAGATGTTGTCACTCATGGCATCCATTTGCTCTCTCTCTACTGACTCCCTTTAGGCGTTTCTGCCTGCTATTTTTAGAGCACAATTCATCAAAAACATGCTCATGTTTTTTTACACAACCACCTGTTCCCCACCTCTTCCGATGTCCAAGTGCTATATCATTATTCTATAACTGTCTCTAACGATGACTGAGGAGTGAAGGTGTGACAATGTACAGTATATAAATAGCTGTTTCAGCTAAACATGTTGAGAACGAATTGATCTACTTTCTCAATGGAAATTGTAAACAAACATAAAACCGTAGGATTTTATCATATCAGCCCACATCATATCCTGTTATAACCAGGACAGGGGAGCGAGTTGGGAGTGTCGTGAGGCCGCCAGAGTTCTGTGTTCCTCCTGTCTCTCTGCCCTGACCTTGATGCCTTAACTGCGATATGATTGGACAGCTCCTATGGAGCCCCCAGCACTGAGCTCAGGAAGGGGGACTGTCGCAGCGCCAGCCTCAGGAAATCAGGAAAAGCCAGGCAAAACCAGGCCAGGTCTGTCTGAGTCCAGAGAGGTATAACACAAAGAAGGATCAAGGAGCTATATATTAACAGTTAACTAAATATTCTTAAATAACTTTTTTTTTTTAAGATAAGCTTGAAATGGGCATGTTCTAATTGACCCCAAAAAATGATAATCTAAGTTTAGCTTTCTTAATGAACCAGACAATCAGCCATTATTTCTGTCTATTTATTAAAGTTAGCTGGCTAACTCATTGATCCTGCTTTGTAGTATTTCCTTCAGGGAGTTATCTGATTCTGATTGAATGTTTTCTTAATAGTCTAGTCAATGGAAGCAGTGATAGTCAGATAACATGCTGAGTTTGTGATTGTGACAGGAATGGCAGTTATAGAGTACCTGTTGTCTTCCGCTTAGGTAGTATTGTGTGTGTGTGTGTGTGTGTGTGCTTGCGAGTGTGTTTGGAGCTATTTGTGGCAGGTCTGAGCTCTCTGGGAACCTTTCCTCCATCTGTCGATTCCACACAGCCTAGCCCAGTGCAGAGTACAGGCCTAATTTGACCAATAGGGTCGTTCCACAAAATGAGTGCCTTTTGCATCCATTTGATATTTGAAGTAGAAATTGTGTACAAATATTGCATTTTAAAAGTCTGTTATATGAAATGAAGTGATTTTGAATATGAATAAAGACTTGCTAAAATGCAGCATTTTAACATGTCCCTCTGTACAGCCTCTGTGGTGTTTTTGACCCACTTAACCCCAACATTTCTTCAAGTTTCACCATCATTGTAAAGCCCTAGTTATTTTGTTGCTTTGACAAAGTCATTTCTGAAGATGATTATTCATTTCATGTGATTAGTGATTCATTTTAAAGTAGAAAAAAAAGAACCTGCCCTTCATTTTAAGGTCTCTTCTACTACGTGAACTGAACACTTGTTTTAAATGGTGAAGTGTTCCTTTTTTTAAATAATTTCAAAATAAACATTGAACATCTAATTGTCAAATCATAGTGTAAAAGCAGATGAGCTGGTCCTACTCTTTTTGGCCATTTTCTGGTGTTTTATGGTGGAAAACTGAGCGGTTCGAGCATAACACATCAACGCATAGATAGACAGGCTAGAAATGTTTTAACAATGTTTTTTGGGGGGAAGCTTGCATTCAATTGCCCCTCCCTGTCACACACAACAAGCTTCCAATCCCCCTGTCACAAGGGGATTTATGGCTGATCAAGATGAAGTCGTCAACCCTGTTACATTATTGTCATTCTGTGATTTCAATTCCTGAGATGGGAAAACATGTTTTTTATTAAGTTGAACATGTGCTTTTTATGACAATGTTAAAATTAAGTGAAATAAAGCGCAGTTTTTTTCCCAACAAGTTACACAACTCGAAAGGCACCTACCTAATTGGTGGAACGACTCATCAACTGACCCCGTTTCACACTGGCACCATGGAGTGCCTGCATACTATTGTCTGTTAGCATTTAACCAGTCCTCTCTCTCTCTCTCTCTCCTCTGACTGTCTTTCTTTCTCTTTCTAGCTCTCTCTTGCTTTCTCTCTCATTCTATCTATCTATCTTACCCCCCCCCCCCCCCCACACACACACACACACACACACACACACACACACACACACACACACACACACAGTCTGTGGATATAATCAGATTTACAAATGTAATTGCACAGGGCGTTTTTATTTAATTAACCTTATAGATGCAGTGCCATTGAGAAGCTCAAGAGGATGGAATATAACATTTATATTATGATTAATACAAGACAGGATGAAATGATAACTATTTTATTACACCTAACTGAGTTTAGACTGCTGAAGTCGTGCACTGTTTTCTTTATTATGTACTGGTTTGACATTGAGGAACATTGTAATATGCTGAACAAGAAAACAGACACATTGCCTAACAAAAATGAATTAAACAGTGAGTCATATGGCCGTTTTGTTCAGGCATATGGTGGTGTGCCACAAGCCTCACTTGCTCGGGGCGTTTCTGGAACAGGAGAACAGGGACCATTGATAAGGCTGGGCTAACAAGCCTTGGCACAGGACAGCCAGAGAACAACTGACAATGGCTGGGAAGGAACCGCTTACCTCTTCAAGATACGTCTTCCAATGCAGAACTGAATGAAAGACAAGGAGGAAATTATTTTGTCACATTTAGAATTGATCTCAATCACAGAACTAATGCTAAGATGCTAATGTTGCAACAATGCTACATACAATGCTACATTTTATCCAAAATAAATGTAGCCATTATTTTACTCATTAACTCGCAAACTGCTAAAACCCTCCAACATCAGGCCTGTATGGACCTCCTTTGTACAATATTATTAAATCAGTCCTTTTACCATWGTATTATATCACATTATCTCTATACACCCTCTAGATTACAACAAACTCATATCAACTTATCTTTTCATTTACCTTTATCCTATGGACCCACAGCAGGGGGCCAGGGGCCCAGTGGAGTGGTCAGGTTGGGTCAAGATGCTTTGCGTGGAAGTTAGCTGAAACCAGGGCAGGGGCCATAGCTGACCGTTGTGTCAGCCCTTTTCTCTCCGAGGCTTTACATTAATTCACTGCATCCGATCCCAGAGCGGGGCCGCTCAATGGCTCCAGTCACCAGCTCCAAAGTCCAAATATGTCCCCCATTGTTCCCGGGAGAGAAGCCGGATTTAAAGGATGGTCCGGGAATAGGCGAGGATGCACATGGAAGCGAGGAATTGCGTTTGCAGTGAGTTGCGAATAATTGTAAGGTGTGCGTGTCAATGCTTTGTGAATATGCTAGTGTGCCACTACAGACAAATCTAACCTAGATGTCAATGACCCAGGGTAAACCCATAGGTTCACTTTCCAAGTCAGGACTAGCAGAACTGTCATTAGTTCACTGTCTTCTGTTTGTGGATATAACAGCATAAGGAAACGGGCATAATGCATCAAAGAGCATAAGACAAAAAGGAAAAGGAATACGCCTTGTCACTAATTTAACATACTTCACCCATACTCTTTTAATGGGAGCTGTTTAGAGGAGTACAATGAACATCCATAGAATATCCCCTGAATAAATCCATTCTCATCTTAAACAAGTGATTATCATAGTTTATTTGAACTAATGTGAGATCATTAAAGACTCCCATCACTTCTGTGTCCCGAGTTCTCATTTTCATTCAGGAGGCCTATGCGGTAATAGTGGGGAGGCGCTTAGGGGAACCTCTGAAATGCTGTCCGTGACTTTGGTCAGTGAATCTGACCCTGGGTTAGTGTTAGTGACATCACCCCCAGGATTAGCTAAAAGGCTACAGAAGCAGAGTGAGAACTTCCTTCATATGGTAGCAAGTGGGTGCTTCTGGAGACAGCAGGCATTAAAAGGATCAGCTAATTTTGTTCAGCAAAATTACATATGTTTCCTTATGCACATGTACATGTTGGGTTCCTAAGATTTCTAGCCTACACTCTTTGGGGAAAAAAGTGCTATTAAAATAAATTAGGAGTGTTTTGGAGGGAAGTGTGATGGTTTACGTAATATGTGTGTTTAGTTCAGGCCCACTGTTGTAKTTGGGGATATCAAGATGCCACTGTACATTTTAGTAGACATATACACTCTTAGAAAAAAGGGTTCCAAAAGGGTTCTTTGGCTGTCCTCATAGGAKAACCCTTTGAAGAACCCTTTTGGTTCCAGGTAGAAACCCTTTCTACAGAGGGTTCTATCTGGAACCCAAAAGGGTTCTCCTATGGGGACAGCCAAAGAACCCTTTTGGAACCCTTTTTTCTAAGAGTGTACATGTCTACTAAAATGTACAGTGGCATCTTGATATCCCCAACTACAACAGTGGGCCTGAACTACATTCTTTTTTTAAAGGTATCATCTGCCTCTACACCCATTGAGGACTGGGGCTGCGCAGTGCACCTTTAACCCAATCCAACACAGCAGGAGACATTGGGGTGGACTGGTGGGGTGGTGCTCATTACCAAAATGAGCCCTCGGGTGAGTCCTCATGTCACCATTAGGTTTAGGCCTTAAGAGGTATGAAAGAGGAGGTGCCAACAGATAGTGCACAGTGAGCTCTATAGCACACTAAAAGGGGAGAGGCTGCCATTAAAGTCACAATAGACGGTGAATAAGACCCAGGAAACTGAACACCCTCTGAGGTTTTGTCTCACCTCTAATACCTCCTGACCTTTTGTAACCCTCTTAATTGGATTGCTGTTCAACATACAAATTGATCTGGGGTTTCTGGAATGGGTGGGTTTTAGGGCTCTGAGTTTTTCCTGACTCACTAGACCTGACCAGGAAAAACTCATGGCCCTAGTAATGAGACAGTTGGAGTGATATACTAATGTACAGTCGTGGCCAAAAGTTTTGAGAATGACACAAATATTAATTTTCACAAAGTCTGCTACCTCAGTTTGTATGATGGCAATTTGCATATACTCCAGAATGTTATGAAGAGTGATCAGATAATTGCAAAGTCCCTCTTTGCCATGCAAATGAACATTTCCACTGCATTTCAGCCTTGCCACAAAAGGACCAGCTGACATCATGTCAGTGATTCTCTCGTTAACACAGGTGTGAGTGTTGACGAGGACAAGGCTGGAGATCACTCTGTCATGCTGATTGAGTTCGAAAAACAGACTGGAAGCTTCAAAARGAGGGTGGGGTTTGGAATCATTGTTCTTCCTTTGTCAACCATGGTTACCTGCAAGGAAACATGTGCTGTCATCATTGCTTTGCACAAAAAGGGCTTCACAGGCAAAGATATTGCTGCCAGTAAGATTGCACCTAAATACCATTTATCGGATCATCAAGAACTTCAAGGAGAGCGGTTCAATTGTTGTGAAGAAGGCTTCAGGGCGCCCAAGAAAGTCCAGCAAGCGCCAGGACCGTCTCCTAAAGTTGATTCAGCTGCGGGATCGGGGCACCACCAGTACAGAGCTTGCTCAGGAATGGCAGCAGGCAGGTGTGAGTGCATCTGCACGCACAGTGAGGCAAAGACTTTTGGAGGATGGCCTGGTGTCAAGAAGGGCAGCAAAGAAGCCACTTCTCTCCAGGAAAAACATCAGGGACAGACTGATAATCTGCAAAAGGTACAGGGATTGGACTGCTGAGGACTGGGGTAAAGTCATTTTCTCTGATGAATCCCCTTTCTGATTGTTTGGGGTATCTGGAAAAAAGCTTGTCCGGAGAAGAAAAGGTGAGCGCTACCATCAGTCCTGTGTCATGCCAACAGTAAAGCATCCTGAGACCATTCATGTGTGGGGTTGCTTCTCAGCCAAGGGAGTGGGCTCACTCACACTTTTGCCTAAGAACACAGCCATGAATAAAGAATGGTACCAACACATCCTCCGAGAGCAACTTCTCCCAACCATCCAGGAACAGTTTGGTGACGAACAATGCCTTTTCCAGCATGATGGAGCACCTTGCCATAAGGCAAAAGTGATAACTAAGTGATTCGGGGAACAAAACATCGATATTTTGGGTCCATAGCCAGGAAACTCCCCAGACATTAATTCCATCGAGAACTTGTGGTCAATGTGGTCAATCCTCAAGAGACAAACAAAACCCCACAAATTCTGACAAACTCCAAGCATTGATTATGCAAGAATGGGCTGCCATCAGTCAGGATGTGGCCCAGAAGTTAATTGACAGCATGCCAGGGCGGATTGCAGAGGTCTTGAAAATGAAGTGTCAACACTGCAAATATTGACTCTTTGCATCAACTTCATGTAATTGTCAATAAAAGCCTTTGACACTTATGAAATGCTTGTAATTATACTTCAGTATTCCATAGTAACATCTGACAAAAATATCTAAAGACACTGTAGCAGCAAACTTTGTGGAAATTAATATTTGTGTCACTCAACTTTTGGCCACGACTGTACTTACTGTACATTACTGTAACAATTAATTATGAGCCTGACATACAATGCAATACATTACTGGACAGTAGATATCTATGGCATTAGATATAGAGTTTTTCTTCCTGATTTTACATTATAATGTTTCACCAAATGTGCACTTCATAACCAGTAGTTGGCTTTTCCTGCACACACCTGTGCCTTCTACCCCAGGTCCCTCTGTGAACCTCAGGTGCAGAACTTACTGAAAACCTTTACTCTATCCAATCTATGACCTCAGTCTATCCACATTTGGCTTTTTGTTGGTCTATCCACATCACCTCTCTGAGTCACTGGCTCACTAATGGGCCTCCCTCACCCCCGGTGTCAGCTGGTTTGACGTATCTATACCACTATTAAGATTAAGATCACTTTATTGGTCAATTGCACACAAGGTCCAATCGAAATTTGACTTCCGCTTTTAACCCAACCACTCTGAAAGAAAAATACTGTACATACACATTCAGGTTTTGTGGGGGGTGAGGTGCGGGGGGCTGTCACACTGGGCGCTTGCATAGGTGTTGTTGTGGGGGGTTAAGTGCTCAAGGGCACAATGGCAGGCAATGGCATCTGGGATTTGATACCAGCAATCCGTCCATTTGAACATCATTCAGTTTTGAGCACCTGTATCTAGAATAGGTTAGGGTAGGGGTTAAGGTTAGGGTTTAGGGTAGGGACGTCCTAAGGAACCCGGATAGCACTGACTGTTCTGTTTGTGCTGCCACATATGGTCATATGGTCATTGTCACGCCAAGGCTAGTACACAGTTTGGGAGAAATGTGTCGTAAGAGCTTTGTTCAAGGATTATCCCTCATTGTTGCATCAGAACCTTTTGGTACGAACCAATAACAGTGTAGGACAATAAGATCCCCAGCGACGCTGCTCCACGCTCTCCTTTTTTGAGGTCTGCTTTATTTTTGGCTTCGTCCGCCATGCACAAAAGCCCTCAAGTGCCCGTACTGATCGCAACTGTACAGCGAGCGACCTCATTGGTCCGGTCATTAAGGCGTGACAGATGGGGCTCGCTGTACCATGAAGCATCACGCCTCATACTGGGGACGCACAGCATATTCTCACTGCTGAGAGATGTAATTCCAGTTACACTGAAAGACAGTGGAAGTGAAAGTGGTTATGGGTATACTGTACATTAYTGTTTTCTTGCAACAACCAAAAATGATGCAACATTGCTCCACTACATTGACAATGAGTTGTGTCAAGTTTTAACACATGCTCATTTTAAAAGACCATGATATGACCGCACTGTACAGTATTGTGTCTGTACTCCTCACAAAACACCAAAAGTTATAACAATGTTACCATAACTGTTATGATATAACAATACAACATAATGTTATACCAAGATTATTATAAAGTCACCACAAAACAGAAAAACCTGCAAGGCCACTGTAAATGATGAACAAACCACAGGCCACAGCCTTTCATCCCTCAGCAGCTATAAAGTATCCTCTAATTAGTCTAATTGCAGTGAGAGGAAGGAGAGGGTTGAGGTGGTATGAGGGGTCCACGGTGGCACCCCTAGTCCCCATCTCTGACACATCCACCATCATCACCTCCACAGCTTTGTCAGAGCCATGTCAGCAAGTACCAACTCTATCCACTAGATCTTATTTCCTGAAAACCATCTCCATTCTCCCGCTAGGCTCATGGTTTAACCCCCTTGGAGAACCCATAGTGAGGGTTAAGTGAAAGTGATAGGGATAGTGTGTAGGCCTATGTGAAGTTTCCGCAGCAGGTAGCCTCGCGTGTCACTGGTTCGAATACCCGAGCAGACAAGGTGAAAAAGCTACTTAGCTGTACATAGCTGTGCAGCGATGCTCCCCATCCAACCTGTCAGAGCTTGAGAGGATCTGCAGAGAAGAATGGGAGAAACTCCCCAAATACAGGTGTGCCAAGCTTGTAGCGTCATACCCAAGAAGACTTAAGGCTGTAATCGCTGCCAAAGGTGCTTCAACAAAGTACTGAGTAAAGGGTCTGAATACTTATGTAAATATTTCAGTTTWWAAAAAATTATACATTTGCAAAAAATTCTAAAAAACTGTTTTTGCTTTGTCATTATGGGGTATTTTGTGTAGATTGATGACGGGAAAAAACGATTTAATCCATTTTAGAATAAGGCTGTAATGTAACAAAATGTGAAAAAGGGAATGAGTCTGAATACTTTCCGAATACACTGTATAACTAGCCTATTAGCCTGTAACTGTTCCAAATATTGTCTATTTTTGCAGTTGAAGTCTGAGAAACAAAACCTTGCATCGTATTGATTTCAGAGTCCATGTACACCCAAAGAGTCAGAAAGGAAACATACTCAAGTCTAAACCATCAATCAATCAACAGAAATGAGCACTACTGCTTCCCCCTCTCCTCTCATGTTGAATTAACAGAGATCAACGGGAAGGATCTTAACTGTTAAAAACAGACCAATCGCTATTCTGAGTGCCCATATAGGATCTGCCGTAGTCATGTCACAGACGGTTGATATCAGATGTCAATATCAGTGTTGCCTATATTAGCTACAGAAACAGATGGACCATTATTAAATAAACATGAATGTGGGACACTGTATTCAGTACACAGTTACATTCTATTTGTATTTTTTTTTTTWAATCGGAGCCTGAAATCCTTCAAAAGCAAACTAGATATGAAGTCTGAAAGAAACTGCAAATAACTTCATTTCTGTTCATCCTCAACTTCATCTCAAACTCTTCTGAGTTATTGGGACAGTTCCTGTCAATCCCAAAGCGGACGAGAAAGTTTTATAAAGTGAAAATGGACGAAGTTAGAGAGAGAGAGAAAGAGAGAGGGGGAGAGAAAGAGAGAGAAGAGCGAAAGCGAGTGAGAGCGAAAGAGAGAGCGAACGAGAGAGAGACGGCAGTGTATGGTGCTGTCACTGAGGCTCAGTGTCTTTGTGTGGTGTGTTGTGCGGACTGAGCCTCGTGTCACGTTGAGTTTCCGAGGCAGCAGGACACCAGCATGAAGCCTGGGGATTGGCCGAGCCCCCACTGATAGACCACCATCTCTTCTGGCCACTCTGGCCACTTTCAGGACATGTGACCTTAAGCAAGAGTTACTGTTTTGAAAGAAAAGCAACATGACTTTTAAGCCCCATGCAATCTTATTAATTGTATTTTTAAATCATCACTGTATGTCTAATGCATCACTGTTTTTCATGAAAATAACTCCAAAAACATTTTCTATCATTTATTTCCCTGAGCCTCCTTTTGCCATGGTAATTATCAATCTGATCGTGTGGGCGTGTTGATACAAATGTGTATATATTTACATAAACAGCCCTGATTGGCAGATAGGATTGGCTAAACCAGGGGTGTCAAACTAATTTTGTCCCAGGGGCCGTATTCAGTCTTCAACAAGGTCCGGAGGGCCTTTCCTCGCCATCAAAATTAGCTTTGTTTTGGGAATTTTCAGTACTCCCTGACTGTCTAGCTTTAATTTTGGTGATTATTAGTGAGCTGGACACAGTCACTTTAAAGCATATTGAGTTGCACCCCCTCCCTTGTCTTTCTTCTTCAAAGTGGGTGGATACATATGCAAATCAAGATGACTGGTCATTGGTCAGAAAATCAGATTGTGATGTCATGCTGTGGGCCAAAAACTCCATCACACACCTGAACAGGCCAATTTCTTTTTTAAAAGCTCTTACACTAAAAGGGCAGTATCATAATTTTCACAGTTTCAGAATGTTATTTCAACCTCATAGTGTGGAAATATCATTCAAAAAACTGAAAAATCACTGTCCTTTTGTCACACCCTGGCCTTAGTATTCTTTGTTTTCTTTATTATTTTAGTTAGGTCAGGGTGTGACATGGGGAATGTATGTGTTTTTGTAGTGTCTAGGGTGGTTGTATGGTTTAGGGGGTTAAATAGAGTAGATGGGTTTGTGTTTAGTATAGGTGTCTAGCCGTGTCTATGGTTGCCTGAATGGTTCTCAATCAGAGACAGATGTCATTAATTGTCTCTGATTGGGAGCCATATTTAAGGCAGCCATAGGCACTAGGTTTATGTGGGTAATTGTCTATGTTGTACGTTTGTAGCTTGTGTGTGCACTTACGTCTTTAGCTTCACGATCGTTTGTTGTTTTGGTTTCAGTTTGTTAAAGTGTTCGTTGCGTGTTTTTTCCTTTTCTCAAAAATAAAAGAGAATGTATTTTGCACACGCTGCGCCTTGGTCCACTCTCTCTCAGCAAGACGATCGTGACACCTTTTTAATGTTATTACAGATTGTTACTCATCATTAATCAAGTAATGATTCTCATAACACTTCTTAAGTAGTATTTTTTACAATAGCAATTAACTATTTATCCTGCCATTGATAGTGATCTTTACAAAGCTTGATTGACAGAATAATCAGTATGAACAAAATTGATGTAAAACTGTTTTGTTTAAGAGATTTTATCTCCTTGCCAGTAGGCACAAAAATGCTACATGACAACACAGTATTCGTACCCCAAAAAATATGCATCTGGCAAGGTCAAATCTATGTGAGACACACAACGACCCAGACAACCCAGACAGTGTCTGTCAAAGTTAAATGTCCTTGCACCTTCGGGGCTATTCCCATCAGAGATAGAAAAAGTACTCAAATGTCATACTTGAGTAAAAGTAAAGATGCCTTGAAATACTACTTGAGTTAGTCAAAGTAATTGCTTTTAAATATACTTAATTATCAAAAGTAAATATTGTATAATTTAAAAAATATACTTAATAAAGTAAAGCATTTTTTTTTTTTTTTACATTTACGGATAGCCAGGGGCACACTCCAACACTCAGACATAGTTTACAAATAAAGCATTTGTGTTTAGTGAGTCTGCCAGATCAGAAGCATTAGAGCTGACCAGGGATGCTCTCTTGATAAGTGACACATCTCCTTTGCATAGAGTTGATCAGGCTGTTGATTATGGCCTGTGGAATGTTCCACTCCTCTTCAATGGCTGTATGAAGTTGCTGGATATTGGCAGGAACTGGAACACGCTGTCGTAAACGTTGATCCAGAGCATCCCAAACATAATCAATGGGTGACATGTCTGGTGAGTACACAGGCTATGGAAGAACTGGGACATTTTCAGCATCCAGGAATTGTGTACAGATCCTTGCAACATGGGGCCGTGCATTATCATGCTGAAACATGAGGTGATGGTGGTGGATGAATGGCACGACAATGGGCGTCAGGATCTTGTCACGGTATCTCTGCGCATTCAAATTGCCATCGATAAAATGCAATTGTATTTGTTGTCCGTAGCTTATTCCTGCCCATACCATAACCCCACCGCCACCATGCRGCACTCTGTTCACAACATTGACATCAGCAAACCACTTGCCCACACAACGCCATACTGCCCGGGAACAGTTGAAACCGGGATTCATCCGTGAAGAGCACACTTCTCCAGGGTGCCAGTGACCATCGACGGTGAGCATTTTCCCACTGAAGTCAGTTACGACACTGAACTGCAGTCAGATCAAGACCCTGGTGAGGACGACGAGCATGCAGATGAGCTTCCCTGAGACGGTTTCTGACAGTTTATGCAGAAATATTTTGATTGTGCAAACCCACAGTTTCATCAGCTCTCTGGGTGGCTGGTCTCAGACGATCCCACAGGTGAAAAAGCCAGACATGGAGGTCCTGCGCTGGTGTGATTAAACGTGGTCAGTGATTGTGAGGCCGGTTGGACGTACACCAAATTCTCTAAAACAACATTGGAGGCGGCTTATGGTAGAGAAATTAACATTAAATTATCTGGCAACAGCTTTCTGGTGGCATGCAGTCAGCATGCCAATTGCACGCTCCCTCAAAACTTGAGACATCAGTTGCATTGAGTAGTGACAAAACTGCACATTTTACAGTGGCCTTTTATTGTCCCCAGCACAAGGGGTGTAATGTGTAATGATGTAATGATCACGCTGTTGAATCAGCTTCTTGATATGCCACACCTGTCAGGTGGATGGATTATCTTGGCAAGGAGAAATGCTCACTGACAGGGATGTAAAGAAATGTGTGCACAAAAGTTGAGCTAAACAAGCTTTTTGTGAATATGGAACATTTCTGGTATCTTTTATTTCAGCTCGTGAAACATGGGGCCAATACTTTACATGTTGCATTTATATTTTTCCATTACACCCTTGCCTTACCTTTAGTTGTGGCCGGAAATATGACATTCTTGCTCTGCAGCTCCAGATTTACAGAAATTATCAGTATCACAGAAGCCACTAGTTACTAGCTAAGCATTATTCCACCATGCAAGCATTTTTTCTTCTAAAACATGTTAGCTACACTCTTGAATAATTCAACCAAATTACACTCTTAATTAATGCAACAATCTACAAGCATGTGCAGACAATTTAATGGTTTATGTTCTCGTTCGTACACACATTAAATRTAGCTTGCCAGAAACACTACAGCACAGCTAGCTAGCTACTGATGCTAGCAATGTTAGCATATCAGACCCCTCTCATATGAATATGAAAGTACAGTAACGTTATCATACAGTCTCGTTCATACTATAGTATAGAGATTGCACGGTAGCAAGCTAAACAAAATAATTTTGTCATTCTCCTTAGCTAGTTAACGTAAACTCACCCCATTCCATACAAATGTGCGTAACCTCGACATTCAAACGAGGCTGCAATGAAAACGAATGGGACTGTAGTGACTGTGTTGGCATCAAAATCTGGGGTGTGAACTACRTTTCGATTCAGCGTTGATTGACATGGTAATGGACTAACAGTATTGGAGAAAAGATGAAAAAACTGACCCCTCTGACGCTGTACGTTACATCGTGACGTGTCACTACGTAATGTACAGCGCTCATTTGCAACTAATTTTGTGCCGTACAGCCTCTTTCCACCAGGGGTAGCCCTTCTCTCGCAGATTAAAGTAATGCTTAACCATATACATTTGTAAGAAAATGTATATTTGTAAAATGATTTTTGTCTAAATTAATATAATTATTGATAATATTAAACTAATATTTCATGACTAGGGTTCCAATTGCATTTTTTTGCGTGTCATTACTGCGAGCCATCATGACACTCAAAACCCGGAACAGCTGCAGTTCACTTGTGAGGCTAACGTTAGCGCAGCCCTAAACCCCTCTTCAAATTCGACACAAATCTTCAAACAGGTATGTGATGAGACATTACATAAACTCTTTACGTTTTATTTACATTTTAAAGTTGATTAGTTGGACAAATCGGGTCAAAAAACCCTGTTTTCTTCACCCAACATATTTCCCCCTTTCAAGATCACTTCGTAGCCTTCGCTCCCCACCTGCCATTTTTAAAAAGACCCGACGGAGCTCATTGCCTTGTGGAATTATGCAGAGATGGGCATCATGAAGGTCTCGTCGTTACTCTTGTTGGAAAGGGGAGAAATTGTGCTTTACATTGGTATTGATATTACAGTTGATCTGGAAGTATTACGTTTTTTGGGCGCAAAAATAAGGTCAATTGTACGGACCAAGGCGATGTACAAAAGTGAGTGAGTTTATGTTACATCCTAATAGCTAGCTTCTAGCTAGTTAGCTGAAAGCTGTCATTAGCTGAACTAGAAACCCCTAGCTACATTACAATTTCAGCATATTAAAGTTACCTTAGAACAAACCAGACTTAATTCTATTAATATCATGGAAGTCATTATCTGAGGTAAACGCAAATTGCGACTGAAAACATTGATAATTCCTTGGTGAGTTGATCAGCTTCTTGATTGCATTGCTAGATCATAAGGCTTCTTGCCACGACGGTGGCTCAGAGCACTGCAGCCAACGGGGGGAAAAACACAGTTGAGTTTCCTTTTCTGAAAGCCACCACAACAATTTCAGAATGTAAAAGGCTTTTACACTGTTAAATTACTTGAAAATTCTCAAATATAAAAAAAATTCTCAAAGTCTCAAATATAATAAAAAATGCCTAAACGTTTTAGCTGTTTAAAAAACATTACTCTGCTATTACGATTTTTACTGTAGGAAAGTTGGGCTCAACAAGGCAATTCTACGTACACTGCTCTGCTTAGAGAGGGCAACTTCCGGGCGAGTGTCGTGCGCGACCTCTGGAGGTAGTGTTCGAGACGTGAGAAATTCGCAARTTTACATTACAGTGACGTCTCTCGAGAATCTACACCTCTCGAGAATCTCTCAAGAATGTCCTTAATCCTCGTTAACGTGAAAATAACTTAACTTTTCTACTGAAACTTTACTATCTTTACTGCTGTAGCTTTTGGGTTCCTTGTTTCTCTTCTTTTCACTCCAGGGAAAATTGTGTGATCTCCTGGGTAATTGGAGCTCTGCTGAGGAGATGATCGGTAGGCAGGGGTTCTCAGGTCTAATCACACACAAAATGTCAACACACTGTAAGTCTCATGACAAGATGTTGCCGACAGACACGGTTGCCCTGTTTCTAGCTCCTAGCCAACTTTGCCATATGATTTTGTTTTGTGTGTGTTATTTCTCACATTATTTGCACAGAACATTTCTTGTATTATTACCTACAGCCGAAAATAACTTTGAGCTATTAGATCGGCTGTCACTCACCAGAAATTATAGCAGAAATGGGGTTTTACTGACATGGATCTTTTGTTTGAACTTCCCGAGGCAACTCTATTCATCCCGGGGGCTGCACCAAAATGCTGACACCAGAGAAGGGGAAGAAGAAGTGGGGCCCTAGTCAGACTCAGGCGACGTGCATACCATCCACCGCTTCCGAGTATACTACTTGCTAACGTTCAGTCCCTGAATCATCTGAGGCAACATTTATTGTCGCTGGGGACTTTAATTAAGGAAATCTAAAGAAAACGCTACCGACATTTTATCAACACATCTCCTGTGCAACACACGCATAGAGTACTCTGAATCATTGGTACTCTCCCTTCCGGGACTGCTACAAGGCCCTCCCCTGCCCTTCCTTCAACAAATCAGATCAAGCCTCCATTCTGCTCCTCCCCACCTATAGACAGAAACTTAAGAAGGACGCACCTGTGGTAAGGACTGTACAACGTTGGTCTGACCAATCGGAATCTATGCTTCAAGATTGTTTTGATCACATGGACTGGGAAATGTTCCGCTTTGCCTCTGAGAATAGTATCGATGTATACACTGACTCAGTGACTGGGTTCATCAGGAAGAGGATAGAGGACGTTGTTCCCACTGTGACGATTAGAACGTCTCCAAACCAAAATAGATGGATAGATGGCAGCATTTGCAAAAAACATATTTAGCAGATGTTATTGCGGGTGTAGTGAAATGCTTGTGTTCCTAGCTCCAACAGTGCAGTCGTATCTAACAATTCACAACAACACAAATCTCAAAGTAAAATAATGGAATTAAGAAATATATAAATATTAGGACGAGCGATGTCGGAGTGGCATTGACTACAAAACATCAGAATACAGTATATACAGTTGAAGTCGGAAGTTTACATACACTTATGTTGGAGTCATTAAAACTTGTTTTTCAACCACTCCACAAATTTCTTGATAACAAACTATACTTTTGGCAAGTTGGTTAGGACATCTACTTTGTGCATGACACAAGTAATTTTCCAAACAATTATTTACAGACCGATTATTTCACTTATAATTCACTTATAATCACAATTCCATTGGGTCAGAAGTTAACATACACTAAGTTGACTGTGCCTTTAAACAGCTTGGAAAATCGCAGAAAATTATGTCACGGCTTTATCATGGGAAAATCAAAAGAAATCAGCCAAGGCATCTCAAGCCATGTCCTCAGAGCATGTGCAGACCAGCTTGTAATGTCAGTAGGCTACAGCTATGCTTTGGAGGGGGAGGGGCAGGTAGCCTACATGCACACACACTGGCAAAGATTTTCAGCTGGCAGGCAGACACTGGAAGAAGTTTCTGATTGACAGAGGGAGGACTTTGCATAGGTGCTTTGTTGTGTTTTTTATGGGACTGGAAAGAAATGCCCAGAGCGTAAAATAATGTTGCTATTAACAGGTTCCAATGCTTTTCAAATAACGGTTCTGTTCTGGAACAGTATAGATAACTTTTGTTCCGGGTTCTGATTCTGTTCCTAGAAAGTGTTTGTTTTTTCCGGTTTTGGTTCTGTTCTCTGAACCGGTTCCAACCCCTGGAAAAGAGTTCTATGTGGATTCTTTTTTCAGAGGGTTCTCCTACAGGGATAATTGGTTCTGAATAGCACTCTTTTTTCAGAATGCAATCAGCTATCTCAATTCTACATGTCAAACGATCATCTTTCCAATTGACTGTATCAGACTGACAGGTGTCGCATTGTGTTTGTTCCAGTGTGCCCATGGGGAGTGTTAAAGTGCTCTGAGATTTTATAGACCTCAGCGCATTTCTGCCACTTGTCTGTCCAGGAAGTCAGTGTGTTGATTTCCAAAGTTAGAGTCACAAAGTATTTGACCTTCAATATTTCATTTTACATGGTCAATACAGGGTCAATGTCCATTGTGTCCAGCTGCCCTCACAGCAGAGTGAATCAGATCCAGGTCAAGAGTCAACAACTATCAAGAAGCTGTCATAGGCCTATAGTCGAGAGGCATCTGACGCAATAGTAGAGAAATCTCATTTGTGTCTGCTTTGAGACAAGATGAAATTGAGAAGAGTGAGGTAGCCTACAGAATGTAGTGCAATGGCGCATGAAAGTCCATGATTTTTAAAATCTAGAGTATATGATTGAAAAAGAGGCCCTAAGGTTATGAATCAACTATCATAATTGAGTTAAATTGTGACCTGGGGTGGTCTAGCGGTTAGGCCTGCATATATAGGCCTACTGTGACTGTGTGGGTTCGATTCCAACCCATGCCCTTCTGGCAAAATAACTCAATCCCCCTGATTGACTTGATTAAGTTACACATTTCAAATATGGAGGGTCCAGGAATATTTTACCCCTCGATCTTGATAAGAAATGACCATACCAGACACTTTTATTTTAAAGAAGCCCCCCCAAGTCAGGCATGACACAAGTAATTTTTCCAACCATTGTTTACACAGATTATTTCAATTATAATTCACTGTATCACAATTCCAGTGGGTCAGAAGTTTACATACACTAAGTTGACTGTGCCTTTAAACAGCTTGGAAAATTCCAGAAAATAATGTCATGGCTTTAGAAGCTTCTGATAGGCTAATTGACATCATTTGAGTCAATTGGAGGGGTACCTGTGGATGTATTTCAAGGCCTCCCTTCAAACTCAGTGCCTCTTTGCTTGACATCATGGGAAAATCAGCCAAGACCTCAGAAATAATGTGCAAATCAATCCCAGAACAACAGCAAAGGACCTTGTGAAGATGCTGGAGGAAACAGGTACAAAGGTATCTATATCCACAGTAAAACGAGTTCTATATCGGCAAAACCTGAAAGGCCGCTCAGCAAGGAAGAAGCCACTGCTCCAAAACCGCCATAAAAAAGCCAGACTATAGTTTGCTACTGCGCATGGGACAAAGATCGTACTTTTTGGAGAAATGTCCTCTGTTCTGATGAAACAAAAATGGAACTGTTAGGCCATAATGACCATCGTTATGTTTGGAGGAAAAGGGGGATGCTTGCAAGCCGAAGAACACCATCCCAACCGTGAAGCACGGGGGTGGCAGCATCATGTTGTGGGGGTGCTTTGCTGCAGGAGGGACTGGTGCACTTCACAAAATAGATGGCATCATAAGAATGGAAAATTATGTGGATATATTGAAGCAACATCTGAAGACATCAGTCAGGAAGTTAAAGCTTGGTCGCAAATGGGTCTTCCAAATGGACAATGACACCAAGCATACTTCCAAAGTTGTGACAAAATGGCCTAAGGACAACAAAGTCAAGGTATTGGAGTGGCCATCAAAAAGCCCTGACCTCAATCTTATAGAAAATGTGTAGGCAGAACTGAAAAAGTGTGTGCGAGCATGGAGGCCTACAAACCTGACTCAGTTACACCAGCTCTATCAGGAGGAATGGTCCAAAATTCACCCAACTTATTGTGGGAAGTTTGTTGAAGGCTACCTGAAACGTTTGACCCAAGTTGAACTATTTAAAGGCAATGCTACCCAGTACTAATTGAGTGTATGTAAACTTCTGACCCACTGGGAATGTGATGAAAGAAATAAAAGCTGAAATAAATCATTCTCTCTACTATTATTCTGACATTTCACATTCTTAAAATAAAGTGGTGATCCTAACTGACCTAAAACAGGGATTTTTTACTGGGATTAAATGTCAGGAATTGTGAAAAACTGAGTTTACATGTATTTGGCTAAGGTGTATGTAAACTTCCGACTTCAACTTTGGATTCTTTAGACATTCTGAATAGTGACAAAATGCATGCTGAGGGAACATAGAGCCCTGATTATAATAATGATGAAAATTATATTATTATTTTCAAAAATCTGACAAGCGACCACTTAGATATGGTCATTTTCACATTTTCATAAATTCTTAGAATGTTTGGGAATTATATGTACTAAGGCATTTGTGAAAATTCTATAGCGGTATAGAGTGGGAAAGCGGCCGTGCGTTTGGAC
The DNA here is from genome assembly GCF_002910315.2 of Salvelinus sp. IW2-2015. NCBI lineage: Eukaryota > Metazoa > Chordata > Actinopteri > Salmoniformes > Salmonidae > Salvelinus > Salvelinus sp. IW2-2015. Next base: position 12,581,181 of record NC_036858.1, read on the forward strand.
AATTAATAGACACTGCAGTAGATACAAATGAATAAAAACATCTGTCTTGTCCAAGACCGGAGTCTACACAGACCAGTGTGCTATAGCCAATCAGAGCTACAGTAGACCTTTATACAAATAAGCCATTTTCCACACGGGCCTGCCATCATTCACTTTGAACAAGACTGTGTGGTACAGGCAGTTGCAACAGTGCGACTTTAGATCATTAGAACACATTTGCCAGAAGCCACAAAATACACCTGAATGGATTTTTGCAAATATGTAAACAACACGAAAGTACTCTAACATTTGGGAACTTTACAGTCCTATTGCTCAAACAACCATGTAAAGGTAGGCTCTCTCTCCCTCAGTTATGCACCTCAACAAGATCAACAACTAATGTTAGCCAGAGCAAGAGGAACTACAATCTAACGAAGGAACATTAGATAAACCCTCTCAATTTTTTTTAGCTAGTTGGCCGTCAAAATTGCAATGAGAAACGATGGGGAAATGTTGACTCCTCATCCTTCTGTAGATTGCCTGCCAATGCAGGCTTGTCCCAACCAAGCACCCAAGCTAACTGGCTAAAGTTGGCTAGACTTGCTAGCTAGCTACTTCCAGACACAAATCAGAGAACACCTCACTCTGGCCATTTTACTCGCCGTAGCAGAGCTGGTTAGGCTGTTTACATGTTATCTACAGCGTTCTTGACTAACTATTACTTTTTTTGCCTACGTTTACTGACACCAGTCATATTCAGTGGGTGTTACTCATTTGTAAATTCATCAGTTGTTCTGCGCTCTCGCACACTCAGACAAGAGTGCTCTGAAATCGGAGTAGATAGCCAGAGTGAATTTGTGAACGCAAGAGATATGCTAACTGTATAACAGTCGTTCAAGTTTTTGCTAGCTAACCAAATGACACCTGTGTTGCTAGCTGTGTATAGCCACCGAAAAACAATATGAGGGGAAAAAGTCACTCACTCACCCACTTCTCCAATGGCATGACATGACATCATCCTAGCTATATAACTAACTTTAGGCTCCATGTTTTTGGGTTGCTATATAAATAGATATACTAGCCTATTAGCCAATAAAAAGGCACAGTAGCAGAATAAGTTCAACCACACCATTGTTTTATCACAAAACCGGATAGCAACATTTGTCCAGTGAAGTCCACAAAGCATATTGCATGTACAGTAACAGACAGTTACATGACCTACAGCATGGTCAAGCAAGTTAATGTTTCCGACATTTTCCGACCACTTAACTGTTGATTTAGAACCACAGWAAGTTACCTCAAGTCGCAAAGAAAACAGAAGCTGCCTCCACTATTGTAACGGCAGATTTCCTCCTCTTCGTCTGAAGAGGAGGTGTAGGGATCGGACCAAGACGCAGAGTGGAAAGTGTTCATATTTTAATGAAAGTAAACCGAACACTTCAAGATACAAAAACAACAAACGAGAATCAAACCGAAAGCAGTCCCGTGTGGCACGAACACTGACACGAAATAAAAACACCCACAAAACACACGTGAAACCCCGGCTGCCTTAGTATGATTCTCAATCAGGGACAACGATTGACAGCTGCCTCTGATTGAGAATCATACCAGGCCGAACGCACAAAACCCCAACATAGAAAACAACACATAGACAACCCACCCAACTCACGCCCTGACCATACTAAATAAATACAAAACAAGAGAAAACAGGTCAGGAACGTGACAACTATTCCAGCACCATTTCAACTTCAACATTTCAACATCATCAAATCACCTCAGCTTGGTCTAATGCAGTAACCACTAAAAGATACCAAAAACAATTTAGTCCAATCAACGTAAGCTAAATATGATGTGGCTGTCCATGGTTCTGATTTCTCTTAGCGAGCATGTGTGTGCGCACGCGTTCATGCAAGTAGAAAAACATGAAACGGTCTATCACTCTGTTACACAATACACCCTTTTATTTTTTGTTGTCCTAGGCTACCTGGCTAAAATGCTTGCTCGCTAGCATAACTTTCATTCATGGGTAAAGTTAGCTAGTTAACATTAGCCTTCTACATCTAGGTACTGTACATATTGAACTTCCATCCTCTCAGGCCAGGGGCACAACAATTTATGAATTAATGGTTGGATCAGAATCGCCGTCATAATCATTGGCCAGTACGGAGAATTAAGTAAAACCACAAGTCCCAATCCCTATCTCCATCCATGGCTAATTTAGGAAAGGGACCATTTTAGTTAGCTAGCTAGCTAGCCACCGGATGACAACAACACAACGAGATGCAACAATTCAAGTTGTTTCTGTCAATGACGTATGCTCTCAAAGCGATTTGATAGCAGACACGCCAAATCCAAGCTTGCATTCACAGTTGAGCTCTTTCAGTTTAGCTCAACGCCGATTGGCACATTTTTGATACTTTTTTTGTCAAGGGAGGCCAAATGCTCGCTGGCTTCCTTTGCATTCAATGCTACAGGCGGGAACAATGTCATACTCGTTTGGACCAGACAGTATCAGATAGATGGCCTACACGTACAGAGACAGAGGAGCGCTGTTTCGCACGATCGGATGCTTTCACCTGTGAGATATATCCAGTTCAATTGAGAATTGAAGGAAAATTATGAAACACAGAGACAAAATCTAAATTATTTTTTAAATATATATAATTTTTGGGGACCTGGCTTCCTTTGGCATCCATGAATACATGCCACTGCAAGACCGAGACACTCAATATGTGGTCTTGAGTACTACAACACTGATCTATCTATACACAATTCCTGGAAGCTGAAAATGTCCCAGTTCTTCCATGGCCTGCATACTCACCAGACATGTCACCCATTGAGCCCGTTTGGGATGCTCTGGATTGACGTTTTAAGGTATCTGTGACCAACAGATGCATCTGTATTTGTATTCCCAGTCATGTGAAATCCATAGATTAAGGCCTACTGAATTTATTTGAATTGACTGATTTCCTCAAATGAACTGTAACTCAGTAAAATCTTTGAAATTGTTGCATGTTGTTTATATTTTTGTTCAGTGTAAATATTCAATATTCATTCAAATGCTCTTGCTGCAGGAATATTTTCCTATTGTAATGAAGTTGGTCAAATTAAGATCCGTCATCTGTAACTGTGGTTAAGGTAATTTGGATCAAATGGCAGTGATTATGATCATTATTATAATGAAAAAGAACAGCTTTGTCTCTTATGATGGAAATCAACCTCATTTGAATATTACTCATAGGCTTACTGTATACCAATTTGATGTTGTTATCTTTATGATGACTCATTCACACATACATTCTAACTACCTCCATGATACAGTGCAAGACTGCTGATCTGTGATTACCTTTGTCAGCCAACCGTCTGTGTGTTAACTACAGAGGAAGGGAGATACTGTAGTTACATTACATGTGAAACACAGGAGGTTGGTGGCACTTTAATTGGGGAGAACAGGCTCGTGGTAATGACTGAAGCGGAATCAGTAGAACGGTATCAAATACATCAAATACACATGGTTTCCAGGTGTTTGACACCATTATATTTGTGCCTTTCCGGACATTCTTATGAGCCGTTCTCCCCTCTGCAGCCTCCTGTGATGTGATATATAATCTAATGAACAGGCTGTATTAATCTCCAGTCTCTCCTCTCCCTCTCCTCCAGACTCCACTGTCCACTCCTCTCCAATCACGCTGTGTAATCTAGTTACCTCACTAATTATGCACCAGAGACATTTTTAGCAACTAGGTCGTCGTTGCCATGCAGTCCCTATGACCCGTATAGTCTGACTGATTGTATGTCCAGCCTATAGCTATTAGTTCAATTCATTTAAGTTCAACTTACTAGCTAGTGCAAAGTATCCAGACAGTGTCTGTACATTCATGTAATGAGGGTTTCCCTGCAGTTGGATGGTGCACAGCACACTCATTCTTACATTAATCTTTCATTCATATTCATGTACAATAAATCAAACAATCATTATTTTCAAACATTCAAATTCATGTACAATAAATCAAACTTTTAAAATAAATTCAAAAAATGTCTTATTCTTATTCATCTGTGCTGTGTCTGTATTCATTTGTATGGTTCAGAGATGGAAAATTTTCAGGGAGCTAGCATTGGGATGACTGTTCATCTAGAGTGTTCATTCTAACCAGCTCCTCTTAGGGCTCTGCAATCACAGACACTCCAACCAAATGAATCATCCTCTGCTGGTTGAGTGCCTTGTCCCTGACCAGGGTGCCGAGTCTACCCACAGCAGAGGTCATGGCACCATACCAAACTGAATCCAAGCTAAGCCTCCTCCTCTTCCCCCTTTCCCTTACCACCCTCCTATCTGACATTTAAAATAGAGTGCTCCACAGGTAGAGAGAAATCAGCTCCTCTTACCTCTTTCACCGATGTGATTTCTAACTTTATTTATTTATAGATCGGATGGTGACTGATGGTGATTGAGTAAAGCAGAATAATCAAAGAGGTTCTGTCTGAAATGCTAAAAAGGCTTGCAATGAAAAGACAGATTAGCATTCCCAATGAGTGGGCCGCAATGGAAAGTGAGGTGTCTTTTGTTAGTTAGAATGCGTAATGAGTAGCTAAGCTCSATCAAAAGCTTCCTCAACATCAGACCTTGCTGTGAACAACATGTGAGAGATGGGGGGGAGGAGGACATTGTCTATCCATCATATGACATATGACATGAGTGGGAAAGAAAAGCAAGATAACATTTTCACAGGCTCGTCTCGGATCTGTTTGTGTTGTCTTGCCAACTCCAGATCTGGGACCAGGATAGCGTTATGATTCCTGAATCCTGACTTTGTCAAAGGAGATATTTAGGTGTGCCTTGGGTCTTTGTTCTGTTCGTCCCAGTTTGTGGTTTGACAAGCTGCTGCTGTGTGACATTCTAGACCAGTGAAACCAAGACTCGACATTGATCCTTTGATACAATGACAATGTATGGTGGCAACACACAATGACAATGTGCCAGTGCTATTTATCTTTGCCTAAATTACATTTGAGTTTCAGTGAACCGGAAACAGGTATTGCCTTTGTCAACTTGCATGTCGCTGAGGCCACACAGATAGTGGACGATGACCAGTCAAGTCTCCATTTTGAAGATAGACTCTGCCAGTGTCCTTACTCCAGTTACTTCTCTGACCATGTGAGGCTGGTCGCCTGAGACAGTGCACTCACTGGCACCATGGGACCACTCTGTGTCACATGTCACTTTCGCCACCCCGCAAGGTGGAAAGGTTAGGGTACCTTTTGAGATTACAAGTGTCTTATCAAACATTTGAAAGGTATAGCTAGTTTAAAATGACAAGTCTATATGAATTTGCATTACCAAACCCATTCCACCTCTTACTGAATAAGAACTTGGTCAATTGTTTTCATGGAGCATAGTCTTACAACAATGTTTGGAAACAGTCACTGATATCATGATTTATCAACTCTTCAAGTCAGCCATATCTTTTTCTGTACCAAAAAAGATATGATTAACACAGCAGCCTTTATATAAAATTGTATTTTAAGACCTCATCCACGTTCATAATCAGGTATATACATCACCTCTCATGTTGCAGTAAGCACTACTGAGCTTTTCTCTCTCTCAAATACAGAACTACAAAGAGGGTAGGTTGTGTTTCCTCTAATGGCCGCCGGTGGTCATGGTTCCCTTGCAGACCACATGTTTCGGCTCAGTGTACCCCTGGCTAGCTGGGTCTTTTTCCATTTTTGCCTGATGAGCCTAGCGCTGGCTTAGCCAATCAGCACGGCCTTCTCCTCACTTTCACCTTGGGTGCTAAGTTGATATGGCCCTCTGCCTACCTGTCTCCCTTCCTCACTTTGTCACCGGCTGACCCTAGCCACCTCCCCATCTCTCTGCCCCCCCATGGGAGACAAAATAGGGCCCGGCCCAGGGAAGATGTAAACCAAGCTACCACAACACCAGCTCGCCCTAATTCATTATTCATTCCCCAACTTTAATGAGTTTTCCATCCACTACACACCACTATCATCTGCAATTAATGGAAAATACTGTACGTATTGTGTCCAATTTCTTTAATTTAGTTGTGGCCCACACAATATGCTGTTATACAGTATGAAGTTGAGGAAAGAGGAGGAAGTGTGTAACGGACCAGGAAGTACAACTTGAGGTGACATTTTTCAGCAGAGGGATGGCCATAGAAATGGGAAATGAAGAAACATGAACAGGCAAAGTAAAGGGGTCTTATCACCCCTTTCTTTATCACTTTGAGTCATGCGTTGTCATAAAAATGGAAGCCACTCAGAAATCATAGAGGCTTACCTTGGTATGGGAAAATATAATACTATTACTGTAACAGTTCACTGTAGTTCACTTAATTACTTAATAGTAATAATAGTTCTATATTGTGTCAAATAAGGGTGCTGTGGCCTGTAAGAATAACAGAACTCTTTTTGGTGCACTGTAAAAACAAATATGTTGATTCAACAATCAATTGTAAGGCCACCAGCAGCGATAGGATTGTTAGTTTGCTCAACACAATAGCATTGAAGTTGATTCCACATACAATTGTAAGGCAACCAGCTGCAATACGTTTGTGAGTTTGCGCAACATTTGGGTATACAGTGCACTTGGAAAGTATTCAAACCCCTTGACTTTTTCTACATTTTGTTACGTTCAGCCTTATTCTAAAATTGATTAAATTGTCCCCCCCCCCCTTCTAATCAAACACACAATACCCATAATGACAAAGCAAAAACTGGTTTTTAGAAATGTTAGCAGATTTATAAAAAATAGAAAACTGAAATACCACATTTACCTAAGTATTCAGAATCTTTACTCAGTACTATGTTGAAGCACCTTTGGCAGCGATTACAGCTTCGAGTCTTCTTGGATATGAMGCTACAAACTTGGTACACCTGTATTTGGGGATTTTCTCAAATTTTGCTCTGCAGATCCTCTCAAGCTCTGTCAGGTTGAATGGGGTGCRTCGCTGCACAGCTATTCTCAGGTCTCTCCAGAGATGTTCGATTGCTCTGGAGCAGGTTTTCATCAAGGATCTTTTTGTACTTTGAACTGTTTATCTTCCCCTCGATCATGACTAGTCTTCCAGTCCCTGCTGCTGAAAAACATCCCCACAGCATGATGCTGCCACCACCATGCTTCATCGTAGGGATGGCGCCAGGTTTTCTCCAGACGTGACGCTTGGTATTCAGGCCAAAGAGTTCAATCTAGGTTTCATCAGACCAGAGACAGACCAGAGAAACTCCAAGTCACTGGCCACTCTACCATGAAAGCCTGATTGGTAGAGTGCTGCAGAGATGGTTGTCCTTCTGGAAGGTTCTCCCATCTCCACAGAGGAACTCTGAAGCTCTGTCAGAGTGACCATCGGGTTCTTGGTCACCTCCCTGACCAAGGCCCTTCTCCCTCCGATTGCTCAGTTTGGGTTCTTGGTCACCTCCCTGACCAAGGCCCTTCTCCCCCTGATTGTTCAGTTTTGCAGGCTCTAGGAAGAGTCTTCGTCGTTCCAAACTTCTTCCATTTAAGAATGATGCAGGTCACTGTGTTCTTGGGAACCTTCAATGCTGCAGAGGTTTTTTGGTACCCTTCCCCAGTCTGTGTCTCGACACAATCCTGTCTTGGAGCTCTACGAACAATTCCTTCGACCTCATGGCTTGGTTTTTGCTCTGACATGCACTGTCAACTGTGGGACCTTATATAGACAGGTGTGTGCCTTTCCAAATCATGTCCAATCAATTGAATTTACCACAGGGGGACTCCAATAAAGTTGTAGAAACATCTCAAGGACGATCAATCGAAACAGGATGCACCTGAGCTCAATTTTGAGTCTCATAGCAAAGGGTCTGAATACTTATGTAAATAAGGTAATTCTGTTTTTTATTAATAATACATTTGCAAAAATGTCTAAAAACCTGTTTTTGCTTTGTCAGTATGGGGTATAGTGTGTAGATTGATGAGGAAAACAATTAATTAAATACATTTTAGAAGAAGCTGTAACTAACAAAATGTGGAAAAAGTGAAGGAGTCTGAATACTTTCCGAATGCACTGTAGCTGAACCAACCATTTGTATTTTCACTCAACATTGCATTTTGGGTTGAGTGAACATACAATTCAACTTGAGAATGTTTAAAAAAAAATATATATATATATATATTATTTGTATATTTTGCAGTGTAAAATGTAACTCTATGACAATACATTACATATATCATAAGGCCTTTCTTTAAGGGCATAGTTACACCCTAATGCAATGGTCTGAGACTCCGGCTTTACAGGCACATCAAGCCTGCAAGTCACATTATGCTGGTTTGCAAAGTGATGTGGRTAATTCCACGGTTACAGAATTATTATCACTTTAAAATGTATGCCAAACAAAATCCATTGATTTCAAAGTTTAACAAACCTTATAACTCTACGCACAATGACTACTTTTAACAATTTGCACTAAAACAAATTTACTTTAACAGTGCAGACTGAAAGAGTTGTATGGTTTGTTCATCTGAAAATTCAGAGTTCCTGCATAACTCCGTTACACACGGAATGGCCCGTGTGTAATTCCTATTGGAATCCAGCCAAATATCCAACAACTGGTACTTTTAATCACTCAACTTGCACTGAGAATAACTGCCGGGATAGGGGATTGATTCTCTATTGAGACAGCCAAAATCATATAAACTGGAACCGCCATCTCAGTAACGTGTGTAAAAAGTCAAACTACTAAGAGATTGGATTAGTTTAGAAAAATGTATGTTATTTATGTTTGTGTAGCGTAAGATGAATGAATGAATGAAAACCAGGTGGGCAGGGAACAAGACAAAACAAATGGATAAATGAAAAATGGAGCGGCACTGGCTAGAAAGCCGGTGACGTCGACTGCCGAACGCCGCCCGAACAAGAAGAGGGGCCGACTTCGGCGGAAGTCGTGACACATACTCACAAACTAAAGCCATTTGTGTGTACATTGTAAAATCAAATTGGTGAGAGAGATGGTCTCAAATATTACATTAATTTGTATACATCTTTTGTATACATGAATCACGTCAAAATTCACATCTTTGGTCAGGTCAGAGGAAGAGGTGAAGCGAGAGGGTTCACTCACGCCAAAACCTGTCCACGATAAGCAAACCGCCTGCCTTCCTGCCTTTGGGACAATGACTCCCATTGTAGTGTCTCCCACTAGCCAGAAACAACTGCAGCAACTTGAAGCTGACTTCATCAAAACCTGCATGACCTTTAATGACATGTTTTTTGTAAAGTTCATGCAGTCGACATGTAAGCRCAAGTCAGACAATTTTGGTCCCTGTAATGCAACACGCTTTGAAAAGCAGTGACCAATGATGGTCACTGACTAGATAAAATTGATCCGCTCAAACGAGCCCATTGTTTTATGTTTAATTGATATTCCATATGTGTAATTACCCACTGGGAAAAACTGGTTGAATTCAATGCGATGATGTTGAATCAACGTGGAAAAGTGATTGGATTTTTTAAAAAGTCATCAACATAAGGGAATTTTTTATTTTTGAATCTAAATCCAATGACATCTGTGCCCCGTGGTTATTGTGTTAGTTGACAAGTTGAATCAAGTGTGCAACTTCTGGAATAGATCAAATACATGGAAAATCGGGGGTCCACGAGGAGAGGTTTGAGAACCGCTGATTTAGACAACAGTTCTTAATTGACACAACGACTTACGTGAGTCTTTATCAAGACACCGTTACTGGCCGTAATCATGTGCAACAGATTAGATAATCAGAAATGACACTCACTCATGGTTACACGAACAGAGCTGCCGGCCTTACATTTTCACTAAAAAAGGATCAAAAAACCTTGAATGGCTCCTTTGAGTCATTATGGTTCTATTTTATTAGGCGAGTAACAACAATTTCTTATTTACAATGATGGCCTACCCCAGCCAAACCCTAACGGCTCTGGGCCAATTGTGCACCACCCTATGGGACTCCCAACAACGGCAGGTTGTGATACAGCCTGGAATCGAACCAGGGTCTGTAGTGATGCCTCTAGCTCTGAGATGCAGTGCCTTAGACCACTGCGACACTTGGGAGCCCTACATAGAACCATCACTCTTGCCAAATACCTATTGATGAACCCTCTTTTCTAAGTGCGTAGAGCACCATATTGTCTTTCACCTTGAATTTACCCAAAAGTGGATTTTGTCCATAATATCTTATAACACCTTGACAATCTACTCAGCGGTCTTATCAAATCTGAGAAGACTTCAGTGGATAATGAATTACCCTCTGTAGCCCTCTTTTCCTTTCGCACTAAGGGGCTGTATAAGCTTTCACTGCCGTGCCAGGCCAATAGATCGTGCGTCAATCACACAGAGAATATGCTTGTTTACATACAATGATCATGAAAAGGAGGCCACCTAAATATTTAATGGCTTCTTCGAGTTACCCATCGAACAGTCACCTTGTGACCCAGGCCTGGGATTGTACTTCAAGAGAGCCGTGGAGTCATTGTTAAACACCTCAAGACTGTTTGTTGGTCCCGGACTCACATCATCAACATATACGTATGTCTGTGATTTACACAGACTCCCATTATCTCTGGACACATCACTTTCCACATTCCTTGGTCACACAGTTTGGTAGCACACCCTTGGCTCAAAATACAGTATCTATACTGTATGTGAGACTGTAAATGTTATTACATTACATATTATACATACATATACATATTACACAAAAAAGCTTGAGGCATGTAATGTAGTTGTTCAGGGATAACACTTTTGGATGACTATAGAAGTTGTACTGCTCTGTCATGGACTTGTGCAAAGTCACTGTATGGATGTACACAGTCATGTATAATATCCGCAACTGTTTACTCAGAATGCAGCTCACAGTACGGCAATCTATCTTCTCCGAGTAAGGACTTGAGCCACACTTGACGGTGATATTGTCACAGGTTGCCGTCTCTGACCTGCAGCATCCCCTGCTAGCACGGCCAAGTTATCGTTTCCTAGAGGAGAGTTCAACTACTACAGACGCTGTCACTCCAAGGKCTATGCTGTTGCACCCACAGGGGCTACAACGGTTGCTGTCTGGGTCGTGTTCATTACGTACCAAATGGAAGAAAACRGAAGAAAACAAGAGGGGACTATTCAGATGATGACAGTTTAAAATACAAGTAAAACAAAGGAGAGAGTAGGAGGGAGAGGAGAGGTTCATATAAATGCTGGTTCAGAGGGAGGGTAATTAAATGCTTAGTCATAGAACAGTAGCTCTGGGTTTTTGTGTTTCATGTCCTATTGTATCACTTGAAAAAGAAGAAGAGAAGAAGAGAAGAGCATAAAAACAGGTCACACTTTATTTGGATAATCCGCATGTTCGATCTTTAGATGCTCTACAGATGGTCATACTATCAACAAACTATCTTGATAAGCAACTACTTGCTAAGGTTACGGTTAAGTTTATAATAAGGGTTAGGGTAAGGGGATGGACTATCCAAATGAAGTGTTACCTAAAAACMTCCCTACATATGATGGCCCATTCTCCCGAGTGGTGCAGCGGTCTAAGGCACTGAATCTCAGTGCAAGAGGCGTCACTGCAGTCCCTGGTTCAAATCCAGGCTGTATCACATCCGGCTGTGATTGGGAGTCCCATATGGCGGCGCACAATTGTCCCAGCGCCGTCTGGGTTTGGCCGGGTAGGCCGTCATTGTAAATAAGAATTTGTTCTTAACTGACTTGCCTAGTTAAATAAAGGTAAAAATATATATATTTTGACAGGACTATTCTTGTTAGCTCGAATCATTAAGTGTCACTATTTGAGAAGGTATGGTCACACAAATTTCCAAAGTGGCAAAGGACCGGATGCATATTGTCATTTATCAGCATAGTAACCCCCCCCCCCCCCCCCCCCCAACACACACACACAAACTGTCCATGACACAAACTGCTCACACACCTCTTGTTGGCGTCGAGATCATTTTTCAGTTTTAAAACTTATTTCCTGTAATTCTGAACATTTTGCCATGGGGCTGAGCTGAGAGAAAATGTTCCCGTTTTAAAACGAATTTCCTGCAATTCTACACATTTTGCCATGTCTTATGTGTGTTCATATGATCAGTAGCGACCCGTCATTTAGGGCAGGTGGGGCAGGCAATAAAAACATTGACTATTTTGCATGTTATTTTTGCATTAATACGTGTCACATGTCAGTTTGTAAACAATGTAAAAAAAWAWATATAAAATTATTGAGTTAATAAAGCAGCAGACCATCTTGGTCTCTTTTTTGCTTTCTTGAGTATGGCAGCTMCAAAATGCTGGTTATTCAACCTAGCTCAGCTTTCTGTTGTGGTGGGGCAGCCAGTGGAAAATATGGAGAGTAGGGGTTGGTAATGTTCTCTAGTTGTGCCAAGATTGGCTCATTGTTCTGTCACTCATGGGGACACTACCTCACCGCCAAAAGTAAGGCTAGAGCTCGAAAATTCAAGCCCCTTGGGTGCTGCCACAGAGTTACATAAGAAGTGCCCATCCAAGAAGGCTCGAGGTCATTGGCCACAAATAAAATGACATCAAATCACGTTATATCTACCGTAGCTTTGATTGGCCATCATACTTTCAAAAATCTTAGCTAGCAAGCTAGCAGTCATCATCATGAATCAAGTCGACAATCTACTGGCAAATCCTTTTCAATCCTTGTCATATGAAGAGAAATTATGAAGAGAAATTAGAGATAAAACGTATCGGTGTTCATCGGCCATTGGACATAAATATTACACAACAGGTTGGAAATCGCATATTCAACAATGAGTGGTTTGGAAGGAATCCATGGCTAACTGCAAGCATTGCAAAGCAATCACTAGCCTGCTATTCAGTGGAGTGGGTGTGTGGTCCAAGTCTGGATTTAAGCGTCTCTTTTCCTAGTAAAAAAATGATGAACATTCAACATTGGCCATGCTGTCAATCCAGCATGACTATGGCCACACTCAAAACAACTCGAAACTCAGAACTGGGAAATTTCAGACTTCAGTGAGTTCAAGAAAACTGGGAACTCAGAAAAATAYGTTTTGAATGGTAATCCAACTCAGAATTGCAAGTCGGGAACTCAGGCCGCTTTCTAGAGGTCCGAACCTGAAGATCACTGACATCATCATGATTCGACTTAGTTTTTTTCAGAGTTCCCAGTTGTCTTGTTAGCACCATAAATCCAGAGAATGCCAGACTTTGATGATAAAGTTTGATGACAAAATTTGCCCACGAAGGACCGCCCGCCACCTTCCTGTTCAAGTACAGCACAAGGTGAGTCCAAAAATGTCTTCGATGTTGCTGCATAAATTATGTAATATCTCAGGGAGATATGTATACTCTAGTTAAGAAAGTAATACTAAGTGTATGTTGTGTAGTAAGCTGTTAGTAGCCCATGTTCCTCACCCTAATAATTTGGTCCCTTTTTCCCCTCATAACTTAGCCTACTGTTCTGACTTAGTGATGTACATGTAGCCTATAGCCTGTTTAGAGTAGTGTCATCATCGAATATTGTAAGAGCTTTCGTTGTCTACTTATATGCCSCCTTTATTTATCCTACGGTTCTGACTTGGTGTACAGGGAGAATACTGTAAGAACAGCCCATGTTCTGAATTCTGTCGCTGTACATTTCAAAAGTGCTGAACAAATAGTTATATTGACTACGTTACGGGTTGCCTCTAATCCGCTCGTCGTCCCCGTATGCCATAGTTTGTACATCTCATTTGCCAGTAGAAACCACATTTGTTTAAGCAAGTCAGCCATATTAACTATATATWTTTTTTTAAGGCAGTAAATGAGGCTGAATGAACTGTTTCGCTGCCAGACAATGCTCTGCTGATAGCCAGGTGCAGCAGAGGTAAGTTGTTGGGACTGTTGTTGTGACTCTGCTGCTGGGACAGCTTTATGTAGGCCCTAACAGTTTGTGGGCACCATTTGTCACCGTTCTAGTGCAATTCATGTATTGTTTAGTGTTGCGTTGTCTAAATCTAAAACTTTTTATTTTTGCCCCACCAAGATTTATATGCTAAAATCGCCACTGCATATGATATCTGAGTTGCTGAAGCATTACAACAAAGTAAGTATTAAGTTAAAAGCCCAACTGAGTTCCTTAACTTGGGTGGGCCGGGGGGGTTTTATTTTATTTTTTACATTTTAAGACCCGCGGTAAGTACCATATTGAGAGAGAAAAACCACAGCACATTACCAATGGGGTATTGATGGGGTTCTTCTAAGCAAACTGATTTCTGGTCTTAGTCAATCCTCTCTCTCGCGCTCTCTTCAAAACCACAGTTTCCTTCTTTCATTGCCTGCTCCCTCCCTCCCTCCCTCCTTTTTTTTAGTATTCTTCCCCTCATTCATTCCCCCAGGGTTTCTCTGAAATCCCTTAAATAATAGACACCGAGTGAAGGGCTTTGGGGGCGTGTGATGGATCGCCCCCCTTCTCTTTCCAGGCCGCTTATATTCTTGTTGTGCTACCTACTACTTATCCATCATCCCTGTAATGCCACATTGCTCTCAGGCGAGAGTGTCTAAACACCTATATTTACATCAGGCAAGCATGAAAAGACAGCTTTTTCCTTATGATTCGCTTTATGGTACATCACAATGAAAATGGGTCAGAGGCCTGCTCTGGGACTTTTATTTTGAAAATCTCAAATCCCCTGAGGTCTGTCTCATCTATCATGTTTGTGCATAAAAGCCATTCCCCGACAGACAGACCTGGACGTGCCCATGTATGGCCAAATACTATAGTTGAACTTGAATGAACTCCCAAACTATTACCTGTAACCTGTATGGCCTTAAACATAACTTTACATGTAAAAGTCACATTCTCAATGTAAAGCTGAGGTATGCTACAATCAGCACTTATTGGCCCCATTGGTCACTCATAATAATGGAAAAATGATGGAGAAATAGTAGTCACTCGTGCTTGTATGAATTAAGACTGTGCAAGACTAAAATAATTATCACAACAGGTTTCATTAAATCACCTGTATTCAACTACCAGTAATTTACACCAGACGAGCATGAAGGAACACAACAAATCATGTAATGTCTATTTGTTACCAGTCCAGTCCTCTTCTCTTCTTGAATAGAGTGCCACTGGCAGTTATATTAGCTTTGTGTCAGACAAAGCTAATATAAATGTTACTCTATACAAGACAAAGACAGAATGGCAAGTTCACAAAACCTGCTTTAGTAACTTTTATCACAAAAAAGCAGCAATGTTTTTCAAAAGTCAAATCAGCTGTCTATCTCTGAGTGAATCTAATTTTGAACACAGTTGGAATGACCCTGTCTCGACAAGTTCGGGCAGCATTTGACGTAATCTTCTTGCACCATGTTGGGTGTTGAAGGTGATTTTTTGATTTTTATAAGAGATTTAGCCACAGGTATCCAGAATGCACAGCACGGGCTGTACCAGAGAGGGGTCAGGACAGCACAGGAAATAAAGGACTCATATTGCACTCACTATAACTTCATCACTATGGTAATTCATCAAAAGCAGCATAAGAAAACCCAAAACATAAGCAAAAGCAGGCATCATATGCCTACCTGGAATGTAGGATGAGAAGTCATTTTTAGTCTACTCTCTCGTGAATTGAGATGCAGGTCTTCAATGTCACTGTGCAACCTTGAAACAACAATATTAATCTTCAAATATCCCAAAGTTTGCTTTCTTTTAAATCTCAGAGAACAGTTGAATAAGCTTGTCCTCTGTTTGCCACATCAGCGCAACCAAACCCTCACTGACCTCACTACCACGAACTAGCGTGTTGTGACCCCTAGTGGCCAGTAGAAACGTTTTGTAAATCGATGTTTTCACACAAATTAGCGATACTGATTGCATGCGTGGGAATCCCCTTCGTCCATCTCCCTATCAACAATCATCGCATGTTGAAGCATAATATGATTGCGTTTATGGATGACTGCATGCACAAATAAATCTTCAAATCCCATATGTATGGCTCAGCAAAGTGTATTCTGTCAAGTCTCTCAGTCAGAACAAAATMTCATGACAGGCTAAGAACTGTCTTTCTAGTCCAGCTCAAGCACAATATTTGGTACTATTTGCTGGTCATTCTAGTAAAAACATTTGATTGAAACATATGCCTAAAAGTTTTAGTGCCTCACGTTGCTAGGTAACGACAGCTGTTACCATGGGAGAGAAGTCCCCGGATAGAGACATTGTAGCTGATTGTAGTTCTTTAACTACAGAATAGTGTCATCAACATTGATTTTCCCATTATTATATCAGCCGGGTAGAATGGTGGACTACAGTAGCTACTTCGCCTACAACTCATCATAACAATGGCTGTATGAGTTGGTGCCAGAGGTGGTCTTTCAAGCGGTGTGGAAGTGGCACTTTKAAAACTTTGTGAGACATGTCACAAACGAAGCTTTGTGATACATTTTAGGAATGGCATTTGCTAAGAAACGACATGTTGCYAGAATGGAAATACTGTCGCGAAAGCACCAGCGACAGGTAGGCTAATTATGACATACTGTAATGGAACGTTTCGGGTGTATTGGAATGTTTCAAATCATTCTGTGTGGATAAAATTGCATCGCACATTGGTGTGCGCAGGTTTTGCAGTGGGTTCGTGTGTTTTAGACACATATTTCAAAKGGTTTAGTATTAAAACATGTTATATCCGCTGTAAAACCACTGCCTCTAGTTTGACGTTACTTATTTAATTGACAATTTCCTAAATTAAAATGGAACGCTTAAAAGAGGTAGGCTATGCTTTGTTTTGATAACTGAATTATGCATACCACATAAGTGTGTTTGTGAATGTAGTGGCCAGAGAGCCTTGCTCAGCTGAGTGAGAGTTTCTTTTTGAACTGCAGATGGAGGATGATTCTATATATAACATGAGTCATGCAAGAGGACTACCTGGTCTCCCACCTCAGCCCCAGGCCTCTAGTGAAGAACCTTCAGAGCTTTACCAAGTAAGACCTTTATGTAAAGAAGCCAGTCCCTAAAGTGCTATTGATAGGGGGGRAAATATTAGTGTGTTCCTTTGTGTGCATACCTACTAGGACGATTCCATGTTATTCCTGCAAGTTAACTCATTACTTTTAAATTGTTCCAGATTGTTCTCAGGCACAGCCATCACCCACCCATCCTCCAGAACACCTCTTGGACTCTGGCTGTCCCTTATAAGGAACAACGGCACCATCGCACCCCCAGTGAGTCCATTGGGAACAACTACAGCCCCCAGGCTCGTCACCTGAAGATCAGAAACCTACAGAGGAGACCTGGAACCGTCAAAGACTCACTTGGGGATGTACCTGCACCTTGTATCCTTTTGGCATTTTCATATGTGAATAATTCTTATTCTGATTCATCCCATTGTTGCTCCTTTGCTGACCACCTGATCGGTGCTGAATTGAGTGGCATCAAAACAATAATATCCAAAACAAGATAGAACATTTGATCTTAATTCTCATTTTAGCATCTAGCCCAGCTGAGAAGAGGAAGAGACTCGCCCCCAGGGGATGGTAAGATACCTATCAAATACATCAACATTAAGTGTTGACCACTGAAATCTCGACAAAGGGGTGTCATTGAAATGGTCTTTGTATGCTTTGTCATCTCAATCCCAGGGATTCAGCTCCTGACACCTCGAACTCACCTGGACTTAAGCTCAGCCCCAGAGAGCCTCTGCCCCCCATCAGCCGACCCCTGACTCCCAAACAGCAGCTGGACATCATGCGGAGCCAAGAGGAACAGATGTGGCCTTTTGAGACAGAACCTACAGAAAGAGACCTGAAGGTAAGCATCCAGAATAGAATAGATAAGGAAATAGATTAGATAGGGAAATAGAATGGAATATGGAAGGAAATAGAATAGATAAGGAAATATTATATATTATATAGAATTACATAGAATGTAATCAAATAGAGGAGAATAGAATAGTGGGAATAGAATAGAGCAGGCAATTAGAATAGTATAGCCTCCAGTCCGTTCAACCAATTTAGTCAGTCAATTGTTCCATTGCTTTCACTCTTTTGGCAGCTTGTTAATTTTGGATGTGTTTTGCTGGTTTCTACAGAGGTACTTGTACTACATTAGTAACGGCGTCCACAGCCCAATGCTGGCCCACCAGCCCCCCCAGCAGATTAAGAACATAATGAAGCTCCTGCCCCCTGGCATTCAGGACAGCAGCAGGGACATGGAGATACTGAAGGGGAAGCTGCTAGACGAGGTCAACAAAGACTACGGCTTCAGTCTCAGGAAGAGCATAGGTAGCAGGAGGATTTGTTACATGACTGCAATGTTTCTTACATGTACTGCAATACTACTTTCATTTATTAATACACTACTTGTAATGAGTGTACTAATAATGTAGATAGTCATTTTAATTGTACTATCCAGCAACAACTTAAAAGAATATAGCCTACACATATTCGCAAACATTCCTATTAAAGCAATGTGGTTGTCTATCAAATCACCCTTCCCCCATTGAAAGTTCCCTTGCCTCCATGTTTTCTGTCTTTCCTCTTGGATTCAACCAGTTGACTACATCCTGAGGGACCCGTCGGAGAGGCAGCGTTTGTTCATCTCCAGCATCCCCAGGYCCTTCCCCAGGAGGGTGATCCGAGGGCCCGTCCCCTGGGCCTGCAACTACAGCCAGGCCCACACCTGGCAGAGCCAGCACCTCTTCACTCTCAACCCCATGATGTTCCACCTGCAGGACCTCTGGGTGAACAGGTAGCCTAGTAGCCTGAGCAAAGACTGGCGTAAAATGAGCATCAACAGTAACCATCTTCCATTTTGTGTCAGGGTTTGTAGTTCCAGTAAACTAGGTAACAAAATGGTTTGTGTAGGTTTACATTCCCCAAATCACAGATCACATTTGGTAGTAGGTCTATGTGTGGCAGAATACACTGTTGCTCTGGCAACCAATCTCATAATGGCATATAAACTGTTTACCAAAAAAAAACATAAGGAAGCAAAACTAAGCTCAGTACCATAACACAAGCTAAACAATTGTTTAAATGCTCTAAGAGCTAATCTCCTCTCTGTGGATCAGAAGATAGAGTTTCAGATACAGTTTCTTAATGGACTTGCCTGAGCCTATGCATGGTGCTCTGTGGATCTCCCGTATTAACCTGCATTAGCTGATCAAACCAAGTGAATCACCATGAACCCCTACTGTTAATAACCATGTCTTAAATGTCTCAAATAAGAGTTGATCGGTGTGCGAAATTAAAGTGGACACACAGTTCAGATAATACAAGTTAACCCTTATGTCTCTCTGTCTTTCTTTTCTCATCCTTTCAGTTTCTCCTCCTTGAGGTTTGTGAGACTAGGGGACCTTTTCTCTGCCAACTTCCCCCTGCTGCCCACCGAGTTTGAAGAGCTGATTCAGAGACAGTGCCAAATCACCAGGGACGACCTGGCTAATAGGTTAGTAACCTACTGTCTTCAGTCAGTCAGGCAGTTAATCAAACAATCAGTGAAACAGTCAGTCAGCCAGCCAGACAGACGGGTAGACAGTCAGTCAAGTCAACCAGATAGACAGACAGTCAGAGCCTGTAAGACAGTCAGTCAGCCAGGTAGACAGACAGACGGGTTGACATACAGGTCGGCAGATAGGCCAAGGTCTGCATGGCTAATCCCGGTGTTGTCGTGAGAGTCTCATGTTTTCTCCTTGTTCACTCTGTCATACCCCTGTCGTGTCTTTCTTCTCACTTAAGGATTCCATTGCAACCTGCTGTGTTTAGAGCAAGGGACCAGTAAACATGATTTGTGGCTGAAATATGAGCCATTGAAATTTCACAAAAATGTGTTGATTTTTTTTCTGAGTTTGTGCCTGCTTGGATACCATTGTTCCCTTATAGTTCAGTCTCCCTTGCCAACCACAGTAGAGCCAAAGGAGATCATGTTCTGGTGTGGCGCTGCCTAAACATTGCACCAGTTGCACCAATGCCTAAACATTGCACCAGTTGCTAGGTTTCGTCCTTTTTCTGGAGGCGGAAACTACATCATAGAGTAACATACATACAGGGGACCAGCAAGCAAGCACCTACTGTATCAGACCACTGTCGGCGGCAGAATGCTGGTGGCAACTTTCCTATCAACCACTGGTGGCAAAATGGTGTCACACCGCTGCCAGCAAGCCTCTATTCAATCACTGGGGGCATATACAGTGAACAAAAATATAAATGCAAAATGTAAAGTGTTGGTCCTATGTTTCATAAGCTGAAATAAAAGATCCCTGCCATTTACTATATGCACAAAAAGCTAATTTCTCTCAAATGTTGTGCACAAATTTGTTACATCCCTGTTATTGAGCATTTCTCCTTTGCCAAGATAATCCATCCAACTGACAGGTGTGGCATATCAAGAAGCTGATTAAACAGCATGATCATTACATAGGTGCACCTTGTGATGGGAACAATAAAAGGCCACTCTAACATGTGCAGTTTTGTCACACAACACAATGACAGATGTTTCAAGTTTTGAGGGAGTGTGCAATTGGCTTGCTGACTGCAGGAATGTCCACCAGAGTTGTTGCCAGAGAATTGAATGTTAATCTCTCTACCATAAACCGCCTCCAATGTTGTTTTAGGGAATTTGGCAGTACGTCCAACCGGCCTCACAATCGCAGACCATGTGTAACCACACCAGACCAGGACCTCCACATCCGGCTTCTGAGACCAGCCACCCACACAGCTGATGAAACTGTGGGTTTGCACAACCGAAGAATCACACAAACTGTCAGAAACCGTCTCAGGGAAGCTCATCTGCGTACTCGTTGTCCTCACCAGGGTCTTGACCTGACTGCAGTTTGGCATCGTAACCGACTTCAGTGGGAAGATGCTCACCTTTGATGGCCACTGTTATTCTGGAGAAGTGTGCTCTTCACAGATGAATCCGGTTTCAACTGTACCGGGCAGATGGCAGACGGCGTGTATGGCGTTGTGCAAGTGGTTTGCTCATGTCAACGTTGTGAACAGAGTGCCTCACGGTGGCGGTGGGGTTATGGTATGGGCAAGGATAAGTTGTGGACAACGAACACAATTGCATTTTATTGATGKCAATTTGAATGCACAGAGATACCATGATAAGATCCTGAGGCCCATTGTCGTGCCATTCATCTGCCGCCATCACCTCATGTTTCAGCATGATAATGCATGGCCCCATGTCTCAAGGATGAAGCTGAAAATGACCCAGTTCTTCCATGGCCTGCATACTCACCAGACATGTCACCCATTGAGCATGTTTGGGATGCTCTGGATCGACGCGTACGACAGCGTATTCCAGTTCCCGCCAATATCCAGCAACTTCATACAGCCATTGAAGAGGAGTGGAACATTCCACAGGCCACAATCAACAGCCTGATCAACTAAGCGAAGGACATGTGTTGCGCTGGATGAGGCAAATGGTGGTCACACCAGATACTGATTGGTGTTCTGATACATGCCCCTACCTTTTTTTTAAGGTATCTGTGACCAACAGATGCGTATCTGTATTCCCAGTCATGTGAAATCCATAGATTAGGGCCTAATAAATGTATTTCAATTGACTGATTTCCTTATATGAACTGTAACTCAGTTTAATCTATGAAATTGTTGCATATTGTGTATATATTATTGTTCGGTGTACATACAACAATCCCTCATTTGGACTATATGAGACCCCAGTGTCTGTGTTTTGCAGGTGGCTGCCGCGCTGTGTGTCCCTGTTTGTCACCTATAAGGACGTTTGGCTGCCCCTGGTGCCCCAGAGTGACGACGTGGCCCCAGTCAGTGCCCAGGAGTTCTTCTCCTGCGTGGCCACCCTCATGTCCCTGCAGCTCCGGAGCCTGATCATTGCCTCCCTGCAGGACCTGCTCCAATTCTTCACCCTGCACCAGGTCTGTCTAACCACTCAACTCTGCCAGGGTTCAACCACGGTTCAACTATCTATACAAGGGGTGTCAAACATATGGCCCGCGAGCCCATTCAATCCGGCCTGTTATCCCTGTTATTTTTCCTGTGGGACGATCTCAATCGACATTCAAATTACTAAAACCAAATCGAAACTGTGTCGAAATAATAATGGACCTACAGTTGAAGTCGGACGTTTACATACACTTAGGTTGGAGTCATTAAAAGTTGTTTTTCAACCACTCCACACATTTTTTGTTAACAAACTATAGTTTTGGCAAGTTGGTGAGGACATCTACTTTGTACATGACACAAGTAATTTTTCCAACAATTGTTTACAGACAGATTATTTMAYTTATAATTCACTGTATCACAATTCCAGTAGGTCAGAAGTTTACATACACTAAGTTGACTGTGCCTTTAAACAGCTTGGAAAATTCCAGAAAATTATGTCATGGCTTTAGAAGCTTCTGATAGGCTAATTTACATCATTTGAGTCAATTGGAGGTGTACCTGTGGATGTATTTCAAGGCCTGCCTTCAAACTCAGTGCCTCTTTGCTTGACATCATGGGAAAATCAAAAGAAATCAGCCCAAGACCTCAGAAAAAGATTGTAGACTTCCACAAGTCTGGTTCATCCTTGGGGAGCAATTCCAAACGCCTGAAGGTACCACGTTCATCTGTACAAACAATAGTACACAGTATAAACACCATGGACCACCATGGGACGTCATACTGTTTAGGAAGGAAACGCGTTCTGTCTCCTAGAGATGAACGTACTTGGTGCGAAAAGTGCAAATCAATCCCAGAACAACAACAAAGGACCTTTTGAAGATGCTGGAGAAACAGGTACAAAAGTATCTATATCCACAGTAAGACGAGTCTATATCGACATAACATGAAAGGCCACTCAGCAAGAAGAAGCCACTGCTCCAAAACCGCCATAAAAAGCCAGACTACGGTTTGCAACTGCACATGGGACAAGATTGTACTTTGGGGAAATGTCCTCTGGTCTGATAAAACAAAAATAGAACTGTTTGGCCATAATGACCATCGTTATGTTTGGAGGCAAAAGGGGGAGGCTTGCAAGCCGAAGAACACCATCCCAACCGTGAAGCACGGGTGGCAGCATCATGTTGTGGGGGTGCTTTGGCAGGAGGGACTGTGCACTCACAAAATAGTGCATCATGAGGAGGAAAATATGTGGATATATTGAAGCAAAATCTCAAGACATCAGTCATGAAGTTAAGCTTGGTCGCAAATGGTCTTCCAAATGGACAATGACCCAACATACTTCCAGAGTTGTGGCAAAATGGCTTAAGGACAACAAAGTCAAGGTATTGGATGGCCATCACAAAGCCCTGACCTCAATCCTATTGTTATGTCCGTGTTGGAATGAGGACCAAGGTGCAGCGTGTAAGCGTACATCTTCTTTATTTGATGAACACCAAAAATAAATATATATATATAATAATATATATATATATATATATATATATATAAACGAACGTAACGTGTGCAGTCTACACAGTAACTATACAAAATCAAGATCCCACAAAATTAAGGTGGAAAACAGGCTGCCTAAGTATGATCCCAATCAGAGACAACGATAGACAGCTGCCTCTGATTGGGAACCATACCCGGCCAACAAAGAAATAGAACACATAGATTGCCCACCCTAGTCACACCCTGACCTAACCAAAATAGAGAATAAAGGATCTCTAGGTCAGGGCGTGACACCTATAGAATCATGTGGGCAGAACTGAAAAAGTGTGTGCGAGCAAGGAGAGCCCTGCGGAGCTCTGTCAGGAGGAATCGGGCCAAAATTCACCCAACTTATTGTGGGAAGCTTGTGGAAGGCTACCCAAAACGTTTGACCCAAGTTAAACAATTTAAAGGCAATTCTACCAAATACTAATTTAATGTATGTAAACTTCTGACCCACTGGGAATGTGATGAAAGAATTAAAAGCTGAAATAAATCATTCTCTCTACTATTATTCTGACATTTCACATTCTTAAAATAAAGTGGTGATCCTAACTGACCTAAAACAGGACATTTTTAATAGGATTAAATGTCAGGAATTGTGAAAAACTGAGTTCAAATGTATTTGGCTAAGGTGTATGTAAACTTCCGACTTCAACTGTATGTAAGAATGCTGTTTATTGACTATAGCTCAGCATTCAACACCATTGTACCCTCCAAGCTCATCATTAAGCTCGAGGCCCTTGGTCTGAACCCCGCTCTGTGCAACTGGGACCTAGACTTTCTGACGGTCAGGTGGTGAAGGTAGGAAACATTAATTCCACTCCGCTGATCCTCAACACTGGGTCCCCACAAGGGTGCTTGCTCAGCCACCTCCTGTACTCCCTGTTCACCCATGACTGCGTGGCCAAGCACGCCTCCAACTCAATCATCAAGTTTGCCGACGACACAACAGTAGTAAGCTTGATTACCAATGATGTCACACCTGCCTTCCCTCGTCACTCGCATCAGCGT
Organism: Salvelinus sp. IW2-2015; assembly: GCF_002910315.2. Classification (NCBI taxonomy): domain Eukaryota; kingdom Metazoa; phylum Chordata; class Actinopteri; order Salmoniformes; family Salmonidae; genus Salvelinus; species Salvelinus sp. IW2-2015. The sequence continues at coordinate 12,605,538 of NC_036858.1, forward strand.
TATTGGACTCATCTGGACTCACATATCACATGTTCATTTCCTCCCCTATATTTGTCTGTTCCCTTGCTCTGTTCCCTGCTGCTGCATTGATTGTCTTTTGTCTTAGTTTCTGTTTGCTGACGCTGTGCCTGTCTCGTTATATGTCCGTCATTTATTAAATGTTTACTCCCCGTGCCTGCGTCGTCTCTCCAGCGTCATTCCGCGTGACAGAATACAGCAGCCATACATACGAAGCATCGGGGAGTACTGGCGTTCCGGTTGGAATGGTGGCAGCGGCTCTGGGTTGCCACCGATGGAACCGGGGAAGCCTAGCCAGCTCATCGGGCTTTCACACCCTAGCTGGCTCGAGAGGTTTCCTTGCCCTGGTTGGCTCGGATGGCATCCATCCCACGTCTGGCCTCAGCCGGAATTTCAGTTCTTGTTCGCCCAGGTGGTCCAGTAGTGTTTTTGTTTTGTTGGTGACGTCGGGGTGGATTCCGCCGCCGATGGAACCGGCGGTGCCTAAGCCAGCCTGTCGGGCTTCCACGCCCTGACTGGTTCGAAAGGTTTTCCTGGCTCGGCGGCTTCCCATTCCACATCACACGCCACTGGATCATCGGGCTCCCCTTCTTCAGCGGGATCGACAGGCGTCTTGCCTCAGCCGGATCGTCAGGCTCCCATGCCTGAGCCGGCTCGCCAGGCTTTCACGCTCCTGCCGGTTCGTCGGGCTGTCACGCCCCAACCGGCTTGCCCTGCGCCTATGTCTCGGCCGGTTTGCCCAGGTGGGACGCCGTGTGGGATCCCAAGAGGGAGGGGTACTGTCACATCTGCTCCCGCTCTTCCCTTCCCCTGGCGCTTGAGGGCGCCAGATTACCCTGCATCACACGCTCCTGCCATCCATCACCCACACCTGCCTTCCCTCGTCACTCGCATCAGCGTTAATGTACTCACCTGGACTCATTTATTACATGTTCATTTCCTCCCCTATATTTGTCTGTTCCCTTTCTCTGTTCCCCTGCTGCTGCATTGATTGTTTCTTGTCTACGTTTCTGTTTGCTGACGCTGTGCTTGTCTCGTTATATGTCCGTCATTTATTAAATGTTACTCCCCGTACCTGCTTCGTCTCTCCAGCRTCATTCCGCATGACAGAATGCAGCAGCCAGCATGACAGAATGCAGCAGCCAACATACGAAGCATCGGGGAGTACTGGTGTTCCGGTTGGAATGGTGGCAGCGGCTCTGGGTCGCCACCAATGGAACCGGGGAAGCCTAGCCAGCTTATCGGGCTTTCACGCCCTAGCTGGCTCGAGAGGTTTCCTTGCCCCGGTTGGCTCGGATGGCGCCCATCCCACGTCGGGCCTCAGCTGGATCGTCAGTTTTTGCTCGCCCAGCCGGTCCAGGAGTTTTTTTTGTTTGTCTTGTGTTTTGTTGGTGACGTTGGGGTGGAATCCGCTGCCGATGGAACCGGGGTGCCTAAGCTAGCCCGTCAGGCTTTCACGCCCTGGCTGGCTCGAGAGGTTTTCCTGGCTCGGCGGCTTCCCATCCCACGTCACACTCCACGGGATCATCGGGCTCCCCTTCAGCGGGATCGACAGGCGTCTTGCCTCAGCCGGATCGTCAGGCTCCCATGCCTGAGCCGGCTCGCCAGGCTCTCACGCTCCTGCCGGTTCGTCGGGCTTTCACGCCCCAACTGGCTTGCCCTGCGCCCATGTCTCGGCCGGTTCGCCCAGGTGGGACTCCGGGTGGCGTCCCAAGAGGGAGGGGTACTGTCACGTTCTGCTCTCTCTTCCTTCCCCTGGCGCTTGAGGGCGCCAGATTACCCTGCATCACACGCTCCTGCCATCAAAATTCAAACTCAATTTATATAGCCCTCTTATTACATTTACATTTTACATTTAAGTCATTTAGCAGACGCTCTTTCCAGAGCGACTTACAAGTTGGTGCATTCACCTTATGATGTCCAGTGGAACAACCACTTTACAATAGTGCATCTAACTCTAAGGGGGGGTGGGGTTAGAAGGATTACTTTATCCTATCCTAGGTATTCCTTAAAGAGGTGGGGTTTCAGGTGTCTCCGGAAGGTGTGATTGATTCCGCTGACCTGGCGTCGTGGGGGAGTTTGTTCCACCATTGGGGTGCCAGAGCAGCGAACAGTTTTGACTGGGCTGAGCGGGAGCTGTACTTCCTCAGAGGTAGGGAGGCGAGCAGGCCAGAGGTGGTGAACGCAGTGCCCTTGTTTGGGTGTGGGCCCTGATCAGAGCCTGAAGGTACGGAGGTGCCGTTCCCTCACAAGCTCCGTAGGCAAGCACCATGGTCTTGTAGGGATGCGAGCTTCAACTGGAAGCCAGTGGAGAGAGGGAGGAGCGGGGTGACGTGAGAGAACTTGGGAAGGTTGAACACCAGACGGGCTGCGGCGTTCTGGATGAGTTGTAGGGGTTTAATCGCACAGGCAGGGAGCCCAGCCAACAGCCGAGTTGCGTAATCCAGACGGAGATGACAGTGCCTGGATTAGGACCTGCGCCGCTTCCTGTGTGAGGCAGGGTCGTACTCTGCGAATGTTGTAGAGCATGAACCTACAGGAACGGGTCACCGCCTTGATGTTGGTTGAGAACGACAGGGTGTTGTCCAGGATCACGCCAAGGTTCTTAGCGCTCTGGGAGGAGGACACAATGGAGTTGTCAACCGTGGATGGCAAGATCATGGAACGGGCAGTCCTTCCCCGGAGGAGAGCAGCTCCGTCTTGCGAGGTTTCAGCTTTGAGGTGGTGATCCGTCTCCACACTGATATGTCTGCCAGACATGCAGGATGCGATTCGCCACCTGGTTATCAGAAGGGGGAAAGGAGAAGATTAATTGTGTGTCGTCTGCATAGCAATGACAGGAGAGACCATGTGAGGATTATGGACAGAGCCAAGTGACTTGGTGTATAGCGAGAATAGGGAGGGCCTAGAACAGAGCCCTGGGGGACACCAGTGGTGAGGAGCCACGTGGTGCGGAGACAGATTCTCGCCACGCCACCTGGTAGGAGCGACCTGTCAGGTAGGACGCAATCCAGCGTGGGCCCGCGCCGGAGATGCCCAACTCGGAGAGGGTGGAGAGGAGGATCTGGTGGTTCACAGTATCAAAGGCAGCCGATAGGTCTAGAAGGATGAGAGCAGAGGAGAGAGAGTTAGCTTTAGCAGTGCGGAGCGCCTCCGTGACACAGAAGAGAGCAGTCTCAGTTGAATGACTAGTCTTGAAACCTGACTGATTTGGATCAAGAAGGTCATTCTGAGGAGAGATAGCAGGAGAGCTGGCCAAGGACGGCACGTTCAAGAGTTTTGGAGAGAAAAGAAAGAAGGGATACTGTCTGTAGTTGTTGACATCAGAGGGATCGAGTGTAGGTTTTTTCAGAAGGGTGCAACTCTCGCTCTCTTGAAGGCGGAAGGGACGTAGCCAGCGGTCAAGGATGAGTTGATGAGCGAGGTGAGGTAAGGGAGAAGGTCTCCGGAAATGGTCTGGGAGAAGAGGAGGGGGATAGGGTCAAGCGGGCAGGTTGTTGGCGGCCGGCCGTCACAAGACGCAAGATTTCATCTGGAGAGAGAGGGGAGAAGAGGTCAAAGCACAGGGTAGGGCAGTGTGAGCAGAACCAGCGGTGTCGTTTGACTTAGCAAACGAGGATCGGATGTCGTCGACCTTCTTTTCAAAAATGGTTGACGAAGTCATCCGCAGAGAGGGAGGAGGGGGGGGGGGGAGGAGGATTCAGGAGGGAGGAGAAGGGTGGCAAAGAGCTTCCTAGGGTTAGAGGCAGATGCTTGGAATTTAGATGTGTAGAAGTGGCTTTAGCAGCAGAGACAGAAGAGGAGAATGTAGAGAGGAGGGAGTGAAAGGATGCCAGGTCCGCAGGGAGGCGAGTTTTCCCTCCATTTCCGCTCGGCTGCCCGGAGCCCTGTTCTGTGAGCTCGCAATGAGTCGTCGAGCCACCGGAGCAGGAGGGGAGGACCGAGCCGGCCTGGAGGATAGGGGACATAGAGAGTCAAAGGATGTAGAAAGGGAGGAGAGGAGGGTTGAGGAGGCAAGAATCAGGAGATAGGTTGGAGAAGGTTTGAGCAGAGGGAAGAGATGATAGGATGGAAGAGGAGAGAGTAGCGGGGAGAGAGAGCGAAGGTTGGGACGGCGCGATACCATCCGAGTAGGGGCAGTGTGGGAAGTGTTGGATGAGAGCGAGAAGGGAAAAGGATACAAGGTAGTGGTCAGAGACTTGGAGGGGAGTTGCAATGAGATTAGTGGAGAACAGCATCTAGTAAAGATGAGGTATCAAAGTGCTGTACAGAAGCCCAGCCTAAAACCCCAAACGCAAGCAATGCAGGTGTAGAAGCACAGTGGCTAGGAAAAACTCCCTAGAAAGGCCAAAACCTAGGAAAAACCTAGAGAGATACCAGGCTATGAGGGGTGGCCAGTCCTCTTCTGGCTGTGCCGGGTGGAGATTATAACAGAACATGGCCAAGATGTTCAAATGTTCATAATGACCAGCATGGTCAAATAATAATAATCACAGTAGTTTGTCGAGGGTGCAACAAGTCAGCACCTCAGGAGTAAATGTCAGTTGGCTTTCATAGCCAATCATTGAGAGTATCTCTACCGCTCCTGCTGTCTCTAGAGAGTTGAAAACAGCAGGTCTGGGACAGGTAGCACGTCCGGTGAACAGGTCAGGGTTCATAGCCGCAGGCAGAACAGTTGAAACTGGAGCAGCAGCACGGCCAGGTGGACTGGGGACAGCAAGGAGTCATCATGCCAGGTAATCCTGAGGCATGGTCCTAGGGCTCAGGTCCTCCGAGAGAGAGAAAGAAAGAAAGAAAGAAAGAAAGAAAGAAAGAAAGAAAGAAAGAAAGAAAGAAAGAAAGAAAGAAGAATTAGAGAGAGCATACTTAAATTCACACAGGACACCGGATAAGACAGGAGAAAGTACTCCAGATATACCAACTGACCCTAGCCCCCTGACACATAAACTACTGCAGCATAAATACTGGAGGCTGAGACAGGAGGGGTCAGGAGACACTGTCGCCCCATCTGATGATACCCCCGGACAGGGCCAAACAGGCAGGATATAACCCCAACCACTTTGCCAAAGCACAGCCCCACACCACTAGAGGGATATCTTCAACCACCAACTTACCATCCTGAGACAGGGCCGAGTATAGCCCACAAAGTCTCCGCCACGGCACAATCCAAGGGGGGCGCCAACCCAGACAGGAAGACCACGTCAGCGACTCAACCCACTCAAGTGACACACCCCTCCTAGGGACGGCATGGGGAAGAGCACCAGTAAGCCAGTGACTCAGCCCCTGTAATAGGGTTAGAGGCAGAGTATCCCAGTGGAGAGAGGGGAACCAGACAGGCAGAGACAGCAAGGGCGGTTCGTTGCTCCAGAGCCTTTCCGTTCACCTTCACACTCCTGGGCCAGACTACACTCAATCATATGACCTACTGAAGAGATGAGTCTTCAGTAAAGACTTAAAGGTTGAGACCGAGTCTGTGTCCCTTACATGGGTAGGCAGACCATTCCATAAAAATTGAGCTCTCTATCCATCACCCACACCTGCCTTCCCTCGTCACTCGCATCAGCGTTATTGGACTCACCTGGACTCACTTATCACATGTTAATTTCCTCCCCTATATTTGTTTGTTCCCTTGCTCTGTTCCCTGCTGCTGCATTGATTGTCGTTTGTCTTAGTTCCTGTTTGCTGACGCTGTGCCTGTCTCGTTATATGTTCGTCATTTATTAAATGTTTACTTCCCGTACCTGCTTCGTCTCTCCAGCGTCATTCCGTGTGACAGTAGATGTCCTAACCGACTTGCCAAAAGTATAGTTTGTTAACAAGAMATTTGTGGAGTGGTTGAAAAACGAGTTTTAATGACTCCAACCTAAGTGTATGTAAACTTCCGACTTCAACTGTAGGTATTCCCCTTGTCCAGATGGGATAGGGCAGTGTGCAGAGTGATGCCGATTGCATCGTCTGTGAGTTTGATGCCCCTGATCTATAATTACACACATGGTTTACCCTAACTTGATTACACCCGTTTGATCAGACCAGATCCGCTCTACACTTGATATAGAAACACATACTGTGCCTATATATTTAAATTAGTTCATTATAAAGAAAACCAATGTTATTTWTTCTGTTCTCTATGATTTGTTGGACAGGACGGGAATGACTTCGGTGAAGTGTTTGACGAGATGCGCTTCGTGCAGCCTCAGGTGCTGCTGGTCAAGCTGAGGGTGGAGGAGCCTCGCATTGTCTTTCTGCCCAGCCTTCAAGAATGCTGGGAGCTCATCCACCGGGGCTTCATGGAGATCATCAAGAGCGCCCAGAAACTCCCACGGGTATAAAAAAAAGAACACTCAGCCTCCTGTCCTTTCAGTTCTTCATGATTAATGTTCAGTTGTTTATCTAATCTGTTCAATCTATTTCTGGAAATAAAACATTTCCAATATTAACAGTTTAAAGGGGCAGTGCAGTCCTGTTTTATGATATTTACACCCTATGAGGTTGAAATAAAACTCTGAAATTGTGAAAAAATATGATAATGCCCTTTTAGTATAAGAGATTTTGAAAATAAATCCTGGAATTTCAGCCTGTTTAGATGGGATGGAGTTTTTGGCCCACATCATGACATCACAATCTGATCAGATTATTCTGACCAATGACCATTCATCTTTTATTTGTACATGTATCCTCATACTTTGAAGTGGTAAGCRGGGTAGGCTCAGAGTCTAGATGATCCTAACCGCACAGACTGATAATTTCAATGGCAAAAGGAGGCTCAGGGAAATAAATGATTAAACAAATATTTTGAGTTATTTTCATGGAAAATAACGTATTTATTTATTAAACATACAGTGATGATTTTATAAATGTAATAAAAAAAGACTGCATKTGGGCTTTAAAATCGCTTATTCACATTTGTACCCATTGAATGTGACCTCTATCTACAAAAAAACAAATATAATTAATCTGTTCTGGTGCTTAGCATGGAAAGGATTGTGACTGACAGTTTGTCTGGTCTTCTCTGTACAGGTGGAGTGTAACCTGTTCCCAGAAATCCAGGGACAAGGCCTTTATCTGCACTCCGTCAGACCTGACGAGCTGCTGGTCACAGACCTGATCAACAGAGCCAAGAGCATCTTCCAGAAGAACACTGTGGGACCAAAGAAGTATGGGGACATAACTAAACCTATACTACCTAAATTTGAGTCAACTATCTGACATTCTACTTTCTTCCAATACTTTTATGTTAACCTGTTTGGTGGATGAAGGCTCTTTTAAGAAAATTACTCATTGCAATATTTCAATATGATCTCCAGGTACCTGAACGTGTATAAGAAGTACAGCAACCTACTAGACAACACTGCAAAGCAGGATATAGTGGCGTTTCTCAAAGAAAAACACTCCCTGCAAGGTTTTACTAAGGTAGATTTGCCTCTCTGCCTTCCTTCCTTCAAACACTACTAGTAGACCTACAGTACCAGTCAAAAGTTTGGACACACCTACTTATTSAAGGGTTACTATTTTCTACATTGTACAATAATAGTGAAGACATCAAAACTATGAAATAACACATGTGGAATCATGTAGTAACCATAAAAGTGTTAAACAAATCAAAATACATTTTATAGCCACCCTTTGCCTTGATTACAGTTTTGCACACTCTTGGCATTCTCTCAACCAGCTTCACCTGGAATGCTTTTCCAACAGTCTTGAAGGAGTTCCCACATATGCTGAGCACTTGTTGGCTGCTTTTCCATCTCAATTGGGTTGAGGTCTGGTGATTGTGGAGGCCATCTGATGCAGCACTCCATCACTATCCTTCTTGGTCAAATAGCCCTTACACAGCCTAGAGGTGTGTTGTGTCATTGTCCTGTTGGAAAACAAATGATAGTCCCACTAAGCGCAAACCAGATGGGATGGCGTATCGCTGAAGAATRCTGTGGTAGCCATGCTGGTTAAGTGTGCCTTGAATTCTAAATAAATCACAGACAGTGTTACCAGTRAAGCACCCCCACAGCATCACACCTCCTCCTCCATGCTTCACGGTGGGAACCACACACGTGGAGATCATCCGTTCACCTACTCTGCGTCTTACAAAGACACGACAGTTAGAACCAAAAAATCTCACATTTGGACTCATCAGACCAAAGGACAGATTTCCACCGGTCTAATGTCCATTGCTCGTGTTTCTTGGCCCAAGCAAGTACCTTCTTCTTATTGGTGTCCTTTAGTAGTGGTTTCTTTGCAACAATTCGAACATGAAGGCCTGAATCACGCAGTCTCCTCTGAACAGTTGATATTGAGATGTCTGTTACTTGAACTCTGTGAAGCATTTATTTGTGTCACGTCTGCCTCCGCCACGTCTGCCTCCGCCAAGTCTGGCACTCGAGGGTGCCAGGCTGCCTTCATTACGCACACCTGTCACCATCATTACGCGCTGCAGCGCTCATTGGATTCACCTGGATTCCTTCACTTTGTTGATTGCCCCGTCTATATCTGTTTGTTCCTCCGTTGGGTCCCCGTGTCAGCATTATTGTCATTGATGTCGTTATTTTTCCCCTGTCCAGACACTTTTCCTGTTCTGTTTCATGTCCGTTGTTTATTAACCTTTCTAGCGCAGTCGTTCCGCTARCGGAACCCCTCGACAACATTCCGCTGAAAGGCAGYGCGGGAAATTSAAAAATATTTTKKKGAAATATGTAACTTTCACACATTAACAAGTCCAATACAGCAAATGAAAGATAAACATCTTGTTAATCTACCCATTGTGTTCGATTTCAAAAAGGCTTTACAGCGAAAGCACAACATATGATTATGTTAGTGCAGAGCCAAGTCAAAAAAACACACAGCCATTTTCCAGCCAAAGATAGGAGTCACAAAAAGCCRAAATATAGATCAAATTAATCACTAACCGTTGATGATCTTCATCAGATGACACTCATAGGACATCATGTTACACAATACATGTATGTTTTGTTCGATAATGTGCATAYTTATATCMAAAAATCTCAGTTTACATTGGCGCGTTACGTGCAGTAATGTTTTGATTCCAAAACATCCGTGATCTTGCAGATAGCYACAGAAATCMCAGAAATACTCATAATAAACATCGATAAAAGATACAAGTGTTATTCACAGAATTAAAGATAGACTTCTCCTTAATGCAACCGCTGTGTCAGATTTCAAAAAAACTTTACGGGAAAAGCAGAATCTGAGTACGGCGCTCAGAGCCCAATCCAGCCAAATCCAGCCAAAGAAATTTCCGCCATGTTGGAGTCAACAGAAGTTAGAAATAACATGATAAATATTCACTTACCTTTGATGATCTTCATCAGAATGCACTCCCAGGAATCCCAGTTCGACAATAAATGACTGATTTGTTCCATAAAGTTCCATAAAGTCCATAATTTATGTCCAAATAGCCACTAGTTGTTAGCGTGTTCAGCCCAGTAATCCATCTTCATGAGCACTAGGTCCAGACAAAAACTCAAAAAGTTCCGTTACAGGTCGTAGAAACATATCAAACGATGTATGGAATCAATCTTTAGGATGTTTTTAGCATAAATCATCAATAATGTTCCAACCGGAGAATTCCATTGTCTTTACTGGAACGAGAGCTAACTCTGTCGGGAGCGTGCATCACGAGCCTGAGACACTCTGCCAGACCACTGACTCATTCAGCTCCCATTCCCCMCTCCTTTATAGCAGAAGCCTGAAACAAGTTTCTAAAGACGGTTGACATCTAGTGGAAGCCTTAGGAAGTGCAACTTAACCCCATAGACACTGTGTATTCGGTAGGCCAAGCTTTGAAACAAACCTCAAACCTACAAACCTCAGATTTCCCACTTCCTGTTTGGATTTTTCTCAGGTTTTCGCCTGCCATATGAGTTCTGTTATACTCACAGACATCATTCAAACAGTTTTAGAAACTTCAGTGTTTTTTATCCAATACTACTAATAATATGCATATATTAGCATCTGGGACAGAGTAGCAGACAGTTTACTCTTGGCACGCATTTCATGCAAAAGTGAAAATGCTGCCCCCTATCCCAAACAAGTACTCCCTGTACTTGCTTCTTGTCTCCAGCGTCGATCCTCACAGAATGCTGACACCACTAAAGGAAGTATCAGGGAGTTTTTGTTTTTTGTTTTGGTTGGTGACGTCGGGTCCTGGTGCCATCGCCGATGGAACCGCTAGTGCCTCAGCTAGCTCGTCGTGCTTCCACGCCTTAGCTGGCTCGAGAGGTCTTCTTGCATCGGTCGGTTTGGCAGGCGCCCACCCCACGTCATGCTTCAGCCGGCCCATCAGGCTCCCACGCCTTAGCCAGTTCGTCAGGCTCCCACGCCTCAGCCGGATCGTCAGGCTTTCACGCATYAGCTGGATCGTCAGGTTCCCACGCCTCTGCCGGCTCGTCAGTCTTCTACGCCTCAGCCAGCTTGTCCAGTGCCCATGCCTCGGCCGGCCCGTCAGGCTCACCCAGGTGGGACGCCGGGTGGCACCCCTAGAGGGGGGGGGGTACTGTCATGCCTGCTCCCGCTCCTCCTCTCTGGCTCTCGAGGGCGCCAGGCTGCCTTCATTACGCACACCTGTCACCATCTTTACGCGCAGCAGCGCTCATTGGACTCACCTGGACTCCTTCACTTTTTTGATTGCCCCATCTATATCTGTCTGTTCCTCCGTTGGTTCCCCGTGTCAGCATTATTGTCGTTGATGTCGTTATTTTTCCCCTGTCCAGACGCTGTTCATGTTCTGTTTCATGTCGGTTGTTTATTAAATGTTTACTCCCTGTACTTGCTTCTCGTCTCCAGCGTCGATCCTCACAATTTGGGCTGTAATTTCTGAGGCTGGTAACTAATGAACTTATCCTCTGCAGCAGAGCTAACTCTGGGTCTTCCTTTCCTGTGGCAGTCCTCATGAGAGCCAGTTTCATCATAGTGCTTGATGGTTTTTTGCAACTGCACTTGAAATTTTCCAGATTGACTGGCCTTCATGTCTTAAAGTAATGATGGTCTGTTGTTTCTCTTTGCTTATTTAAGCTGTTCTTGCCATAATTGTGGACTTGATATTTTACCAAATAGGGCTATCTTCTATATACCACCCCTACCTTGTCACAACACAAATTATTGGCTCAAACGCATTAAGAATAAATAAATTCCACAAATTAACTTTTAACAAGGCACCTGTTAATTGACGTGCATTCCAGGTGACTGCCTCATGAAGCTGGTTGAGAGAATGCCAAGAGTGTGTGTAACGGATGTGAAATGGCTAGCTAGTTAGCGGGTACGCGCTACTAGCGTTTCAATCAGTTACGTCACTTGCTCTGAAACCTAGAAGTAGTGTTGCCTCTTGCTCTGCAAGGGCCGCGGCTTTTGTGGAGCGATGGGTAACGACGCTTCGTGGCTGTCAGTTGTTGATGTGTGCAGAGGGTCCCTGGTTCGCGCCCGGGTATGGGCGAGGGGACGGTTTAAAGTTATACTGTTACATGTGCAAAGCTGTCATCAAGGCAATGGGTGGCTACTTTGAGGAATGCCAAATATAAAATATATTTTGATTTGTTTAACACTTTTTTTGGTTACTACGTGATTCCGTATGTGTTATTTCATAGTTTTGATGTCATTACTAATATTCTACAWTGTAGAAAATAGCAAAAATAAAGAAAAACCCTGGAATGAGTAGGTGTGTCCAAACATTTGACTGGTACTGTATAACGTAAAAAATATTCAACAATTTAACATGAATTGCATTGTCAAGCTGAAAATAGAGGCTATTATTCGAATGGCGAATTTGGAGATTGGATGAGAACACTTACTTCTACCCACCCCTTCTCAGAAAATCGAGGGTGTGCAGCAGTTGTGGAAGGAGATTGCCTCAATGCACATCACGGTGCCCCTGTCCATGTTTTGCCTGGACGTTCTGAGCCTGAACAAGGACCTGTGTGACCGCGCTGAGAGGCTGAAGGACAGGCTCATCGTCTTCGAGGTGGACGAGAACCGAGAGCTCAACAAGAGGTGAGAGAGGGAAGAACTCCTTATGTTTTAGATAGAACTACACTACCCATAAGGCCACACTTTACACAAAAATGACTGGATGGTAAATCCACTCATTCACAGTTGACTCAATGATGTAATGCTCCTACTATTGTGTACTAATGTTACTGCTACCTTTGAAGTGTTTGACTTATAACAAAGAGCTAAATCTCCCTTACTGTTGGAAGAAAATAATCGGAAATCCTATATTCTTTTTCTAGCATCTGTCACCGCTATGACGAGATCGCTGCAACCATCACAGGGGCCCCAGGCAACACGGAGGAGCTGGTGGCCCTGAACCAGTACCTAAAGCAYACCAGCGAGGTGACCGTCCACAAGCTGAAAGATGAGATCAACGAGGCTGCCAACCGCCTCAGCTTCCTCTTGGACTACGCCACCCTGCCTCGTGCGTAATGGAGGACCTCTGTCGATAGTTGTTTACAGTTGGGGATTTGGGCATAGAATTGAGATGCACTGAGCAGATATGTTGTTTGGTCATGTAGAGTAGAACACCTGTCGTTCTAGGAAACACATTTCTGCATTGGGATTTAAATGGGAAAATCTTATGGATCGCAAAGGTGTTATCCATAAGATTTCAATTGAATTGAATTGAAATCTTATGGATAACGCCTTTGAAGTGTTATTGCTTATTGTGGTGGAGGTTTTGCATGTTTAGTTCTATACCTACCATGATATCTCTGTGCTCTCTCTCTCTCCAGACGATGATGTGAAGTTGAACAGTAGTGTGTTCCACTGGCCAGAGCAGATCCTGGCTGTGTTTGAGATCAGTAAGAGCCGTCTGGCCACCAGGAGAGTACATGCCGAAGACCACCTCCTCAAGAGGTAACTACACACCAGTACATATTGACAGTCCTGACCCTAATAAGGCTAATCCTCATCCCGAACCATCATGTCAACTTTACAACCGGAACCTCCAATACTAAACCTTGCATGGAGACATCTTCTCTTCTATTCTCTTTTCTTTCACTTCTTTGTTCTCTCTCTCTCTCTCCCTGCCCTCTTTCTCTTCACACTCTTCAAACTTCACCGTAATGCCCTAATACTCTTCGTGAAATGCACACTAAACCAAAACAGAAATACTAGACCAAAACCACAGACGTCTTATGTCTCATGCTGAGTCTCCTCTCCTGTCTCTCCTCCTCAGGACAGCAGAGTTTGACCAGATGTTGCAGTGTGTGGGGAAGGAGGTGGAGGCCTTCAAGAAGAAGGAGCTGATGAGTCTGGAGGAGATGAAAAACAACGTGGAGAAGCTCAACGAGCTCACCTCCTGTCTGGACGCCGCCGTCACCGAACTGGACGTGAGTGAAAGGAGAATCGTTTAAGAATTGTTTCACTTCACTAACTCAGTTTGGACCTGCCTTCACTGAAACTGCTTGTAATGAGGAGCGATATGTGAAACGAATTTGTCAGCCATCGGATCACCTTGTGGGTTTTGTTGCTGTGTTTGCTGCTTTTGCTACTGAATGACTTTCATATGGTACTGGTTTGTCGCCTTCTCCGCTCACCTCCAGGACATCAACAAAGAGGAGACTCTGCTGGAGAAGGAGCAGAGCCAGTTTCCCATGCTGCAGACCCTGATGGGCAACAAGCAGCCCTATGACCAGCTGTGGACCAACTCCCTCAACTTCCAGAACAAATCAGAGATCTGGATGAACGGTACAGAACTATGCCATGTTGTAAAACATTTATCAAGATGTATCATAGTTTTATGATTAATGTCAACTGGTATTACAACTTTACGGTTCCACGCATAAGATTTTTAATCGAAAGAACTGCCTTAATAACTATATATTTTGTTTCTACACATTGTGGTCCGAAACGATTGTTTGTTTGCTTACTTGTTTGTGTACTTTCTCATCTTGCGCCTCACTCCCCAGGTCCCTTCCTCCACCTGAATGCTGAGAAGATCTCAGAAGAGCTGGTCACTATGTGGAGGACCATGTACAAGCTGACCAAGTCCTTCTCCGACCTGCCAGGGCCGCGCCGCGTAGCCGACAGCTTCAAGATCAAGATCGACAAGTTCAAGCAGCACCTGCCCATCCTCACCACCATCTGTAATCCAGGCATCAAGGACCGTCACTGGGAGAGGGTCAGTACCCTGACCCTCCCTCTCTGGAGCTCTGAAGCAGAGCACCAACACTGAACACGGAGACAGAATATCATGTGTTTTTAAGGATTTATGTATGATAACACATTACACAACAGTGTCAGCTTGTCCTAAAATTGGAGTTAGTCTGAAAACGGGTCACATTTAGTTATTTTTTGAAAAACGTTGTGTTCATAAACAGTCAGTAGCCACAGTACAACTCTTATCAGTACCAGACAGTTCAACCTCAGATAAGATGGTCAGTAAGTCCTGCATACCTGTGATCCATGAAGCTGAGATGAATAATTGATGCTTCTCTGTGTCCTGTTCTCAGATCAGCACCATCGTGGGCTTCGATGTCAAGCCAGATGTGGACACCTCACTGTTTAACATGGTGGAGCTGGGCCTGTCCAAGTTCTCCGACAAGTAAGAACCCCTCATTCCTACACTACACTCTGCCTTAGCATTGCGATAGATAGGAGGGACCTGAAATCCAAATAATTGTTGGTGAGAAACAGGGACTGTATTGGTGTTTTATTACCATAATGAGATTCAATGTGGTATTATACCAGTAGCACCTTACTCATTAATACCGTGGCAAGGAAACAAAACACAAAGCGGATTTTACTTCTTTAGGAACCCAGCCCTAATATTGGGAACAAACATCATTATGTTGTCATCCAGAGTCACATCCATTTATTTTCCAAGCTATAGCACACAATATTTTACATACAGCAGGTTTATAAAGGACCAAAGAGTATGGTCTGCTTCGTGTTTTAATTTTTGCTACGGAAAGAATATTGCGATACTGGTATCGTCCCAGCCCGAGTGATATTACCGTTTTCAGTGGGTTTCTGCTCTTTTCCATAAATGTGTTATGTTGTGATTTGCTGTACAATGTGAAGCTGTCTCTGACATTTCCTGCCTCGACTCTCAGGCTTGAGGAGATAGGGGCGTCTGCCAGTAAGGAGTACTCTCTGGAGAAGGCCATGGAGAAAATGAAGGCTGAATGGGCTGAGCTCCGCTTTGCCTTCACCGCCTACAGAGACACGGTAAGCAGCAGCAGGCACGCGAAAGCACACACACACACACACACACACACACACACACACACACACACACACACACACACACACACACACACACACACCTGTCTCTTATACACATCTAGATGTGTATAAGAGACAGGTATTAACTAATTACAGAATTTGCCATCTGGACTTTTAAATTATTAAAAAGTAATCAAGTATGCCAATATTAGATACTATTACACCCTAGACAGGATCAACTTTCTTAAAGGCCCAATGCAGCTGTTTTTTATCTCAATATCAAATAATTTCTGGGTAACAATTAAGTACCTTATTGTGATTGTTTTAACATAGCTTCTTAGCAAGAGCAATTTCTCAAGCAAGAATTTTGCTAGGACTGTCTGGGACTGGTGTGAGGGGTAAACTGAAAATGAGCTGTTATAGGCAGAGGTTTGGAACTCTCTTATTGGTCTATTAACTAATTTACCACCTGGTGATGTCATCAGGTAGGCCAAAATTCCCACCAAAACAAACAGCTCTTACACTAAATGACCATTATCATAATTTTCACAATTGTGCAGTATTATTCCAACCTCATAGTGTGGAAATATACAGTACCAGTCAAAAGGGGTTTTCTTTATTTTAACTTTTTTTTACATTGTAGAATAATAGTGAAGACATCAAAACTATGAAATAACACATATGGAATCATGTAGTAACCAAAAAAGTGTTAAACAAATCGAAATATATTCTTCAAAGTAGCCACCCTTTGCCTTGACGACAGCTTTGCACACTCTTGGCATTCTCTCAACCAGCTTCAGAGTCTTGAAGGAGTTCTCACATATGCTGAGCACTTGTTTGCTACTTTTCCTTCACTCTGCAATCCAACTCATCCCAACCATTGGGTTGAGGTTGAGTGATTGTGGAGGCCAGGTCATCTGATGCAGCACTCTATCACTCTCCTTCTTCATCAAATAGCCCTTACACAGCCTGTACGTGTTTTGGGTCATTGTCCTGTTGAAAAACAAATTATATTCCAACTAAGGGCAAGCCAGATGGGATGGCGTATCGCTGCAGAATGCTGTGGTAGCCATGCTGGTTAAGTGTACCTTGAATTCTAAATAAATCACTGACGATGTCACCAGCAAATCACCCCCACACCATCACACCTCCTCTTCCATGCTTCACGGTGGGAGACACACATGCAGAGATCATCCGTTCACTTCTGCGTCTCACAATGACTAATGTCCATTGCTTGTGTTTCTTGGCCCRAGCAAGTTAAATCAAATTTTATTTGTCACATGCGCCAATTACAACAGGTGTAGTAGACCTTACAGTGAAATGCTTACTTACAAGCCCTTAACCAACAATGCAGTTTTACGAAGAAAAAAAAGTGTTAAACTATTTACTAAAATTAACTGAAGTGGTGCAGCCGTCTAAGGCTAGAGTGCTAGAGGCGTCACTACAGACCCTGGTTCAATTCCAGGCTGTATCATAACCGGCAGTGATTGGGAGTCCTATAGGGCCCAGCGTCATCCGGGTTAGGGTTTGGCCAGGGTAGGCCGTCATTGTAAATAAGAATTTGTTCTTAACTGACTTGCCTAGTTAAATAAAATATTTAAAAAATAAAAAGAATATATATAATTTAAAAAATGTGTATATATAAATAAATAAATAACAAATAACAAATAATTAAGGAGCAACAATAAAATAACAGTAACGAGGCTATATACAGGGTGTACCGGTACAGAATCAATGTGCGGGGGAACCTGTTAATTGAGGTAATATGTACATGTAGGTAGAGGTAAAGTGACTATGCATAGATAATAAACAGAGAGTAGCAGCAGCGTAGATATGGGGATGGGAGGGGGACAATGCAAATAGTCCAGGTAGCCATATGGCCTTATGGCCTGGGTGTAGAAGCTGTTAAGAAGCCTTTTGGACCTAGACTTGGTACCGCTTGTCGTGCGGTAGCAGAGAGAACAGTCTATGACTAGGGTGGCTGAAGTCTTTGGCAATTTTTTGGCCCTTCCTCTGACACCGCCTGGTGTAGAGGTCCTGGATGGCAGTTAAGTTGTAGTAGGCTGCTTTGTTCTGTTTGTTAGAATGGATCCTTCAGACGTTCCAATGGTTGCTTGATGGGATCCTTCTCGTGTCTTTTGTCAAAGTTCTAGACTACATTACATTACCCAGCTGCAGACTGAGAATATTTGGTATAGTCTTTGCCTTCTTCACTCGTCGAGTTTCAGAGGATCTTAACCATTTCGTAACATTCAGCTCACGCTGTCGGTCACGCTAGTCTGTATTTAAATTGCAACCATTTCAACGTATTCAGCTCGCGCTGCACGCATACTGGTCTGTTGTAAATTTCGTTAGCAGTCCTTTTATGCACTCGCCTTGGAGGGCGGTTCCATCACGTTGCCATAATGTCTGTGCTCACGTGAGCGTGGTCACTGACTCGGCAAAAGCTTACATGAAAAACAATTCTCATCTAGAAGGCCAAAATCACACTTAATCTTTTCACAACTAGTTTCATATTTAATCATATAAGTTTTACAACATTTAGATGCAAATCTGATAACTACACCGTGAAAGCTCTTAAAGATACAGTTATCTTGCTATACCATCCGTAATGACATCACAAAATGCTAAATTATATGACATGATTATTGTTTCGATCCCCACCAACCATTCCCCACATTGTTTATGTTAGAAATATTGTTTCAATATCCAATCTTTTGATGTTAAAGTACTGCAAAGTCTCTCTCTATTCTAACACTCAGACATTCCATTCTCAATACTGCAAAGGCAAGAGAGAGAAAGTTTATGATAGGTCGTTAAAATCATAATACCCCCCCCCCCTTCCTCTCTGGTGGGAGAGGGGGGTGGGGGGGCTCTCTTTGATCCTCACTCAGGATGAAAAGTCATGACAAGGTGTTTGAGAGAATACCAAGAGTGTGCAAACCTGTCATCAAGGCAAAGGGTGGATACTTTGAAGAATCTCAAATATTTAACACTTTTTAGGTTACTACATGATTCCATATATGTTATTTCATCGTTTTGATGTCTTCACTATTATTCTACAATATAGAAAATAGTAAAAACTAAGAAAAACCCTTTGAATGAGTAGGTGTGTCCAAACTTTTGACTGATACTGTATATAAAACACAGGAAATCATGGTTTTACAGCACTGGGCCTTTAATAGGCCAGACTGGTTCAGTTTGATGTGTGCTGTGTGATGTTGGGTGTGGAAAGAAGCCATCTCTTATTCCGCGTGTGTGTGTGCGAGTGTAGGGTACGAGTATTGTATCTGCTGTGGACGACATCCAAGTGCTCCTAGACGACCACGTCATCAAGACCCAGACCATGCGAGGGTCACCCTTCATCAAGCCCATAGAGGCTGACTGTAAGGTAGGATCATCACACTGCCACCTGTCATCTCTGGTCTACTGGATTGGGTGACATCCCAGTTGAGATCATTCATGGCCATGAAAATTGATACTAGCCAATGTTCTCCTGTAATGTACGTTCGTATTGTACATTCATTCTAAGGGTTTTTAAATCTTTCTGTTTTTCTCACTCCCTCTTTCTTCTTTCTCTTACCTCTCACTTTCTTTATCCTTTTCACTTCAATCTCAAATCTCTATTTTCCCTTCTCCTCCCCGTTCTCAGCAATGGGAGGAGAAGTTGCTGACGATGCAGGACATCTTGGACTCCATGTTGAAGTGTCAAGCTACCTGGCTCTACCTGGAGCCCATCTTCAGCTCTGAGGACATCATMGCCCAGATGCCTGAGGAGGGACGCAAGTTTGCCATCGTGGACCGATACTGGAAAGATATCATCGCTGAGGCGGTGAGACACACACACCTCCGAAATTACTGTGTGTGCGTGTGTGTGCGTGCCTATATGTGTGTGGGGATTTCCTTATCTTGACCAATACCCTGTATGTGTGTGTTCAGATGAAGGACACGCGTGTGCTGGTGGCTACAGACCAGGCCAACATGCTGGGCCGTCTCGAGGAGGCCAATGTATTTCTGGAGGACATCCAGAGAGGCCTCAACACCTACCTGGAGAAAAAGAGACTATTCTTCCCCAGGTAACTCRAACAACTATTAACATTCTCTTTGACATTGCCTCTCGCTTTGACATACTCTTCAGTGTAAGTACCACTGTATGTTAATGCTCACATGAAATGTGTGTATTTTAGCATTTACGTCAATCTTGTATGTATTCATGTCTATGGGAGACTTGTGAGTTAAGATTGTGTAGCCCATTTAGCCCTTGAAGAGTCATGCCCTTGGAGAACTGTCAGAACTGTTAACTGATTTAGTATTTAACTGGGTACATCTCAATTCAATTCAATCACAGTGAATGGCTTATGCTCCAATCAAAATGCAATGAGTCCGGGGATGTGTCTGAAAGAGCACCTTATTCCCTTTATAGTGCACTACATAGGGAATAAGGCTGCCATCTCGGACTCACCTCTGACTGAATCTAATCCACAGGTTCTTCTTCCTGTCCAACGATGAGTTGTTGGAGATCCTGTCAGAGACAAAGGACCCGAGGCGTGTCCAGCCCCACCTGAAGAAGTGCTTCGAGGGCATCGCCAAGCTGGAGTTCACCGAGGACATGGAGATCACTGGCATGATCAGCTCTGAGAAGGAGTTAGTGCCGTTTAGCACCAAGCTCTACCCTGCCAAAGCTAAGGTACTATTGTAGGACACACACACACATGCATTCAGGCACACACACACACACACACGGTGATGTGACTGTGTGGTGTGGTCCCATGCAGGGTATGGTGGAGAAGTGGCTACAGCAGGTGGAAAGCATGATGATGACCAGCGTTCGAGATGTCATCCACAAAGGAGTGGACCAGTATGTCGAGGTACAGTGAAGACATAAATACAATTTAGAAAATGTAAAAAATGTCAATTGAAATGTTTTTGGACAATTACACTTCAAATGTATTATTTTGTATTTATTTTTTATGCATGATTATTTTRCAGGTCCCCAGGAAAAAATGGGTGTTGCAGTGGCCTGGTCAGGTTGTAATTTGTGCCTCGTCCATTTTCTGGACCAGTGAGGTCTCTGAGGCCATCGAGACCAATACCCTGCACGTGAGTCACATAATACATAGCATTACCAAAGACAGTACAGTATGAAGATAGGCAGAAACTGCATCTCCTATAGAAATCCCTGATCACTCTTGTAGGCAAGTCAAGGCGACGTTGGCTAGCTAAGCTCATGCACAGAAACACGTCATCGGGTCTGACAGTCGTCTTGCGTCGAACTGTGCATGTGCAGGCTGTCAAATCAAAGGCACACCTTCGATTTTTTTTTTAAATGGACCAGGGTGTCTGTAGTGACACCTCAAGCACTGAGATGTGGTGCCTTAGACCACTGCGCCACTCGGGAGCCCAAGTAAGAATGTTTCACTTCTCTCATTGACTTCTCTAACCACAAACCCCAGCCTGGTCTGCTTGGTCTGCTTGGTCTGCTTCGCAAGCGTTCCTGGAAGTCTTGCGATGTTGCGCCTCTGTGTTTCGAAATTCAGTGGTATTACTCTACATCCTTATTCACCTAATGTAGCCCCGCCTACTTGACCCAGTTGCTGATCAAACGCCCCCCTTGTCTCTTGGMAWTTTCTCAACCAGCTTCATGAGGAATGCTTTTCCAACAGTCTTGAAGGAGTTCCCACATATGCTGAGCACTTGTTGGCTGCTTTTCCTTCACTCTGCGGTCCAACTCATCCAAAACCATTTCAATTGGGTTCAGTTCGGGGGATTGTGGAGGACAGGTCATCTGATGCAGCACTCCATCACTCTTCTTCTTGGTCAAATAGCCCTTACACAGCCCGGAGGTGTGTTTTGGGTCATTGTCCTGTTGAAAAACAAATTATAGTCCCACTAAGCGCAAACCAGATGGGATGGTGTATCGCTGCAGAATGCTGTGGTAGCCATGCTGGTTAAGTGTACCTTGAATTGTAAATAAATCACTGACGGTGTCACCAGCAAAGCACCACCACACCTCCTCCTCCATGCTTCACGGTGGGAACCACACATGCGGAGATAAATAACTACTCTGCGCCTCACAAACTACGCTGAGATCAATAACTACTCTGCGTCTCACAAAGACACAGCGGTTGGAACCAAAMATCTCAAATTTGGACTCATCAGACCAAAGACTGACAAGAGTGTGCAAAGCTGTCATCAAGGCAAAGGGTGGCTACTTTGAAGAATATATTTTGATTTGTTTAACACTTTTTTGGTTACTTACATATGATTCCATATGTGTTATTTCATAGTTTTGATGTCTTCACTATTATTCTACAATGTAAAAAAAAGTTAAAATAAAGAAAACCCCTTTTGACTGGTACTGTATATTTCCACACTATGAGGTTGGAATAATACTGCACAATTGTGAAAATTATGATAATGGTCATTTAGTGTAAGAGCTGTTTGTTTGGTGGGAATTTTGGCCTACCTGATGACATCACCAGGTGGTAAATTAGTTAATAGACCAATAAGAGAGTTCCAAACCTCTGCCTATAACAGCTCATTTTCAGTTTACCCCTCACACCAGTTTACCCCTCATGTGTTATTTCATAGTGTGATGGCTTCACTATTATTCTACATTGTAGAAAATAGTAAAAATATAGAAAAACCCTTGAGTGAGTAGGTGTGTCCAAACTATTGACTGGTACTGTATATGTTGATCCATTCTAAGGCCTATGTGGATAAGAGCAATGCCCAAATAGCTGACATTGTGGAGCTGGTGCGTGGGAAGCTGAATGGAGGGGCCAGAATGACCTTAGGATCTCTCACAGTCATTGATGTCCACGGTATGTYCCACTTTTTCCTTTATATTAGTTCTTCTTCTGAGTTCACCCCAGAGGAAGTCGGTGCCAAATCTCTCACACACACACTTTTTCTCACTCACACACTCTCTCCTCTCTCTCCCAGCTCGGGACGTGGTAGCTAAACTGGCTGAGGACCGTATCTCCTCCCTGAATGACTTCTCCTGGATCAGTCAGCTGAGGTACTTCTGGGAGGACGGAGACGTGCGCCTGCGTATGATCACCACCACTGTCAAGTACGGCTACGAGTACCTGGGCAACTCCGGCCGCCTGGTCATCACCCCACTCACTGACCGCTGCTATAGGTCAGTCATCAACTGTAACCCCCGACTTGGTTGACTTACCACTAACATAGTCATGACCATGGTTATAATGCAATGATACATACATGGGCACAGTTGCTGGACATAACTTTCTTCCGTAAGGATATTGAAAGGTACTCTATGTCTATGAAAAGAGAACAGTCATGTCGGAGGTTGCATGTTATGTGTTCCCATAGGACACTGATGGGTGCCCTGAAGCTGAACCTGGGAGGAGCCCCCGAGGGCCCTGCAGGGACAGGCAAGACTGAGACCACCAAGGATCTGGCCAAAGCTCTGGCTAAGCAGGTACATGATTATTTTTGTATTTTTTAACCTTTATTTAACTAGGCAAGTCAGTTAAGAACATTCTTATATACAATGACGGCTTACACCGGCCAAAYCTGGATGACGATGGGCCAATTGTGCGCCACCCTGTGGGACTCCCAATCACGGCCGGCTGTGATACAGCCTGGACTCAAACCAGGGTGTCTGTAGTGACGCCTCAAGCACTGAGATGCGGTGCCTTAGACCGCTGCGCCACTCGAGAGCCCTACTAATGCATTACTATGTCTTAACTTTTCACCCAAAGTTTGTTCAGTCTTCAGGTATCATATTTAATTGCATTCATTCACTACAATTTGATTTGTTATGTCTTGTTCTTTGCTTCTCTCAGTGTGTGGTGTTCAACTGCTCTGACGGCCTGGACTACAAGGCCATGAGTAAGTTCTTCAAAGGACTGGCACAGTCCGGGGCTTGGGCCTGCTTCGACGAGTTCAACCGAATCGAAGTGGAGGTGCTGTCTGTGGTGGCCCAGCAGGTGCTGAGTATCCAGCAGGCCATCGCCAGGGACCTGAAGACCTTCATGTTYGAGGGGACCGAGTTGTCCCTCAATCCCACCTGCTCCGTCTTCATCACCATGAACCCTGGCTATGCAGGCAGGGCCGAGCTCCCAGACAACCTCAAGGTACAGTACACCTACCACTGACTATAGGATCAACAGTAGTTGTTTCAAACTTAAAAGGGATAGGTCACAATTTACATTGTATAGTTCAACTAGTTTAGCATTAGGTTTATTGCAAGAAAAACAATAAGATTGGGAGTGTGGAGCTGTCAATCTTCTCTTGCAGGTTCTTTTCCGTACRGTGGCTATGATGGTGCCTGACTATGGTCTCATTGGTGAGATCTCACTTTACTCCGTGGGCTTTATCGAGTCTCGCAGGTATGAATCATACTGATATATAACTAATCTACTGTGGTTGTCTTGTCATRCATAGTTCTCTAACTTCTCACGTTGACTCAAAAAAAAAAAAATTCTTGGTGTTCCTATCAGTCTTGCCGGGAAGATTGTGGCAACCTACCGCCTGTGTTCAGAGCAGCTGTCCTCGCAGCATCACTACGACTATGGTATGCGCGCTGTGAAATCAGTCCTGACTGCCGCGGGGAACCTGAAACTGAAGTACCCGAAGGAGAACGAGAGTGTTCTGCTGCTCAGGGCACTGATGGACGTCAACATGGCCAAGTTTCTGGCCCAGGATGTGCCTCTGTTTCAAGTAATGTTGCTTATGTTTCAGCATTATTCAGCTTTGTCACACTGACTTGGTATACCCTGATTTTGTATATCTTATCAGGTAGTTTTTTTTACATGATTTCTCTATCTAGGTAACCAATGTCATCATTGTCACACAGCAAATTCTCCAGTGTTAGATCAACACTGAGAGTTAAATTTAACACTGTTCCAGTGTCCATACTGGTCAACACTTTTCAGTGTAAAATTACCACTTTGCATTTCCCAGTGTGYCTTTCGAGTGATGAGTTACCACCCATGACTGTATTTGTTAGTGAGAGAGAAATGGTGGTTGCATTCATTCATGTTCAGTCCTGTGGCCTTTACCAGATGAGATCCTAAGCACATATGTTATCATTAAAATGTAATTATTACAATACATACAGTATTTCATAAGGCCTTATTTTGAGGGCCTAGTTCTACCTTAATACAGTTGCCTCAAACTCATTGTTTCCAGGTCACATCAAGTCACATTATGCTGGCTAGCAACGTGATGTGTAATTCCTATTAGAATCCAGCCAGAGTGGGGATCTCAAATATTTGTATTCACCTACAACCTGCATTCAGAATGACTGCCAGGTTTGGGAAGAATAAGATATGAGATTTCCTAAAGCATCTTAACTGGAACAACCATTTCAGTAACGGGTGCAACAAGCCCCAGTAACAGATTGGATTAGTATAGAAAAATGTATGTTATTTATATTACAGTAGCATACGGCAGGTAGCCTTAGTGGTTAGAGTGTTGGGCTAGTAACCAAAAGGTTGCTTGATCGAATCCTCGAGCTGACAAGGTAAAAATCTGTCGTTCTGCCCCTGAACAAGGCTGTTAACCCACTTTTCCTAGGCTGTCATTGTAAATAAGAATTTGTTCTGACTTGCCTAGTTCAATTAAAAATTCATCAACCATGCAAAAACATAGATATTGAAATAAACAATTCTTAAAATACACCTGCAATAAGCGCATGCTGAGAAATCTGATAATGATGGGTGTGGTTTTAGTTTAACTCTTGTTATTAAAACCAACACTGGGGTTCATTTACACCGATAAGTGTTAATTTAACATTTACAGTGCTAAATTCACTCCGGAATTAACAGTAGAAATGTTACACTGAAAAATCAACACTAGGTAACACTATGCACCTATGCACCAATGTCATCATTACAAACTGAGTAATTTTATGCTATCTCTCAGTCTTTCACACATGACTGTATGCTTGAATTGTATCCATAGGGTATCATATCAGATCTCTTCCCTGGGGTGGTCCTTCCCAAACCAGACTACGATCTTCTCATGCAGGCCCTGAATGACAACATCACCAAGCTCCAGCTCCAGCCCGTGCCCTGGTTCATTGGCAAAATCATCCAGGTAATCCAAAAACAAAATGGCAGCATTTCTCTGTCCTTCTCAGTGACACTGATGTCTCAAGCTCACGTATTATTCGAAGACATTGTGGTTGAATAAGGATCAATGCTGTAAGAATTTCTCCCTTTGGTTCTTTCGTGTTGGTAGGTGTATGATATGATGCTGGTGCGTCACGGTTTCATGATCGTGGGAGACCCTCTGGGTGGGAAGACCTCTGCCTATAAAGTCCTGGCTGGGGCCCTGGGTGATCTGTTTGAAGGTTAGTCCTACCAGACAGCAACTTTATGACATCGAAAGTCCACATTATCAAGCCATAAGTAGCGTCAGTTTTGGCAACAACAAATAAATTGCACCAAAATATGATATATATTCAATTTTTATGGTCACCATGTTTCCATCCTCTGGCATCCTGTTTACCCCCAGCTGGTCTGATGGAGGAGTTTGCGGTCGACTACCGGATCATCAACCCCAAGGCCATCACCATGGGCCAGCTGTACGGTTGCTTCGACCYGGTCAGCCACGAGTGGTCAGACGGGGTGCTGGCCGTCTCCTTCAGGGAGCAGGCCGTCTCCATCTCGGACGACCGTCAGTGGATCCTCTTCGACGGGCCCATCGACGCGGTGTGGATCGAGAACATGAACACCGTGCTGGACGACAACAAGAAGGTAAGGAGTTAGCTTCATTAACTAGGTTTCCATTCAGTTGGCAACAGATTTTCATGCAAATATTCTAAAATCTACAAAAAAGATTTTCCCACCAGCGATRTTTTTCCATCAAATTGACTTATTGGGGATAAAAGGCCAAGCATTGATCATCATGTCRCCAGAATAAGTCCCTCAATATTTATTGGAAAGGAGCATCAAGCTCATCACTGTGCACTTTCACCACCATGTGAAGTTCATCCTCCTAACTTATTTCATCTGTAGCCTAATAAACTGTATGCTTTCCCGAGTCGTAGTGTGAACCCAAGTTTACTTCTGTATGATGGTTATTATATCAATATTTGCGCATAAAAGCGTTTCCACYGCCATTTCTCGCATAATTAATTTTACCGACACAAAAAGATCCCACCTTGTCTAGCGTATTTTGTTTTGTCGACATTTRGAAATTTTACCGACAAAGTCACTGTTTCTATAAAAAAAAAAATATCTGACATGTACTTTACTCTCATAAAAAGGTTGGATGGAAATCTGGTTAYAGGGAGACATAACATATAAGCTTTATAATATGAAGTTATAGAGGTGCATACGCACGTATAACAAGTAACTACTGTAAGCATTATACATGTCGGCTTTGAGTAAATTGAGTTTTCTTTTTACTCCTTCCAGTGACTACAAGTCACCTTTTACCATGATTTGCCCTCTTTGGACAGTAGTACAGTGTCCATTGATTAAATAACGAGTGCCCTGTTCGTCTCGTGCCAAACACTAAGGTAGGTTTTGTACTTTGTTCTCTGTAGCTGTGTCTGATGAGTGGCGAGATCATCCAGATGAGCGCTAAGATGAGTCTGATCTTTGAGACCGCCGATCTGGAGCAGGCCTCCCCAGCTACGGTCAGCAGGTGAGTGGGGGTGTTTTTTTTTCGAGAAGTAGTGTCCTCAAATTCAATATGTTGTGGCTTACTGTATTTTGTGACTGGAAGAAAGGAGCAAACCGTTCTGGTTGGGTGTTGAGTCAACCAGTGGTATTACAGCAAGTTGGTTGCTGGTTGTTGATACTTTGATGAAGAAATGATTGTTCTGCTTTTAGGGGTGGATCTTAACTCCCACTTAACTTGAATGTTCACTTAGTCATCCATTAATGTCAATGGAAAGCTAAGTGAACATTTGACTTAGGTGGATGTTAGGATTTGCCCCTTAATGAATTGTACATGGCTGGCTGACTGTCCTTGTATCTTCAGATGTGGTATGATCTACATGGAGCCTCACCAGTTAGGCTGGGCCCCTCTCAGAGACTCCTACATGGACACCTTGCCTGAGAGCCTGAGCACTGAACATAGAGACCTGGTGAGAACAGACACATACAAAAACACTTTTCTTTTTTGTTTTACTTAAGGAAGGTCAATTTGAATATTCCTATATATAATTATCCCCATACAGCATAATCAATGATTTGTACCACGCTTTGTCCACTGGGTTATAAGACACATTTTGGTTGAATGCATTCAGTTGTGCAACTGACTAGGTATCCCCTTTCCATTGTATTATGTGTGACACACCGTCTCGTGTCTTTCTGCAGATTGTAGACATGTTCAACTGGCTGGTCCAGCCCTGTCTGGACTTCATCTCCAGAGAGTGTCGTTTCCTGGTGTCGACATCCCCCATCCACCTGGCTTACAGCCTGATGAGGCTCTACACCTGTCTCCTAGGTCAGCCAACACACAGCTGTTTCATCATACAATGTCCAAACTATGAAGTCCAAACATAAACTAGTGTTATATCTGTCTGGAGACGGTTTAGAAGACCTTTCTTATTGATTGATGACCTTGAATGCA
Source organism: Salvelinus sp. IW2-2015 (assembly GCF_002910315.2). NCBI lineage: Eukaryota > Metazoa > Chordata > Actinopteri > Salmoniformes > Salmonidae > Salvelinus > Salvelinus sp. IW2-2015. Next base: position 12,633,288 of record NC_036858.1, read on the forward strand.
TGTACTGTATGTATGTGCGTGACCGCGTTCCTTTGTGCGTGTTGCTGCGCATGTACTGCTTCACCAGACGACATTGCATCATCGGGGGCCGATGGCGCGGAGCCCATGTCCAGTCAGCAGGTGACCATGTGGCTACAGGGCCTGTTCCTATTCGCTGTGGTGTGGAGCGTGGGCGGGACCATCAACGGGGAGAGCCGCAATAAGTTTGACGCCTTCTACAGGAACCTGATCATGGGCATGGATGACAACCACCCCCGGCCCAAAAGTGTCAAACTGACCAAGAACAACGTTTTCCCTGAGAGAGGTGACATGACCCTATTAATGAGTTGTGCTGTGACTGACAACCATACCTGACAACAGTCCCCAAAGCGTTGCTGCTTAAGACATCACTTTTCAGCCGTGCTTTTAACCAGGGTGCTTGTAGTTCTCTTAGGCATATGATCTACTTGATTTAATTCATCCCTTTCTAAGTATCTTATTTTATCGCCTTTTATTTATTGCTGCATTAGTCTCTCATATCCACGGTTATCTTACTATTGTTTTACTATTTCAATCTCTTAATTTTATCGATGTCTATCTTGATTTTACATTTGCACAGAAACGTTTTTTGTTTTATCTTCTTCACGTTGTATTATTTTATTTGTTAAGCACCTTGAAATGCATTTGATTCATTATTGTATTGAGCAAGTGAAAGAATCAAAGGTACAATTAGTCATATTTTTATTTTTTCCCCTCCTCTGTAGGCACCATCTATGACTACTACTTCCACAAGCAGGGCACAGGGCAGTGGAATACATGGACTGATTCCATCACCAAGGAGGAGTCCACTATTGCCGCTGGAGCCAATGTCAGTTGTTTACCTGAGAGTGTGACTGCTTGACGGGGTCAAATGGAGCTGTAACTGGGTGGCCATGTTCTGTAAAATCTCTCTTCTCCTTGTCAGTTTACTAGTGATTGGAGGGGTTCAAATGCAAGTAACCAGGTTGTCATGCTCTTTAACTAAAATTCCCCTTCTCTCTCTCTCTATTCCCACTATTAGGTGTCAGACCTGATCATCCCCACCATGGAGACAGCCCGTCAGCTGTTCTTCCTGCAGACCTACCTGGCCCACGAGGTGCCCATGCTGTTCGTGGGGCCMACCGGCACGGGCAAGTCAGTCATCAACAACAGCTTTCTGCTCAAGCTTCCTAAGGAGCGCTACACACCTAACTGCATCAACTTCTCGGCACGCACCTCAGCCAACCAGACCCAGGACATCATCATGGGCAAGCTGGACCGCCGGAGGAAGGGCGTGTTCGGGCCACCCATGGGAAAGAAGTGTGTCGTCTACGTGGGTAAGGAATGAGTAGGGCACTCAGTGGAGCACGTTACTGTGTCCATGCTACTCAATGCTTAACACAGGTGCGTCTGACATGGCAACCTATTCCCTATATAGTGCACTACTTTTCCCCCTCAAAAGAAATAGGGAATAGGGTGCCATTTTGGACACAGCCAGTGTCTCCCCTACCATTTCACCTCAAAGAGTTTATGAATCCTCAGTTCCTTGGTTCCTCACATCCTCTCTCCTCCCCTCCTCAAAGCCAATGACTGTATATGAATGGACAAAGCCATTGATCACGTGACACCATTCATTCCTTTATGAAGACTCAATAGCGCATTTGAAGCCAAAAAAGTTGGTTAAGATGGCATCTCATGGATAGATAACGTGCGCAGTTTGAGCTACTCCAGGATGTGACATTGCAGGCTAGCTTAGTGCTGCGCCCTCTCATTGAGTATTTCAAGTCGAGTGCCGACCAAGGTACTGCAGGCTCCAATTAGCAACTAAATTATCCTTAGAACTTATTCTGTGTGTGGTTCAAGGACATACATCTGGTGTAATAGAAGCAATTGTTGGTACCATGRTTGTCTTGGAATTGTTCATTTATTTACACAAAGATTATCCACGAAGATTGTCATTTTCCCATTCACTATAATGGGGGATCCTGTTTTCTGCAAACAATGCCTGCAGTACCACGGTCAGCTTTGAACTTTGTGGCTTTAATGAGAGGGGGCAGTCGTTCTCCCCTGCTCAAAACGCATTGTTGAAGAAGGTCAGAGGGGAGGAACCTTGACTTTTCTTCTCCAATACATTTTAAAAAGTGGGTGAGGAGAGAGGATGTGAGTAATCAAGGAAATACAATTGAGATTCACCCTAGTGACCTTTGATCTATCAGATGACCTCAACATGCCTGCCAAGGAGATCTATGGCGCCCAGCCACCCATCGAGCTGCTGAGGCAGTGGATCGACCACTACCACTGGTACGACAAGAAAGACACCTCCAGGATTGACATTGTGGACATTCTGTTCGTATCCGCTATGGGGCCCCCTGGAGGGGGGAGGAATGACATTACAGGTACTCTTTCTTTGCACTTCAGTACTGGGTGGTGTTCAGTAAGGCACATCAATTTGCGTTTCTTATTGAAAAAGTTGTGGTATTAGCGCTCCATTTTAAAACATTTTCTCCCATTTCGATCGTACTGAACAAGACCCTTTGCTTCAGTGATTTGGTATGCATAAATTGTGTTACCTTTCAAGTAGGTAGGTTTTCTCAATGTGCATATAATTTTGTTGTAAAAGTTTACCAGTTAGTTTCTCTTTTAAATCATAGGCCGCTTCACTCGCCATTTGAATATTGTTTCTATCGACTCCTTTGACCATGAGACGCTGAGCAAGATATTCACCTCCATTACCGACTGGCATTTTGGCAAGGGATTTGATGCTGCTTTCTATAGGTGAGATGTCTTAAAGGTATTCTAACCTAGAATTGAGAGGCTATGCAGTTCTAAGGCCCATTTATGTTTTAGAGTGATGAACTTGGTGATGAACAGAGACATGAATTAATATCTGTTAAAGGAATGAAAATGAAAATGATATCTGTTCAATTAAAATGGCCCCTAAAAGGCTTGTAACCAGCAATTTATGTAACCAACAATCTCTGTTGAGGAAAGGACAGAGAGAGCCTATATGTGCGACCAATGGATCATCTCACTCAATGGAATACATTCTGACCTCTGACTTACAGTGCATTCGGAAAGTATTCAGACCGCTTTACTGTTTCTACATTTTGTTACGTTACAGTCTTATTCTAAAATGGATTAAATAAAAGGAATTACTCATCAATTTACACACAATACCCCATAATGACAAAGCGAAAACAGGTTTGTAGATTTAAAAAAACAGAAATAACTTATTTACATAAGTATTCAGACCCTTTGCTATGAAACAAACTTCAAATTGAGCCCAGGTGCATCCTGTTTCCATTGATCATCCTTGAGATGTTTCCAGAACTTGATTGGAGTCCACCTGTGGTAAATTCAATTGATTGGACATGATTTAGAAAGGCACGCACCTGTCTATATAAGGTCCTACAGTTGACAGTGCATGTCAGAGCAAAGACCAAGCCATGAGGTCGAATGAATTGTCCGTAGAGCGCCGAGATAGGATTGTGTCGAGGGACAGATCAGGGGAAGGGTACCAAAACATTTCTGCAGCTTTGAAGGTCCCCAAGAACAGTGGCCTCCATCATTCTTAAATGGAACCACCAAGACTCTTCCTAGAACTGGTCGCCTGGCTAAACTGAGCAATCGAAAGAGAAAGGCCTTGGTCAGGGAGGTGACCAAGGACCCGATGGTCACTCTGATAGAGCTCCAGATTTCCTCTGTGGAGATGGGAGGATCTTCCAGAAGGACAACCCTCTCTGCAGCACTCCACCAATCAGGCCTTTATGGTAGAGTGGCCAGACGTAAGCCACTCCTCAGTAAAAGGCACATGACAGCCCACTTAGAGTTTGCCAAAGGCACCTAAAGGGACTCTAAGAACATGAGAAACAAGATTCTCTGGTCTGATGAAACTAAGATTGAACTCTTTGGCCCGAATGCCAAGCGTCACGTCGGGGGGAAACCTGGCACCATCCCTACATTGAAGCATTTTGGTGGCAGCATCATGCTGTGGGGATGTTTTTCAGCGGCAGGGACTGGAAGGCTAGTCAGGATCAAGGAAAGAAGAACGGAGCAAAGTAGACTGGGGCGAAGGTTCACCTTCTAACATGACAACGACCTTAAGCACACAGCCAAGACAACGCAGGAGTGGCTTCGTGACAAGTCTCTGAATGTCCTTGAGTGGCCCAGCCAGAGCCACAGTTTTTGCTTTGTCATTATGGGGTATTGTGTGTAGATTGATGAGGGGAAAAAGCAATTTAATACATTTTATAATAAGGCTATAACATTACAAAATGTGGAAAAAGTCAAGGGTTCTGAATACTTTACGAATGCACTGTATGTTGTCTGTGTGTCCAGACTGGGGAAGATCATGGTGCAGGCCACCATGGCTGTCTATCAGGATGCCATGGAGAGTTTCCTGCCCACTCCCTCCAAGTCCCACTACATCTTCAACCTCAGGGACTTTGCCAGGGTGATCCGCGGGGTGCTGCTCAGCCCACCCACGCACCTCCAGGCAAGGCCAGACGACAACAGCTCATAGTTAACGTTTATACAACTTCTATATACATTTTTTACTAAATACTTTACCTTATAAAAATACTAATATATGTATGATATATATATAATTTATGTATGATCTGTTTCTGTGTGAGCAGGAGGGAGACAAGCTAATCCGCCTGTGGATCCATGAGGTCTACCGCGTGTTCTACGACCGCCTCATTGACAACGAGGACAGAGAGACATTCTTCAACATTGTCAAGGAGAGAACCTCCGGCTACTTCAAGCAGAGCATGGATAAGGTAAGTTCCACATTACCCTTTTTATACATTCACAGTTCTTCATTGTTGGATGATCATTGCCTTTCAAAGATTTACCATGTATCTTCTGTCAGGCTTTTGCATTAGTGTATGTGGGATTTATTTTAAGGGACTGAATTGATCTTAGTCTAATGGTTACTAGTTCAAGAGCAATGCACATGTTATTTACTCTAAATCCATTCTACTGCCCCCTGTTGTATGTAGCTGCTGACCCACCTGACGCCTAGCGGCAAGGTTGTGGACGAGACGATCCGCAGCCTGTTCTTCGGAGACTACGCCAAGCCTGACTCGGACGCCAAGGCCTACGACGAGATCACCGACCTGCAAGTTCTGACCAACGTCATGGACTACTATCTGGACGAGTTCAACAACATCAGCAAGGCACCCATGTCCCTCGTCATGTTCAAGTTTGCCATCGAGCACATCTCACGTATCTGCCGTGTGCTCAAGCAGGACAACGGGCATCTTCTCCTGGTGGGCATCGGGGGCTCAGGGCGGCAGAGCGCCACCAAGCTGGGCACCTTCATCAACGATTACGACCTCTTCCAGATTGAGCTAACCAAGGTAACTGGATCAAGAAAACTCTGAAGGTTAATGAATGTAGCTTAGTGAAAAATAGCGCCACCATGTGCTGGTCTCCGATAGAGGTGCCGGTTTAAATATATAGGTAAGAGGACTGATAATGACCAGCAGGAGACAGGGATACAATCCACACTTTATTGTCACCTCAAACAGACACACGACTTTACAGAGTAGGTGGTAGTGGTAGTGATAGTGGTGTAGTGGTTAATGGTCAACAACGCTCTAAACACCAGTCATTGAGTCCAGAAGAAGGATTTTCCATTTGGAAAGGGTTCAGATGTGAGTTGAGCTGGAGGACAGGAGGTAATATAGAGGTTGTCTCAACCTGCCCTCCTGGAAACAACTAAAGAGTTCAATGGCAGACTTGGGTCTCCAACCCCAGGCTAGGCACTGATTGGCTAACTGGGTCAGCTGATTCTGTTCCCTGGCAACCTGGTCCCAAGCACATAGGTTTGAAGGGGCCTTCTGCAGCAGGACAAAAGACTCAGGCTGAGGTCGAGGGGTTGGTAGCCTACCTCAGCTGTAAGAAGTCACAAAGTTTGTCTCTAAATCCCAGGGCCAGAGGGAGGGTTTGAAAGAAGGTTCTGAGAAGTACTCACTGGTAACTGTAAGGGTTTTCTTTGACTTTCGAGGTCATGCTAATTAGGCTACGTATCTTGTGTAGTCTTGATGATGGTTTGCATTTGTATATTGTATGTATTATATGTATTCCCATTTGGATAGTATGTTAAGCGCCTTTAGTGACCAAAGTGCTGTCAGTCTTTGCCCATTCTTTTACCCATCTGATAAAGTCCATGAAAGTTTGGAAATAAGTCTATAAGTCCAATTCATTAATTAATTTATTCACCAAGAACTACGGAGTGTCGGAGTGGCGCGACGACCTAAAGCGGTTGATGCTGAAGGCGGGCCTGCAGGGCAAGAACATGGTGTTCCTGTTCAATGACAGCCAGATCAAGGACGAGGCCTTTGTGGAGGACATCAACATGCTGCTCAACACAGGCGACGTGCCCAACATCTTCCCAGCCGACGAGCGYGCCGACATCATCGACAAGGTACAGGGCATCGCACGCACGGAGGGCAAGAAGATCGATGCCACACCACTCTCCATGTACAACTTCTTCATCGAGCGTGTCAAGGCAAACCTTCACATTGTGCTCGGTGGGTACCTTCAACATTTCATACATTTAGTATTATTACCAGGTTACCCCCCATACTTAATCTCCTTACTGGTAATTGTGATGATTTCAATCCCACATCCATTGTGGCTTTTAGAGTTACCTTGCTTTAAGAGTTACGTTGTCTTCATGTCTAAACAGTGATGGTGTTTGTCTTTGGAATAGCAATGAGCCCAATTGGGGACGCCTTCCGAAACCGGTTGAGGATGTTCCCTTCCCTCATCAACTGTTGCACCATCGACTGGTTCCAGGCCTGGCCTAAAGAYGCTCTGGAGATGGTGGCCAACAAGTTCCTGCAGGATGTGGAGCTGGAAGACAACRTCAGGCTACAGTAAGAAACTGATCCACTCATAACATCCAGCTAGAGTGTCTCTCTCTGTAGATTTAGCTACAAGCTACGAAATAGCTATTAGCTGCTAGGCTGCTAGTAATCTATGGTAGGCTACTGGACTAGCTAATAGTCAACAGACTAGGTACTTAATATTCCATTTCTCTTCAGGTTTCTGCAAATTGATGACCACACACTTGATGGAAATGTACATGAGCTTGACCCTTCTTGTCAATTTATTGTGACAGAAAGGGACATCGTTTAACAGTCACAACTCCCCTCCCATTTCATGGATTTGTTTTACCAAGTCAGTGATTTGTGTGTCTCTCAGTGTGGTGGAGATGTGTAAAACCTTCCAGGAGAGCGTGGGAGGTTTGTCCGAGAGGTACTTCTCTCAACTCAGGAGACACAACTATGTGACGCCCACGTCCTACCTGGAGCTCATTCTCACATACAAGGTCCTGCTCAACTCCAAGAGGAGTGAGGTGGACACTCAGAGAAACCGCTACATTGTGGGTCTGGAGAAACTGTACTTTGCTGCATCTCAGGTAGGAAGTTTAGTCAACTAAGTCTACTTACATAAGGCCCATTTCTATTTGCTGAGTTACAATGCTTTGGTACAGAGTTAACAGATAACTATGGCCTATTTTGACATGTGATTGGCAGAACAATCCCCATTGTGGGAATTATGAGGCCTCGGTGTCCCATCATCACGTCTTAAAGATGCACTGTGCATTGTATTGTTGCTAAAATGTGAATTTATGTTTGTGACAAAACAAGTATAGAGTAGAGAATCATTGTACCATCTAAACACTGTGAAATGTATTTTCCATAACAAAAAATATTGTATTTTCAGCTGTTTGAAGCTGGTGTACAAAACCGAAAGTAAAATATGTTTAAACAAAACTTAAGAACAGGAAGCATAGAAATAACACACATAGAACAGATATCGCTTCTTAGACTTGCTTTTAATGTGAATAAGTTACATATTGCAGCTTTAACCCTTTAACGTACAATAAGGCCTAGTTAATCAATACAAAGAGCAAAAACTCACATTGTAAAGTCCCTAAATTGACTAACATTATGTTACAAGTCTTAAGCACTCTGCCCCTTCCATCTGAATGACTCCACTCCATGTTGGCTCCACAGGTATCGATAATGCAGGAGGAGCTGACCGCCCTGCAGCCAGAGTTGATCCAGACATCAGCTGAGACAGATAAGATGATGGTCAACATTGAGAAGGAGACAGTAGTGGTGGATGCTAAGAAAAAGCTGGTGTTGGCAGACGAGAAGGTGGCCAACGACGCGGCTGCAGCAGCCAAAGCTATAAAGGTATAAAGGTCTACACTGTCACTTTACAACACCTTGTATCATTCAGATCGACTCACACTAGAATTATAAAGACGATATACTGTAAATKACATATTTGGCGTTGCACGTTCCAATTACAATTAGCTCGGTATCTGTAATGTTAGTATCTGTAATGTAACTGCTAGCAAGGAAGAAAATGTTGACATATGAGTAGAAACAGTAGTTTCTATATTAAAAGTGAGTGACTGCCTGCTGTTTGTGTTCAGGATGAGTGTGAGGGTGACCTGGCGGAGGCCATGCCTGCCCTTGAGGCTGCCCTGTCAGCCCTGGACACCCTGAAACCCTCAGACATCACAGTGGTCAAGTCCATGTCGAACCCTCCAGGTCTGGTCAAACTGGTCATGGAGTCCATCTGCATCATGAAAGGCATCAAGCCAGAGAGGAAGCCCGATCCTGGTGGCTCAGGTAAGCACTCATTGCATTGTAAAGAAGACACTAATATTGTATAATCAAATTGTAATGTACTGTATCGGCCTACTTTAAATGTTTATTATCAAACTGATCATTTATGTAATATTAAATTACACAGATGAAACAGGAAATTATGCACGAAAGCAGATACTTTTCTGTAAATATGTTTGAAAGAACATGGGCTTAATTATGTTTTTTTCCCGATGTTTGATTATTTGTGTTACAGGTAAGATGATTGAGGACTTCTGGGGCCCCTCCAAGAAGCTCCTGGGAGACATGAAGTTCCTGGAGAACCTCAAAGCCTATGACAAAGACAACATCGCTGCCGCCAACATCAAGAAGATCCGCGACAAATTCATTGACAACCCCGAGTTCCAGCCCTCCATCATCAAGAACGTCTCCTCTGCCTGTGAGGGCCTTTGTAAGTGGGTGCGGGCCATGGAGGTGTACGAGCGTGTGTCCAAAGTGGTGGCCCCCAAGATAGAGAAGCTGAAGGAGGCTGAGGACGAGCTTGGGGTGCAGATGCAGATGTTGTCAGTGAAGAGAGCTGAGCTGAAGGAGGTGGTGGACAAGCTCCAGGATCTAAACGACACGTTCGAGGCCATGTGCAACAAGAAGAAAGACCTGGAAGAAAACATTGAGCTGTGCTCCCAGAAGTTGATCAGGGCAGAGCAGCTGATTGGAGGGCTGGGTGGGGAGAAGGACAGGTGGACGGAGGCTGCCCGGCTGCTGGGGATCAGGTACACCAACCTGACAGGCGACGTGCTCCTCTCCTCCGGCACTGTGTCCTACCTGGGGGCCTTCACCGTGGACTACCGTGTGGAGTGCCAGCGGGAGTGGCATCTGCTCTGCCAGGCCAAGAAGGTGCCATGCTCCGAGGACTTCACCCTCAGCAACACCCTGGGCAACCAGGTGTCCATCCGGGCATGGCAGATTGCCGGCCTGCCCGTCGACTCCTTCTCCACTGACAACGGCATCATCGTGTCCAACTCACGCCGCTGGCCCCTCATGATCGACCCGCAGGGCCAGGCCAACAAGTGGATCAAGAACATGGAGAAGGCCAACAAGCTGGCCGTCATCAAGCTGTCAGACGGCAACTATGTGAGAACACTGGAGAACTCCATCGCGTTCGGCACACCTGTTTTGCTGGAGAACGTTGGAGAAGAACTTGATGCAGTACTGGAACCGGTGCTGCTGAAACAGACCTTCAGACAACAAGGTGTGGAGTACATGAAGCTAGGTGAGAACATTGTGGAGTACTCCAAAGACTTCCTCTTCTACATGACCACCAGCCTGAGAAGCCCTCACTACCTCCCCGAGGTGGCGGTTAAAGTCTGCCTGCTCAACTTCATGATCACCCCACTGGGTTTGGAGGACCAGCTTCTGGGCATCATGGCCGCCAAGGAGAAACCAGAACTAGAAGAGAAGAAGAACCAGCTGATCCTGGAGAGTGCCGCCAACAACAAGCAGCTGAAGGAGATTGAGGATAAAATCCTCAAAATCCTGTCTTCCTCAGAGGGTAACATCCTAGAAGACGAAACAGCCATCAAGGTCCTGTCTTCCTCCAAGGTGCTGTCCGAGGAGATCTCGGAGAAGCAGAAGATTGCTAGTGTCACAGAGAAGGAGATTGACGACACGCGCATGGGCTACCGCCCTGTGGCCGAGCACTCGTCCATCCTGTTCTTCTGCATCTCGGAGCTGGCCAACATAGAGCCCATGTACCAGTACTCCCTCACCTGGTTCATCAACCTCTACCTGCAGTCCATCGCCCAGAGCTTGAAGAGCGACGACCTGGCCACCCGCATCGAGAACATTGTGGAGCATTTCACCATCAGCATCTATAACAACGTGTGCCGATCGCTCTTCGAGAAGGACAAGCTGCTCTTCTCCTTGCTCCTCACCGTGGGCATCATGCAAGGCAAGGGCCAGGTGGACGACAGCATCTGGCGCTTCCTCCTCACCGGTGGCATCACTCTGGACAACCCCAACCCCAACCCCGCTCCTGAGTGGCTCTCCGACAAGTCCTGGTCAGAAATCGTAAGAGCATCCAAGCTGCCAAACTTAGAAGGTCTCTTCGAGCACGTCCGAGACAACATTCCCAAGTGGAAGAAGATCTACGATTCGGGGAAGCCTCACAAGGAGCAGCTGCCTGACAGCTGGGGGATTCTGGTGGGGATGCACCGCATGGTGGTGCTGCGCTGCTTCAGGCCGGACAAGCTAGTTCCGGCGGTGCAAGAGTTCATTGTGGACAACATGGGGCGCAGCTACATTGAGCCCCCGACCTTCGACCTGGCCGGGAGTTACAACGACTCCAACTGCTGCTCTCCTCTCATCTTTGTGCTCTCTCCAGGATCTGATCCCACTGCGGGTAATTCATTAGAGATACCTGTGACTTTTGAGCTGTATTCTGTGCTTTAACTTAGGTTTTGGATATTTATTTGGTTTTTTTGTGTACTGCTCACTTAACTTATTGAATTATGATACATCAAGAAATTATTCAAACTAAACTAGTCTTTAACCAACTTTACATACATCTGTTATACATCTGCATTAAAGAGGTCACATCTGATTGGATTTTTGAGTGCTCAAAAGTTCATACCAGTACTTAAATGTTCCTTTGATCTCCAGGTCTTCTCAAGTTTGCTGACGACCTTGAAATGGGGGGCAGTAAAACCCAGACCATCTCCCTGGGCCAGGGCCAGGGGCCCATCGCAGCCCTGATGATCAATGCTGCCATCAAGGATGGCACCTGGGTGGTGCTACAGAACTGTCATCTGTGCACCAGCTGGATGCCCGCCCTGGAGAGGATCTGTGAGGAGGGCATCACCCCCGAAAACACCAACCCCACCTTTAGGTCAGCCGTTGCAGGGCAGGGGGAGTTTTTATCTATTATAGCCATTGGCCAGGCAGTTGGTTTGTAATACCCTGGTTGTAATACTCTGGTTGCTTATGATCCTATACATTTGTATTGCCTACAAATAAAACCAAGAGCAACAAACTAAACTAACACTATCATTGCTAACTTCACAGGTTGTGGTTGACCAGTTACCCGTCTGACAAGTTCCCAGTCAGCATCCTGCAGAACGGGGTGAAGATGACCAACGAGCCGCCCAAGGGGATGAGGGCCAACCTGTTCCGCTCCTACATCAGCGACCCCATCTCCGACCCCGCCTTCTTCAACAGCTCCAAGAAACAGGAGGCGTGGCAGAAGCTGCTGTTTGGTCTCTGCTTTTTTCATGCTCTGGTGCAGGAGAGGAGGACCTTCGGACCTCTAGGTGAGACTAACACTCTTCTATGGTCCTCTTTTCTTTCTTTTTACCCCTTTTTCTTAAGACAAAATGTCCTCCCCTTCTCAGTCACTTCCAGTCACTGAAATTGTATTTTGGTGTTTTCCCTCATCCTATACCTTTCTTGTTCCTTCTCACTCTCTCTCTGGGGAAACACATTTTCCCCCAGTATACGTCATGATGAACGAAAAATGTTACTGCATTGAATATCCTCTCTTATAACTTGAGTTAAAGGGTCAAAACTTGTCATTGTTTTTTTTCCCGCATTTGACCCCAAGGTTGGAATATCCCGTATGAGTTCAATGAGTCTGACCTGAGGATCAGTATGACGCAGATCCAGATGTTCCTGGATGAGTATGAGGAGATTCCTCTGGAGGCCCTCTCCTACCTAACTGGTGAGGCTCGCACAGACACAGCTGTGTGGATTGGTATAGCGGGAGAGAGAGACTGTATCACATAGCAATAAAAGAGGTTCATTCTCTGTTTGTATCAGAGCATAGGAGGGTTTACTAACCTGAACTAGTGGAAGACGGACACATACATTTTCTCTCTCTCCCTTTCTCTCTCTTTCAGGTGAGTGTAACTACGGTGGCAGGGTGACGGACGACAAGGACAGGCGTCTGCTGGTGTCTCTACTGTCCATCTTCTACAGCAGGGAGCTGATAGAGCAGGAGGGCTACCACGTGTGTGAGGGAGACATGTACTATATCCCCCCTCACGGACCGTACCAGGTACTACTGTCACCTCCGTCGTGTCTTTATCCATTTATCATACAAGATGGCGGACTGTCATATCCATAGTCGATGATATCTTTATGCTGTTGCGCTTAAGGTTCAGATATTTGTTGTCGCCTTAATGATTCAGGGGTCAGGATGTGCATTGGGGGTAGAGTGATCTGATCCTAGATCTGTGGTTAGGGGCAGTCTACTGGTATCTGCTTAGATTTTGTCACACCCTCTTGTATGGAGCCTCTGGACCACATTGCCAGATCAAACATAAATTGGCGTTTAGACTGCTAAATAATTAGTGAAATAGTTCAACAAATAGCTACCTGAACTATCCGCATTGACCCTTTTTGCTTTTCACGTACGGTGCTGCTACTGTTTACTGTCACTTTATTCCTAGTTATATGTACATATTACCTCAATTACTTCGTACCCCTGCACATCGAACTCAGTACTGGTACCCCTTGTATATAGCCACGTTATAGTTACTCATTGTGTATCTATTACTTTTATTATTAAGTGTTTTACTTTTCTATTATTATCTTCTTTCTCTCTGCATTGTTGGGAAGGGCCTGTAAATGAGCATTTCACTGTTAGTCCACACCTGTTGTTTACGAAGCACAAGTACAATTTTGGGGGATTTTAACTAATTTGTACTGTTTGTCTTTTCAAGACCTATGTTGATTACATCCGCAACCTACCCATCGCGGCGGAACCTGGCGTGTTTGGACTCCACAGCAATGCTGACATCACCAAGGACAACCAGGAGACCAATCAGCTGCTGGATGGAGTGCTGCTGACACTTCCCAGGCAGACTGGAGGCGGGGCTAAATCCCCTCAGGTTAGTTGGACAGTGGACACTAGGGTTGAATGGCGGGAACCCGGTTACTGAGATTTACCGGGATTTACTGTCCAAAACCACTCCCTTTTCCCAGGATAAATAACTGTGAGAAACCGGTAAATTATTTACATGAACAGCATGATGTGAAATGGAACTGTTAAATTATATGCGAAGTCTAAATCTGGCGTCTCTATGGCCTCTGCATGATGAATCACCAACGCTCAGGGTGGGGACAGACAGCCCATCTCAGTATGGAGCGCAGCTCACAATGCATGTAGACCTATCATGTCATCATGGTAATTTTCTTGTGACAGGTAAACCTGCATTTGCTGCAGCAAAGCCTATAATACAGAAATATAAAGACCGAATGCGCATCTAATCTCCGCCTGGCTTTCGGGGGTCACCTTATTTCTTAATTGTAAAGAATTTTTTTTTTTAATTGAAGCTGCAGAGTTTTAAAACAGCCTAACACGTGAATATCGTTGCTTTAAATCAGTACAACCGCAAGCAATCTCTCTCAGTCTTTCTCTGCCTCCATCAACTCCATTCAAATCGCATCCAAAATAGATCATCCTGTTCTAGATTGATATATAGCCCTATATATAGATGTCCTAGCCTACCTCTTTCAGGTAATACATTCAATGCAGTATTAGCCTTATATTCAGCCAATTAATGATGGGTTATGCATAATAAGCTTCTAACTTATGTCTCTTGCGCAATACGCACCCACCTGTGCTCTGCTGGCCTCTCTCCTTTAAAAAACGCTCCTTAGCTCTTAGAGTCCCGTGCAGGAAAAGCTAGACTAGAATCGCTTGCTGGACATGACTTTTTCTAGCATTTCTTATATCAATAGACTATTCGAAGAGGAACGTAAACTCTTGTTTGCTGACAGCACAATCATTTGGGCTTTTCTGAACTTGGGATTATTAAATGTCTTTAATGTAGGGCTCATAAAGTGGATTTAATGTATAATCAATCAGTCTCAGGTAGAATCAGGGTTGAATTTTTTWATCAAATCTCTAATCAAATCCAAAGAGAGGCTTATTTATATGCTTTATAACGCTTTTTAATAACACTTCCGGTTTGGGAAATACTACCTAGGAGAAAAGTGATTTATTCCCCGGATGGAACATTTGTAAAATACCGGGAAATTCAACACTAGTGGACACTTCTCTGTGTGATCAAAACCTGTACATTCTCACAGACTGGCACTTTATGTGGATAAGAAGTTGTGATGCCTCAGAACAAGCCCTGATATGTCAGCTCTGTACAAAAGCTTCAATTGTTTTGAATGTATTATACTGGTAGTTATATCTCTTTGATTACTACAGGAAGTGGTTGATGAGCTTGCGGAAGACATCCTGTCCAAGCTGCCAGCAGACTTTGACATCCAGATGGTGATTAACAAATACCCAGTGATGTATGAGGAGTCCATGAACACTGTGCTGAGACAGGAACTGATCCGCTTCAACAGGTAAATGTCATGATCTGGAATAAAGAAACAGGGGGTCAGGAAGTGTAGCGTTTCAAACTGATACAATGAATGCASTCATAAAATACTTACTCCACATCTGGCCATGGTAATTGGAGTCTTATGSTCAATTGATTAAAACCAAAGTAAAATGTTTTGTGTCCCACATAGGGTTGCAAAGGGAGGGTATATTACTGATAACGTTCAATGATTTTATAGACTTTATCACGTTACAACTAGTGGCCTTTTTGGATACTTCAGATTATCACAGGTGTCTGTAATTATCTCTGGCCCTCTGTGTGGCCGTTTCTGTCTCACTATTGTTTGTGGAGATATGCTCTGATGAAGGTCGACTGACCGAAAGCTTCAGCCTCTATTCAAATAAATGGGCATCTGACTGGAAGTGTGCAGAGACTTTTTTCCCCCYGTTTCTCCAGTTTAGCATTTTGCCTTCAGCACCTTCACTAATCGGTTTTGGGTGTGCAGTATTTTCTGCCTATTATATACATGGAATTTTCATCACATGTAATATATATAAAATAAGATGATTTTCAAAAAAAAAAAAAATTATGACAAAGCTGTTAAACATTATCCTAAATATAACCCATCAACTCAGTCAATAGCATTGGTGTTTAATAAAAGGGTTACAGCATGAAATATCCTTTACATTTTTATACACTTTTACTTATTTTACTATGTCAATTTGTCTTTGTTTTAAATATTTTGGCGCCAAACTGGTGGCACTTGTGAAAAAAAGTCTATAGTTGGTAGAGTTTCATTGTTGATTAGATGTTTTTTTTTCAATAATTAAGCTATTTTCTCTTGAACCATATGGTCTATCCACTAGAAGTTATTTAAGTATAAATTACCAACGTTGCCATAGATTACAATAGATTCGGTAAATTACCGGTAGTTTTACAACACTAGTCCCACATTTAATGACCACTATAAGCAGTTGATTTGTACTCTGTGTACAGACGGTCATTACTACACAATCATTACATGCCTTTTTGGCTATGGGGAATTTGGGATTAGCAATTATGTGTTCATAACATGCTGATAATGATGCTCTGACCCCCTCAGGTTAACTCAGGTGGTACGCATCAGTCTGATAAACATTGGAAAGGCTCTCAAGGGTCAGGTGGTGATGTCTTCTGAGCTGGAGAACGTCTTCAACAGTATGGTGGTGGGCAAGGTGCCAACCATGTGGTCGGCCAAGTCCTACCCGTCTCTGAAGCCTCTGGGCAGCTACGTGTCCGACCTCCTCGCCAGGCTAAAGTTTCTACAGGTCAGTTATGATCGCCAAGAGAGTGAGGGTACTGAGCTGCTCAACCCCAACAATACACATTCAAATGTGTTTGTATGTTCAATTAAAGTTGTTTTGAGGACAGGGATTTTGTTTCCTGTGAAACTGATACTTCTGAAAGACACAAATACTGATGCATGGGAGTTGGGCTGTGTGTTTGACAGGACTGGATCAACAATGGGCCACCACCAGTCTTTTGGCTCTCTGGGTTCTACTTTACTCAGTCCTTCCTCACGGGAGTATCTCAGAACTTTGCCCGAAAGTATACCATCCCCATCGACTTCATCGGCTTTGAATTTGAGGTAAGGGAGTACAATGTAAACCTTATCTTTGTGTCCAGTGAATGCATGGCATGACTTCCCTGTCTCTATCAGGTGACCAAGCAAGAGACCCACATGGAGAACAAACCAGATGATGGGGCCTACGTGAAGGGGTTCTTCCTGGAAGGGGCACGCTGGGACCGGGAGAAGATGGTCATAGGAGAGTCCCTCCCCAAGATCCTCTTCGACCCCCTGCCCATCATCTGGCTCAGGCCAGGGGAGATGTCAAAGTTCCTGCATGAGAACATCTACGTGTGTCCCGTGTACAAGACCAGTGCCCGGCGCGGAACCCTGTCCACCACGGGCCACTCCACCAACTACGTAATGCCTATCGAGCTTCCCTCCGACCGGCCACAGAAACATTGGATCAACCGCGGGGTGGCCTGTCTGTGCCAGCTGGATGACTAGGCACAGCTCTGCAGACATCTTGCAGGATGTTAGATATGAGAGACAGACAATCAACTCACTCCTTTTAAATAGCTATTAAAGGCAGAATTGTATGCTGGATATTTTCAACTCAATTTGATATTTTTAAACATTGCACAGGCTGTCATATAGCCTGGGTACCAGTCTCTTTAGCTAACATTCCACTCCTTGACACTCCTTGTCATTGCCAAAGAGACTGGCCTCTCAATGTTCAATATGCAGCCGGCTTTACAGCACAGTTGCTGGTTGGTTGTTGGAAACAACATGAATATTTTCCATGACAATGTTATGGAACATGGGGCAAATTTGGCACAATATAGAATTTGAATTTTAAGAACGGCAACAAACAAAACCGTTACGACCTGCTGCGGTAATTCCCTGGTGAGAAGCAGTGTCAATGCAAGATCATGTTGTTCAAATTGGCTAGAGAGGACTCCATAATGAGAGTGAAATGATGATACGTAAAATATTAGCCTACAAGAGTCAATCGAGCTACGTTTGCTTCAGTTGCATCCCATTAATGAGAGGAAAGAAATGCAAAACTGGCACCTGTCGTCATTACTCGCACATATGCTGATCATCATGAAATTGCTTACTTAAAAAAAAAAAAAAGTATGCTCGTTGCAACCTGGTCTCAGAGCATTTTGGATTATTCTGTATGTAAATCCGAGACACACTATTTAGTATATCTTACATTTTGTATGGTAGGTATTAATTTGTGGATGTCCATTACCCATTTCATATGATATGTTACGAATTACAATTCATATTATATGTTATGAATTTTCTAAATGTACAATATGTTACGAATTTGCAAAACGTTTAATACGTTACGAATTCTAGCTAGGTGGCTAACGTTAGCTAAGCTAGGGGTTAGGGTTAAGTTTAGGAGTAAGGTTGAAGGTTACCTAACATGCTAAGTAGTTACAAAGTAGCAAGTAGTTGCTAATTAGCTAAAATTCTGAAGTTGTCCGTGATGAAATTCGAACTCGCAACCTTTGGGTTGCTAGACGTTCACGCTATATACCCACCCATCCACACTGACCAACCACCCTCCTTTCATTTTTGTCTTAACCATCTGTCTTATGAAACCGTACCAAATATAACATACTTATTACTAAATGGAGTGTCTCGGATTTATATGCAGAGTAATAAGAAATGCTCTGAGACCAGGTTGCCATTTCAGTTCTATTATTTGTCCCTCCTCTCATATTAATAAGAGATTGAGTCAAGATGGGATACTTTAGGAAACTTTCTGAATGGACATAGCGAGAATTAGCGAACACACACACACACMCCCTAAAAGGATCCATCAATCAAACCCACCAGCACACCTCAGACACAAACAAATCTAATTTCTCCTTTCCAATTTTTTCCCCCTATCAGTCTAATTTGCATAAACATTGTGATTGGATGATAGCTGTGAAGGTTATCGAATCCTCTGATCTCCTGGAGCTCATTAATGGTAGAACGTTCATATTTGAATATTGCCGAAAGGCCGATCTCTTTGGTAATGACAAGGAGTGGAATGTTAAAGACACTGGTACCAGGCTAGCGGTCATAGAGATGGATCCCCTTCCGTAGCGGTGCGTGGGTAAAGTCACTGGTACCAGGCTAGCGGTCATAGAGATGGATCCCTCCGCTAGCGGTGCGTGGGTAAGTCACTGGTACCAGGCTACGGTCATAGAGATGGATCCCCTTCCGTAGCGGTGCGTGGGTAAGTCACTGGTACCAGGCTAGCGGTCATAGAGATGGATCCCTTCCGTAGCGGTGCGTGGGTAAAGTCACTGGTACCAGGCTAGCGGTCTAGAGATGATCCCCTTCCGTAGCGGTGCGTGGGTAAAGTCACTGGGGAAGCCAGAAACAAAAAAGCCATATTACAACCTATGTGTTGTGAAATTGCGTCGTTTGCTCTATAACCTGATAGTTCATATGCCTTGTCACCGTGAAATATAGGCCTAAGGCTGAGACAATAAGAAGACTGTGGCAAAATAAATTGAACCAGACCTTTGTTTCATCACGAAGTCGGAGAACAACCTCTGTCCGGTGAAGTCCACAAAGCATATTGCATGTAACAAAGTTACATGACCCAAAGCATGGTCAAGCAAGTTAAAATTTCCAACATTTTCAGAGTACTAAATCAACTATTGATTTAGAACCACAGAAATAACGCTTGTGTGTGTGCAAGTAGAAAAAACATGTTGACTCACCCGACTTGTAGAGAAACACCAACGCCATCCTCTCTGTCATGTTGACGAAACGGTCTATCACTCTATCATACAGTACACGCTTTTAGTTTTTGTTGACCTAGGCAACCTGGCTAAAATGCTTGCTCGCTAGCCTAACTTCCTTTCATAGGCAACGATTAACCAACTAGTTAACCTGTTTACTCAAAAACCATAGAGGGTTGGTGGTGTTTACATACACTACATGACCAAAAGTATGTGGACACCTGCTCGTTGAACATCTCATTCCAAAATGATGGGCATTAATAAGGAGTTGGTCCCCCCTTTGCCGCTATAACAGCCTTCATCCACTCTTCTGGGAAGGCTTTCCACTAGATGTTGGAACATTGCTGCGGGGACTTGCTTCTATTCAGCCACAAGAGCATTAGTGTGGTCGGGCACTGATGTTGGGCAATTAGGCCTGGCTCTCAGTCGCCGTTCCAATTCATCCCAAAGGTGTTTTGATGGGGTTGACTGGCTCTGTGCAGGCCAGTCAAGTTATTCCACACCGATCTCAACAAACCATTTCTGTATGGACCTCGCTTTGTGCACTGGGGCGTTGTTATGCTGAAACAGGAAAGGGCCTTCCCCAAACTGTTGCCACAAAGTTGGAAGCACAGAATCATCTAGAATGTAATTGTATGCTGTAGCATTAAGATTTCCATTCACTGGAACTAAGGGGCCTAGCTCGAACCATGAAAAACAGCCCCAGACCATTATTCCTCCTCCACTAAACTTCACAGTTGGCACTATGCATTGGGGCAGGTAGAGTTCTCCTGGCATCCGCCAAACCCAGATTAGTCCGTCGGACTGCCAGATGGTGAAGCGTGATTCATAATTCCAGAGAACGCGTTTCCACTGCTCCAGAGTCCAATGGCGGTGAGCTTTACACCACACCAGCCGATGCTTGGCATTGCGCATGGTGAGCTTAGGCTTGTGTGCGGTTGCTCGGCCATGGAAACCCATTTCATGAAGCTCCCAACTAACAGTTCTTGTGCTGACGTTGCTTCCAGAGGCAGTTTGGAACTCGGTAGTGAGTGTTGCAACCAAGGACAGAAAATATTTTTGGGTGGTTGCACTTTACCTTTAAAACTGGAAAGCCGCTAAAAAAAAAGCAGGCTTTTCTTTAAAGAGAGTAGCCTACTAATCTTTAACTGGTTATAGTAAGACATTGTTCCTATCAGTTAAATTTAACAGTTGATAAACTGAAGGTGGTGTTAAATGAATAAAACCTTTGTTGTGTGTATGCACTCTAATGCACTTTACTCAATAAATCCTTAAGTCTATTTTTCAACCCGACAGAGTTCATCTGACTTTTTACTATTTCCTTGAACGAATGAATGCAGAGTTGAAATGATAAATATATTCAAAATAGTATCATAAATCTTTATGGCTACTTATCTTACAGGACAGACAATGCTGACATCCACATAGCAGCTCTTGTCAGGAATCACATGCATAAATATACTTGGTACAGTGTACTGTTGCAGACATCATGGATTGGATGCTACAGTGCAGTTTACAATGCAATGTGCTTGATGAACATTGATTTGCGTGATGAACAATGGAAATTAATGACTATTTTCCTCCAATATATAAGATGGATTTTCAACTCAACTCCTGAGATCAGTCAGTAACTCCCCTCCTGTCCTTGGTAACATAAAACCTTCACAAGAATATAGAGTTCATCTAGTATCAGCTGTAGTATCAGCTGTCCTCATGTGACTAAGTAAACTGGCTTGGCCTGCTTCCTCATGCGTTGCTGTGCTTTCAGCTTCCTGCCTTTCTGGGTTGCCAGTCCCATTATAAGCAGGTAGATCTGCAACGAAGGGTATGGAACCGAAATAAAACCATTACATTAAATAATAGTGAAATCACACAATATTGCCTGAGATATATAAACATTTCTTCTGGTTTAGATGTCTGTCACTTACAAGTCTTGGATAGGGATTTCTGTAATAAAGACCTGCGAAACTTAGTGGGGAAAAACATCACTCAGATTCTCACACCAAAGCATTTAAGTGTGAACTCTAAAACGTGTCTGATTTGTCCAGAGATTATTACTAAATGAAAGAATTCGAAAACGTCAACCAGGCTTTTCTTGACACTCACCAATTTCTATCCTTGCCTCACATTCTGCTAAGCACTTCTTTATTGATTCCTGATCTGTCAACTGAAAGGGATACACAGAGCAACAGATTAATCAAACAGATAAAGATGATACCGAGCTACACAGACAAACATAGGGTCTGTCTTTTTACCTGTTGGTCCTGTCTGAAGAGGGTCTGGGCCTCCTGGACAATATACCTTCTGTCGCTCAGTGTCTTGTGGGAGTGTGGACTGCGCCCCAGGCGATCCGAAATACCCTAATATACAGTGACAGGACCAGATTACTTGTGGCTGTCGTCATTTGGTCTAAAAACAATACAAAGCAGGGAATAGAAAAAAAAATATGCAAGGAGTAACTTGCCCTATATAATTAACACCAGACTCAACCAAAGGATCCAGAGTACGGCAAAAGACTGGGGGCCCCGTTTGAATTGATATAATCTGTGATCAAACATAATTTAATAGGTGAAAACATATACATTTAGAATATATACGGCGGTTGGTGAAAGTAAAGATTCCATTACATTGCTTTGAATGATTACTTAAACAGAGGTAGGTTTAGTGCTGGACATGTGGGTAAATAATACATGTACATGCATGTTTCAATAAACCACTAGGTGGAGATATAACATCTGAAATTTAGTAATAATAGCAGAGACTAGATAGTTCTTATAAAAACTGACAGCCGTGGTATATCAAACCGTATGCCACGGGTATGACAAAACATTTATTTTTACTACTCTAATTCCGTTGGTAACCAGTTCATAATAGCAATAAGGCACCTCGGGGGTTTGTGATGTATGGCCAATATACCACGGCTAAGGGCTGTATCCAGGCGCTCTGTGTTGCGCATAAGAACAGCTCTTAGCCATGGTAT
Organism: Salvelinus sp. IW2-2015; assembly: GCF_002910315.2. Classification (NCBI taxonomy): domain Eukaryota; kingdom Metazoa; phylum Chordata; class Actinopteri; order Salmoniformes; family Salmonidae; genus Salvelinus; species Salvelinus sp. IW2-2015. The sequence continues at coordinate 12,655,538 of NC_036858.1, forward strand.
ATAGGCCATATACCACACCTCCTCTGGCCTTACTGCTTAATTATACCTCAGTGGACTAAATAGCTACTTGCTTCTTCTACAACTACAGCCCTTCACTGGTTTCCACAAATACAAAGTAAGGGAAAGGAAAGGGAAATGGGGATACCTAGTCAGTTGTACAACTTAATGCATTCAACTGAAATGCGTCTTCCGCATTTAACCCAACCTTCTGAATCAGAGAGGTGCGGGGGCTGCCATAATCGACATCCACGTCTTAAACATAGGCTATAACGTAAAAATGTATGAAAACAAAAATGAGCTTTTTGGTCTTAATTTAAGGTTAGCGTTAGGCTTAAGGTTAGCAGTGTGGTCAAGGTTATGGTTAGGTTTAAAATCACATTTTAAGAAGATAAATTGTAGAGTTTATGATTTTTGTGGCTGTGGTAACTAGTGACGACCCTTCCCCAGTGACTGGTTAAAAATCCAATCAAGTTTATTTATAAAGAGCTTTTAACATCAGCAGATGTCACAAAGTGCGTATACAGAATCCCAAACAGCAAGCAATACATGTAGAAGCTGTCTTATGTAGACTAGAATTATGCAGCGTTCAAAACAGCCGGGAACTCGGAATCTCCGACTTCAGTGTGTTCAAGACAACTGGGAACTCTGAAAAAAACAAGCTCTGACTATGAAAAATCAGTTTGAATGGTCATCCAAGTATTAATTCCAACTCGGGAACTCTGGCCTCTTTCTAGAGCTCCGACTTTCCGACCTGAAGATCACTGACGTCATGATTTGACCTGGTATTTTTCAGAGTTCCCAGTTGTCTTGAAAGCACCATTCAACTCAGGAGGCTGAAGAAATGTGGCTTGTCACCTAAAACCCCCACAAACTTTTACAGATGCACAATTGAGAGCATCCTGTCTGGCTACATCATCGCCTGGTACGGCAACTGCACCGTCCCCAACCGCAGGGCTTTCCAGAGGGTGGTGCGGTCTGCACAGCGCATCACCGGGGGCAAACTACCTGCTCTCCAGGACACCTACAGCACTCGTTGTCACAGGAAGGCCAAAAAGATCATCAAGGACAACAACCACCCGAGCCACTGCCTGTTCACCCCACTACCATCCAGAAGGCGAGGTCAGTACAGGTGCATCAAAGCTGGGACCTGAAAAATAGCTTATATCTCAAGGCCATCAGACTGTTAAACAGCCATCACTAACACAGAGAGGCTGCTGCCTACATACAGACTTGAAATCATTGGCCTCTTTAATAAATGGATCACTAGTCACTTTAATAATGTTTACATATCTTGCATTACTCATCTCATATGTATATACTGTATTTTATCCCATCTTGCCTATGCCACTAGGTCATTGCTCATCCATATATTTATATATTCCTATTCCATTCCTTTACTTAGATTTGTGTGTATTAGGTAGTTGTTGTGGAATTGTTAGATTACTTGTTAGATATTGCTGCACTGTCGGAACTAGAAGCACAAGCATTTCACTACACTCGCAATAACATCTGCTAACCATGTGTATGTGACCAATAAAATKTGATTTATAATGAGCTGATTAATGTTGAAAAGTGTACTTTTCTAGGAATTTGGAATAAAATTTGGTCAAATATTGACTTAGTGATAGTGATCTTCAGGCCGGAGCTCTAGAAAGACGCCAGTTTCYAACTTGGAATTCCTAGTTGGATGACCGTTAAATTATTTTCCCAATAGACGCTTTTATTTCCCCAAATTCCTAATTGTCTTGAACGCACTTAAGTCAGAGATTTTCGAATTCCTAGTTGTTTTGAACGCGGCATATATAGCTGAGTTAGTTATCTAATGCCATGTTCAAAACAACTGGGAGCTCGGAACTCCGAAATGTCCAACTTCAGTGCGTTCAAAACATCTGGAAAATACGAGGTCCCGACTGGAAAAAATCGATTTGAACAGTCATCCATCTCTCTAGAACTCCGACATTCCGACTTGAAGTTCAATGACGTGATGATTTACCTCGTATTTTTCCGAGTTCCCAGTTGATTTGAACGCGGCATAATGGGGTCTGTGCGTCACACCTATGAATATGGGCTAACGTGAGCTAGCAGGGTAACAAGACAAAGTACCTGTTTATGACACGCTTATCGTTCATTTAATACGAAAGTCTAGGGTAGGAATATCTAACGCTGTATGTTTACATTGCAATAACACCATGCTGACTTATCGAATAGTAGTATTATATGGCAATTATTACTTGACCTACCTGCTGTGCTGTTAGCTTTTTGACAACATGTCGCATCGAAATGACGATTAAATTGACGTATTTGAGAGGTGTGTTCGCAGCAATTAGTGTTGCAAAGTCGCTGCGAAACAATTAAATAGTCAATTTTTCATTCACTTTTCGAAGCCCTTCAAGTTCAACCCCAAAGACGATTTCACCAAATATTATGTTAATTCATGTTCGTTGGGTTTTAGCTGTATTAGTCAGGTTGCCAGCTACTACAATTTTGAACTAAATCTAAACAGGGGACCTTAACCATACAGATCAGTGGATGGTATAGTTGCTAGCTATCTAACTGGTGCTCTGTTGGGAGGAAGTGATGCAGGGAAAATCCACTCAATGACTAAAAGGGAAACACAAAGAAACTATAAGCCTTTCGTACTGGTTCATCCGACTTTTTTTTTACTAGTCAATTAAAGTAAAAGACAGTCGTCTAGGGCGGTTGTTTGCAAACCAGGTGCGTTCTTATCAGACAAAAGCCAACTTAAACGCTCGTTTTTGTTTATGGTGCTGACTAGCTTCCTACTAGCATTAGCTTTGCTGGCTAGCTTTTTAGCTAAGTGGGGCTGATTGTGTCGTTGTGTCCTAAGTTCGCTATTTGTTTTACTGATGTTATTGGAGTGGCGTACGTGATTTTCTCGACAATCAACTATTTTTAAGAGGTAACGTTACTTATCCTGTATGTGTTCTAAAACAGTTTATATTTTTATGGCATACTAGATTGCTAACTTTACAGATAACTAGCTAACTACATGATGACGTGCTAACTAGCAAGTCGGTAGCTAAGTATGATGATGGCGAAGTGTAACCAGCCACAGACGAGGCTATATTATTAACAGGGAACTTAGCTGCTGTAGTTGTTACAGTCAAGTTGATTAGGTTACCATGTTAGCTGGTCAAACAAACAGGTATGTTAGCCAACGTTCAGATGCAAACTAGAACTGCACAGCTGAGCTACCTACCAAGTTTAAAGATAATTGTTGGCAGTGTTATTTTGATAAATGGGTTGCTAACTAAATAGCTAGATATTCCCCACAGTATATACATGCCGATGTGTTCCTAGTCAGCTAACTACAACAATAAAGTATATCATATTAGAATGAGGTGAACGTGGTTGAAAGCACTGCAGGCTTTCCAGGAGGTGTTTTGCCTGTACATGTCCACGGAAGTTTCATTCCTCATGAATAGTTTCAATAAATGTGATCAGGGGCTTTTCGCTTGTTGCTAAGTGTTTAATCAAATCATGAAAGACAGGCACAAAATAAAACACCAACTAGTTGAACAAGAATGGTAGTACAGTATTTGGCTTATGAATCTTGCAACAGCTGGAAGCCATCATGAATTCCTCATTGAGTAACAGAATATTTCAAATGTAGGCCTACGTAATTAAAAGGTCTCTAACAAAGGAAAGGGCTAGGCATATTTATCTCTATAGTTTCCTGCTTTCAGTGGTGAAAAAAGTACCTAAATGGCATACTTGAGTAAAGGTACCTTAATTAATAGAAAATGACTCAAAAGTGAAAGTTGGCCAGTAAAATACTTCTTGAGTAAAAGTATTTGGTTTTAAACATACTTAAGTATCATAAGTAAATGTAATTGCTAAAATATACTTACGTTTCAAAAGTAAAAGTATACCTTTTTCAAATTCCTCATATTAAGCAAACCAGGTGGCACCATTACTTAGATTTTTTTTATTTACCAATAGCCAGGGACATGCTCCAACACTCAAACAGAATTTACAAATGAAGCATGTGTTTAGTGAGTCCGCCAGGTCAGAGGCCAGATACCCAAAAAACTAAAGTAGTACTTTCAAGTATTTTTACTTAAGTGCTTTACACCGCTGGCTGTTTTCAATTAAAAGTAGTTAATCCCTGACACAAGGCTACCCTGCTGTGGAAATGCATGTATTGAGAAAGCAGTCATTTAATCTGAAATTACAAATTCACAGCAAGTTCATACACTGAATCTACATGTGGGCGAACGATACCCCTGTATCACATTATGCTTATGGTGACAAGATGCTGTGTGTCTTTCAGCATTGCTGATGTTAAGGTCACCACGATGGAGCAGAAAAAGATGACACCTTCATCTAGAGTGATAAAGGCATTCTGAGGAAGTGTCTGTAAGTACTTATTATCAGAACCAACCCATTTCTTAGCTATCACTGAGCAAGTAGCGTATTGTGCAGGCTAGTAGTATGTATGATCCAGACAACTTACATTTAAATTTTAGTGTTTTATTTGGTGGTTGTATCTTGTGGTTTTAGTATTTTAGTCAGTTATATGGTAACCCATGCTGTATTAGGCTCTTCTCTATAAGTAGTTATTCAGCCCTCTAGTTTGATATGAACCCTCCTCTACATGGTACAGTACCAGCTTCAAAGCTTCTATGGTAACTGGGCCAGGCTTAAAACTGCCAGACACTTCACCCTTTTCCATTGGTGATGTATCCTACTTGTATGGTCTTCATATGATTTTCGTATTTTAGCATTTAGCAGTTGTCTTCTCTAGTAATTATTACCTCAGTGTTGTGGCTTTTGACCCTTTGTGACTAACGGGTTTGTTGATTCAGTGACTCATTGTCACTGTTGTTGTTGACCCTGTGTGACTGTGCTTGACTCCTCCTCTGGTCCAGGGCCCAAGGGCATGTTGAGACGTCTCACCAGGCCAGAGCAGAGGCGTCTTGGTGGGGCAGACGGGGCCTGAAGGAGGGGAGGACAGACCGAGAGGACCAGAGAGAGAGACATGGGCCAGTGCGTCACCAAGTGTAAGAACCCATCGTCCTCGCTCGGCAGCAAGAGTGGCGACAAGGAGCAGGGGTCCAAGTCCCACCACAAGAAGGGAGGAGGGCACAAAGAGGAGCCTGGCACCGTGTGCAGAAAGGCCTCCGGTGAGCACATGTTCAACGGCACCAAGACCGCCATGGAGGTTACCGTGGAGACCACAGTGATCCCTGCGTCGGCCATGCTGGGGGACCTGAGGAAGGAGGACCGCTCGGTGGCGGATAGGGAGGGGCCGTCCTTGCTGCGCATCGAGGAGCTCTTCTGCTGCTACAAGGACCCGCATGAGGATGACATCTTGGAGGAGGGCATGGAGAGGTTCTGCAACGACCTGTGCGTGGACCCCGCCGAGTTCCGCGTGCTGGTCCTCGCCTGGAAGTTCCAGGCGGCCACCATGTGCAAGTTTACAAGGTGAGAGACGGGTTGGGGATGAGATCGGAAGGAGTAAGGATGAGACAGATGATGCTTCATCAATGTGTTTTAGCCTGATATTCAGAAAACATGTTCTGAGAAGATTCCTCAAGTCATTTATTGGTCCAAAAGAGACCATATTAGCCTGTAATATTGATTAGCACGGCTGATTCAATTTCTAAAATGGCTACTGCTGCCCTGCACTGTATGTTTTAGGCTAGCTTCCCCTCTCACTGTGCAGTGTTTCATTTAACATTGGTCTGGCTGGCCACCCCACCCCCACTACTCTCAGCTTTTAGCAGTTCTGCAGCTCACTTGCTAGCTGACAGGTAGGGGGCACACAGGAAATCGAATCAGGCTCTGACACTGCACTCTGTAATGAGTAGGGATTAGACAGAGTGTCTTTCTCTGATTGTCTATTGCTCAGATGATTTTGTATTCTCAATTTTCATGTAATCTTRTACCTAGTCTGAAGATTGTACCTATTACCATCATTTGACCTATTAACGAATGTTCTCATCTGAGCTACCTAGAGCCAGAAACTTGAAAGGTTTACTGTTGCTTTGCTGTTCACACCAAGTCTGATTTCATGTCTGCTGTATAAAAGGGGGTGGAAAAGCAATGTATATTAGGGTACATATCTGGCCAGGGACTCATGCTGAAGTGACAGCAGAACAATGTGACAGGATGTGGTTAAGTTAGTCAAATCCAATGTTATTCGTCACATGCTTCGTAAACAACAGGTGTGGACTAACAGTGAAATGCTCATTTACAGGCCCTTCCCAACAATGCAGAGAGAAAGAAGATAGAGAAATAATAGAAACACAATGATAACATGGCTATATACAAGGGGTACCAGTACCAAGTCGACGTGCAGGGGTACGAAGTAATTGAGATAGATATGTACGTATAACTCGGAATAAAGTGACAGATAGTAAAGAGTAGCAGCAGTGTATGTGATGAGTCAAGAGTTAGTGCAAAAATGGTCAATGCAGATAACCAGGCTAACTATTAAACTATTTAGCAGTCTTATGGCTTGGGGGTAAAAGATGTTAAGGGTCCTGTTGGTTCCAGACTTGGTGCATCAGTGCCGCTTGCCGTGCGGTAGCAGAGAGCAGTCTATGACTTGGGTGGCTGGAGTCTTTGACAAATTTGAGGTCCATCCTCTGACACCGCCTGGTATAGAGGTCCTGGATGGCAGGGACCTCGGCCCCAATGATATACTTGGCCGTACGCACTAACCTCTGTAGCGCCTTGTGGTTGGATGCTAAGCAGTTCCCATGAAAAGCGGTGATGCAGCCAGTCAAGATGCTCTCAATATGTAGCTCTAGAACTTTTTTCCGGGATCTGAGGGACAATGCCAAATCTTTTCAGCCTCCTGAGGGGGAAGAGGCATTGTTGTGCTCTCTTCACGAATGTGTTGGTGTCTTTGGACTCTCGACCCGCTCCACTACAGCCCCGTCAATGTGAATGGGGGCGTGCTTAGCCCTTYGTTTCCTGTAGTCCACGATCAGTGGTCTGCTTGAAACATGTAGGTATTACGGACTGGGTCAGGGAGAGGTTGAAAATGTCAGTGAAGAAATTTGCCAGCTGGTCATCGCATGCTCTGACAAAGTGCCCTGGTAATCCTGCGGCCTTGTGAATGTTAGCCTGTTTAAAGGTTGGCTACGGAGAGCGTGATCACACAGTCGTCCAGTGTAGTAGGATTCAATCTTAGTCCTGTATTGACGCTTTGCCTGTTTGATGGTTCTTCGTAGGGCGTAGCGGAATTTCTTATGAGCATCCGGGTTAGTGTCTCGCTCCTTGAAAGTGGCAGCTCTAGCTGTTAGCTTAGTGTGGATGTTGCCTGTAATCCATGGCTTCTGGTTGGGGTATGTACGTACGGTCACTTTTGGGACAAAGTCGTCGATGCACTTATTAATGAAGCTGGTGACTGATGTGGTTAACTCCTCAATGCCATYGGATGAGTCCCGGAACATATTCCAGACTGTAATAGTGTGATTCTCACGAAATCTTGGTTTCAAAGATTTCAAACATGAAATCTTTAAAAAAGACTTGCATCAACAAATGTCCTTTTTAGGCATTTGAAGTGTTTGTGAGCATTAATTTAAAAACATTTACTGACAATTTAAGACCTTTTTAAACATATTTTCCAAAACAAGTCCTTAAAAATCTCATTACCGCAATGGTCTGAAAACGTCAAGACCATTAGTAAAGTTAATACATTTTCAGATTTTTTTTTTATGGATTATTAAGTCATGCACAGTTACTTGAAACTCTGAAATAATAKATATTTTTTCAATTAACATTTTTATTTCTGCAATCTACAACCTAATATTTTTGATATTTCATTTAAACCTGACATATTTTCAAAATTATGTGGCAAGACTGAGTGGCAAGCCTGCATTTAAAAGCAAACTACTATTTTTCCTTTCATTAAATTAACATAAAATGAACACCTGTTGCGGTAATGATACATATGTTTCGGAAATAAGGTTGTTGATTTYGGTAATGATAATAAGTACACTAAGACTGAGGTATGGTTAAAAACATCAAATTTAATGTAGAAGATAAATGAGATAATATTGGCACAATAATGGTTTCAAGTTCAATCAATTTAATTTTGCAGTGCTTCAACAGTACATAACATACATAGGCTAAAAACAGAGAACACATAAAAACAACACATACAAAAACATTAGAACAGCACATTATATCGTCACTACACACACTGGCCTGTACAGTGTCTCTTGGGGATGATGTTTCTATGACCCCAAGCTGGTGCAGCTCCTTTATCTTCAAGCCAAAGTTTTCATGCGTTTTGCAAGCACACGTTTCTCTGTCTGTGACTCTTCGCTGGCCAATCCAAAATGGCTCAAGTTTAAAGAATTGAGCCTTGGAAAGGTTGAGCCTTGGAAAGGTTGTGCCTTGGGTTCTCAGACAGAAATCTTCTATGAAGATGTGCCATAGTGTCCGTTAAGGCTCTCTTACGAAATATCTGGCCATTTTTCAGAATTTCTCTGGATTTCCCATTTATTACAGTGGAGACTTCATCTTGATGAAGGGAAGCGGCTGACAAGTTTGCGCATTAGTCTTCTCTGGCTGTTATTGGGTAATGTTCTCTGATGACTTCTCTTTGTAGTTTTCTTCTGGACCTCTCTGCYTTCTATGTTGACAATTACCTGCTTCCTCTTGGCCATAATCTCAAGTCTTTTCAGTCTTTTCTTTAGGTTGACCATCTCTTTGGTCCTCTCCAGCAGCTTCTCTTCTGTGTAGAGCAACTTTGACCTCCATTTTGATAGTGATTTCTTTCTTCTGTTCCTCTTTTTTGGTGATTCCTTTGGGGTAGATCGTCATTGGTCCTGGTGTCTGTAGAGATGTCTCTCTTCTTTTAGGAGTTGAGTTGACGGCAGGGACATTTATTTATCTGCTGATGTGAGAAAGTCTGTTCTCTTGGGGAGGCTGTGTCTTGAGGATTTTGAACAACTTCTTGTTGAAGTGTATCATCTTCCTGGCTTGATGGTGTTATGTCCAAAACAGCTTTTAGCTGTTTCTTTCTTCTCTTAATACCTTTTTTGAGTTTTCTCGCCACTGTTTTTTCTTCTTTTCAAGTTGCTTTTTTGTCAGATCTTCAGTTTTCTTGATTTTACAATTTTGCTTTCGTTTTTGATATCTGGAAATGGAAAGGAAGCATGACATGAAATGAGCATGTCTCAAAACATGGGAAAAATCTTACTGTTATGGACACGTCATCCTATAGTAGAGACTGAATAACTTACTGACTGTGTGTGTGTGCTACAGTACGGACTGAATGGCTTACAGTGTGTGTGTGTGTATACACATCCTATAGTAGGGACTGAATGGCTTACACTTAGACTGTGTGTGGACATCCTATAGTATAAACGGCTTACTGATTTTGTGTGTGAGCGCGCTCGTGTGTGTGTGTGTGGTGGATGTGTGCGTGCATGCGCAAGTGTAGACTTCCTAACACTGTAGCGTATTGACTTCCTATAGACACTGTATGAGGGCATAGGCTTCCTATAGACTATATATATGCTAATTATGCTTGCTGTAACCTCTCCAACCCMTAACCTCTCTCTCCTTCCTTCTGTACTCTTCCAACAGTTCTGGGTTGGTGTAAACTTTTTCTCTAAATCTTGTCAGCCTTCGCTAAAGATTTATTTGTGTGACTTGCTGACTGTCTGCAATTAAACAGGACATTAACTTCTCTAGGGTAGGGGGCAGCATTCGGAATTTTGGATGAAATACATGCCCAAATTAAACAGCCTGTTTCTCRGGCCCAGAAGATATGATATGCATATAACTGGTAGATTTGGATAGAAAACACTCTAAAGTTTCCAAAACTGTTAAAATAGTGTCTGTGAGTTTAACAGAACTGATTTGGCAGGCGAAAACCTGAGAGAAATCCATTCAGGAAGTAGTTTCTTTTTGGTTTGTAGTTTTCTATTCAATGCCATTACAGTATCCTTTGACTTAGGACTCAACTTGCAGTTTCTATGCCTTCCACTAGATGTCAACAGTCTTTAGAAAGTGTTTCAGTCTTGTATTCTGAAAAATGAGGAAGTAAGAGCAGTCTGAATGAGTGGACCCTAAAGTKTCACGGAGCTTTTTCTTGCGCACAACCGAGAGAGTGCGTTTCTTGTTTACATTTTATATTGACRACGTTATTGTCCGGTTGAAATAGTATCGATTATTTAGGCTAAAAACAACCTGAGGTTTGAATATAAACATCGTTTGACATGTTTCTATGAACTTTACGGATACAGTTTAGATTTTTTTGTCTTCCTGTTTTGACTGCGTTTGAGCCTGTGGATTACTGAAGAGAACGCGCAAACAAAACAGAGGTTTTGGGGTATAAAGAGACTTTATCGAACAAGAGGAACATTTATTGAGTAAATGAATGTCTGCTGAGTGCAACCATATGAATATCATCAAAGGTAAGCGATTGATTTTATCTCTATTTCTAAATTGTAACTGTTCTATCTGGCTGGCTACTGTTTGTAATGATTTGTCTTGTGGGCTATGTTCTCATAATCGTAATGTATGCTTTCGCCTTAAAGCATTTTTAAAATCTGACACCGTGGTTGGATTCACAAGAAGTTAATCTTTAAACCTATGTAAAATATGTTTTGTTTTCTGAATTTTTATAATGAGTATTTCTGTATTTGAATTTGGTGCCCAGCAGTTTCACTGGCTGTCTCACGTGCCCAAGAGAGGTTAAGCAAAATATCAACAGTTAGTAAATAATATTCAAATTAATAGTTAATTATATTTWAAAAAATATAGTCTGTATGATTAAATTCTCATTACTGAAACAACAGAAGTTCTCTCTACTGCAACTGGCCTTAAATTGCAGCATTAAGTGAGAATGGTGTTCTGAAGGATGAGGAACCCTAGCATGTTTTGCTAACAATAGAGAGACATGATGACTAAGCAAATTACTCAATGTACATAATTAGACATTAATGAAGTATATTTTCATTGAAAATGTTAAATCTAATGTTTTTCTAAAYGTGGAAAACTACCTGTATCGGTAATGATAATCAATACTGTCGTGTACGCAGTCTGCCAAGAGAATGTTTAACTTTTAACTGGAGAAATATAAAGAGATCTACGTACCTGGTAGCCATCTTGAAGGTACTGGCAGATGTGTTGCTTCATTCAAAATCAAACTTTATTTAAAATTCTCTCTGTGTGTGTATAAACAGTCCTTCAAAAATGTTGCGGAGGATGATAACATCAGTCATGGACACTTAATTTTTCCTATATTTTTTTCATTATTATACATGAATATTCAGTTAATAATTTTTCTGTCATTTGAAAACATCTAGTAGAACATCCATTTATTTTTTTCAGAATATTTTCATTTTACTCTGTTTAAATTACAACATAACATACAACATAACATACATTCCGACAGCTGGACGCGTTGCGGTAATGAGAATTTTAGCCGAAAATGCAATAAAATACAAAAATAATTAATTCCTATGTTGAAATTACTCTTTGTGCAAGACAAAGAACACTTATCTTTATGATATTTTGTTATATTACTAAATTACATGTTTTATATTTAAAATCATTACTGCCATGGTATTTTAAGGATTTCATGAGAATGACCCAATAGTGAAACAGTCCTGTAGTTTAGCATCTGCTTCATTGGACCACTTCTGTATTGAGCGCGTCACTGGTACTTCCTGTTTGAGTTTTTGCTTGTAAGCAGGAGTCAGGAGGATAGAGTTATGGTCAGATTTGCCTAAAAAACATTAAGAGAGAGCTTTGTATGCATCTCTGTGTGTGGAGTAAAGGTGATCTAGAGKTTTTTTTGCCTCTGGTTACACAGGTGACATGTTGGTAGAAATGAGGTAAGACCGATTTCAGTTTTCCTGCATTAAAATTACTGGGCTCTAGGAGCACCACCTGGGTGAGTATTTTCTTGTTTGCTTAAAGCCCTGTACGCTCGTTGAGTGCGGTCTTAGTGCTAGCATCAGTTTGTGGTGGTAAATAGACAGCCTCGAAAGATAGATGAAAACTCACTTGATAAATAGTATAGTCTACAGCTAATGATGTATTTTAACTCAGGTGAGCAGAACCTCGAGACTTCCATAATATTAGAGATCGCGCACCGGCTGTAGTTAACAGAGACCCCCCCCTTGAGCTTACCCGACGCTGCTGTTCTGTCCTGCCGATGCATAGAAAAACCAGCAATAATATTATCCATGCCCTTGATCAGCCAAGTTTCCTTGAAGCACAGGATATTACAGTTCTTCCGGCCTGTTGATAGGATAGTCTTGATCGTAGCTCATCCAGTTTGTTCTCCTGTGATTGTACATTCGCCAGTAGAACAGAGCGTAGAGGAGGCTTATTCACTCGCCGCCATAATTTCATCAGGGTGCACGCACGTCGGCCTCTAAATCGCCCGTCTCTTTCTCTTCCGCATGTCGGGGATTCAGGCCTGGCCCGGGGTGAGCAGGGGCCCGTAAAACGGCCGCTATACATTCCAGCGCCATTCTCATCAAGGGGGCTTCTTGCCCTTTCTCTCCCTGTGCTCTAAAGCATGCTTCTCTTTTATCAGAGACTTTAAAAGGCACAGTTATTTCTGTTTTTACTTTACCTGACTTTATGTTGAGGCCCATGTGATGTTTATCGGAGTTAGCTTAGTTGGGAAACTTTTACCTTCTAACTACTTAAAATTGCCCAAGTTGTCTTTGTTGCCAAAAATGTAARAAACTGACAGGTTTTGCTCCCTATGGCTCATTGCCCTGAGTCAAAGGTTGATATTATGTTGCGTTCTATAATGCAGCCCTGTTTCTCCCCTCCTGTCTGTAGGAAGGAGTTTGTGGACGGATGCAGGGCGATCCAGGCGGACAGTCTGGAGGGCATCTGCTCCCGGTTCACCTGCATGCTGCTGGAGGCGCAGGGCGAGGAGAGCTTCAAGGACCTGTACCGCTTCACTTTCCAGTTCGGCCTGGATGCCGAGGAGGGCCAGCGCTCGCTTCAGCGCGACATCGCCATCGCTCTGTGGCGCCTGGTCTTCACGCAGGACACGCCGGATATCCTTGAGCACTGGCTGGACTTCCTCGGCGAGAACCCGTCGGGCGTGCGGGGCATCTCGCGGGACACCTGGAACATGTTCCTCAACTTCACACAGGCCATCGGGCCGGACCTGAGCAACTACAGTGAGGACGAGGCCTGGCCCAGCCTCTTCGACACCTTTGTGGAGTGGGAGATGGAGCGCAGGAAAAAGGAGGCACAGGAGGAGCAGTTGAAGAGGGCAGAGGAGGAGGAGAGGGGATGCACTGAGACCGAGGGCTCTCCCTCCAGCACAGACGGACTTGAAACAGAGAGCGGATGGGGCTCACAGACCTGGGTGGGCCACTGACTATGGAATTCTGGGAAGGAAGGAAGGTCGGGGTTGGTGGGTTCTGACCTATAAGTAAACTGTACATCTGTGAATCAATGGATGACAAATTAGTATTAACATTAACATTATTCCTCTCGCTCCTTTTCTGTTGCGGTGGGACAGGGTTCCCTTGCACCCTGCTTTATTTCTGGTTATTGAAAGGGCTCTAAGAACTGTATTGTTTTTAAGCACTTCTGTTTAAGTTATTTGTCTTTTAATGTCTTTTTTTTTTWAATAATTTGGACATGTGGTCCATTTTAATCTTTCCCAACTCACAAAGAAAGCTCAGTATATAGGGTTGCTTTAAAAACCAGGTGCCAGAAAGCCATACCAGTTCCTAAGTCTCATTTTCCAGCTCGTATTGACCTGGAAACACTGGTGACTGGACCTATCACCCAAAGACGTAGGCTTATTAAATCCTCATATTGCATTAAGAAGGGAAATTGGGACAATCTATTTGTCCTCAAATAACTCCTTATTACCAGAGACTGAGCTTTATCTTTATGGGGTCAGTGAAATCAACTTGATTGCAATTGTTTTATTTTGGAACAACATTTGAGTGTGGATGAATTGGCTTTCATTTTGAAATGTGGACTATTTAAAGGGTTATATTCTTGGCTTATCTATTGCCTGTAGTTGTGATGGCCAACCAAGATTTGTTCAAGACGTGGTCGTACTCGAGTGTGCATAATGTCCTAAAGTAAAAACTGAAGTGAAGTGACAGTGAAAATACCTTGTTACTATTTTTATTCTATTTATCTAAATAAAAAAATTTGTTGAAGCTATATATCAATAAGTCCTTTAAATTTCAAGTTGATTTCTTTCAAAAATAATCACGCCCTTTTTTTTCTCTCTTCTGCAGTGTAATTTATGAAAAAGTTGAGTGCTCTAGACCGCGGTAGTGTCTTTAGCTTATTCTAACTACCAGGGCTTGGTTCCATGTTGGTCCCTAGCCCCTGTCCCTTTAGTGTTCACAGATCCCAAAGGACTGAACACATGTAAGCAATATGGTATTGGCCACCACCCCACCAAGCCATTCAATGGACTGTGGACTTCTACCTGAAGTTATAGCTTGCACATATGTAGTTATTTCAGATCTGTGAACAGGACAGAAGGTGACTGTACCTGGGCTACATTCAGGACTGTTGTTAGGTCATTACAAAGTTTTTGTCCCTACCCCCCCGTCCTTCCATGGAGGGCCGAGTATCTATGGGTTTTCGCTACTCTCTTGTACTTGATTGATTGAATCGAGGTCACAAATTAGTAAAGAACAACCCTCACCTGGTTGTCTAGGTCTTAATTGAAAGGAAAAACCAAAAACCCACAGCACTAGGCCCTCCATGGAATGAGTTTGACACCCTTGCTTTAGGGACTCTGTTGTTAGTTAGAATAAGCTAAGACCTTACCAAGTTTGCTACAATCTTACACCATTGGACAGCTATTGACTCTAGTTTTGTGGGCATGTCAAGAATGTGTGTCGGCTGCTAGTGACTGTTGTGTTAAGTGCACAAAACACAATGGCCCTCCTAGTCACCATGCTTGTAATGCTCTCATTCATGTCTGCAGCTTCTAAACCATTCACAACAGTTGAATTATAATGGAACAGAGCCCAGGCCTTTTGTGACAGTGGATCATTGTTAACCAGGTGTTTTGGCTCATTGAGTGTCAGCAACTGAGTCCGGTGTGGTCAGGGGGTGCCCTTGTGAGGTTTACATTTCCTTTGCCCTTTTTATATAAAATGCATTGATTTATAATGAATAAAATCATGTTCCAACTTTTGACAGTGGACCACGAAATGCATATGGGGAGTTTCATTTTGTTTTTGTGGTGTCATTTTCCTGTTCTGATGGAGGGTTTGCAGTATGGCTTTTGAGAACATTTGAACACGACTCGGGCATCTGATCTGACAAATCTGCTGTTTTCTAATATGTACCAGGATGCTTCTTGCCCTGGTTTCTACTTTTCAAACAAAATGTTTTTCTTTAGAAATATAACTTTTTATTGATACCCTGGTGAAGTTTGAGAAAATTGCAAAAATTGTAGCTCTGATATGGCCATAATAGAGTATAATCTATTATGGTTAGTAGGGGTTGCTGGGCAAAGTACAGTATTTCTCGCTCTGCTGTAGTGTATTTGCTGTAGGCAGGCAGTGTACACAAAACATGGTCCTCCTCCTCAGGGGGTGTGTCCAACACAGGGGCTTTCGCTATTGGTGGATGTTTCTCCTGGTAACCAGCATTCACTGTTATCAACAACATTGGACACATGAGAATCGGAAACTTCATCTGATGTCGAGAAACGGCGTTAAATTACCCGTGTAAATATATATGGGTTGTGAGTATTTAAACAATATTTAAACCATTTAATCAAAGTTTATATTGTCTAAAAACAGGAAGTTGATAAAAATTATGAGTGGTAAACTACCTTAGCCTAGTCATTCGTTAGCTTAGCTGGCTAGTTTAGCCACAGTTTATTCCTGCAGCCAGCAACATCAGCTAACGTTAGCTAGCGCCGACTTGCTAGCTGCATAGCCTGCACAAATAAAGCTGATTATCTAGCTAGCTATGTTTCTTAAGTCACCGAGTGAGCTAACTTCAACATCTGGAGAGCATTGTTGAAATGTATGTGAAATGCAAAAAAACTGCCGTTGTAACAATGACCAAAAATGTAGCCAGGGCCAGAATTTTAGCAGCGGCGTGCAGTTTTTTCTTATGCGGGGAAAAAAAAATATTTCGGGTGCGGCAACATTGCTGTCGGACGGTCCTCATAAAAAGGTCATAATCTCGGTTCATTTCTATTTCCTTGCTACAGAGTTGAATTTAGAAAACCATCGTGGATTGACATCCTCTCAAAATGTGGAGTTAGGGCTATGTGAAAACCAGTGTCTGTGATCCCACAATGGATAAAGTGGTGAGTTCCGTTTTATTTTATATTCAAATAATTGGAGAACACAGTAGCTGAGGTCATGTGGATAGACGTCCACTACAAAAAGGGATGGCTTTGCGTCTCACTGCCATGAAGCTTGATTTATGTGCCTAGTGGGGGATTTTGGTCGGGCAGAGGGAGCCTTGTAAAGGAGATGCATATCCTGACAAATATTAAAAGGATGAATAAAACGTTTTTAGGGTTAATGTCATGTCTGTGCCTCTTTACGACATCCTTTTTTTATGATTTGATTACCTACGTTGTGACAAGAAACTCGAGCACATTTAGTATTTTGGGTATTTTATTATGATTATATTAGCCGGGGTGGGGTACACGCGTTCTTGTAGCCTATGCTCGCTCCATAATGTGGTTTATGGATTTCAATTGATTCGATGTTTGGTGCATACAAGGATGCACCAAATTTTCAATTTGGTTTCAACTCCAATTTTCCCTGGAGTTTCTTTAAAAAAAGTATTATATGGATCTGGAATTACATAAGGTGTGCGAATAACCCTCTTTTCAATAGATTGCCTACATGGTCACTTGCCAAAGTCAGTATTGCACCTGTTATAACATAGTCATATAAGAACCAGAATCTGGCTTTATGGTGAATCTCCTTTTAAGCCCAGGAAGCAGCTATTCAATTTGCCATTCACCAGCTTTTCAAGCTTATTAATGTTAAAATGCATTCATTACGCACCAAATATGGAGTTTTGATTACCACCTATAGTCGTGTGTTGCCACCACAGCGGGTATGTAGTTCCAAAAAAGGTTTAAATAAAAATGTACAAGCAACCGAAAAAAAGAAGCATTCTATTTCGGTTGCATGTAACTTTTTTACTTGGACCTTTTATGGAAGTACATACCATCCGTGACGGCAGTAAATTAGGATAGTTGCTAATCGAAACACCATATTTGGTCAGTAACAAACTTATTTTGACATTGTTAAGCTTGAAAAGCTGTTGAATGGCCGCTACTTCCTGGGTTTAAAGGAGATTCGCCACATCAACATCTCCTGCAAGACCAGATTCTGGTTGTAGTCATATAGTGCATCTATTCTGCTGTTCTCTTTTCTTCCTTCACCTTTCCCCCTCTTCCTCCAGTGCTCCTGCAGATGTTGAAGCCTAGTTGGCTGCTAGACTTATGTAAGAGAGCTAGGGATTTCATCCCCTTTTCGGGTGATTCCATGCCAGCRTAGGCCGAAAATATTTTTGGTATCTCTGATTGTTCTGGCAATTCTTACATCAACACTTCATTGGAAGGAAGAATGTTCGACATGCTTTTTACATTTTGTATCACAAATCTGTGAACCATACATGATACATACAACATATTGGTGTTGTTATACTCCTTAGAGTATGTCTAGATTCGGAAGGGGGAAAAATCACATTAATTTATTCAACATAAAAAATGGTAATACTGGATAAGAGCGTCTGCTAAATGACTTAAATGTAAATGTATCTCAAAAGTGCCCTTTTAGATTTATCATATTTTTTGACATATTGTTAAGAACAATATAGGCTACTCTTCAAACATGTCAAATTTCCAGAGTGGGCTCTCTGGTMATTTTAATAGGTCATTAGGTCATTCACCTAATGCAGCAGGTAGTCTAGTGGTTAGAGCATTGGACTAGTAACCGGAAGGTTGCAAGATCGAATCCCCAAGCTGACAAGGTAAAAATCTGTCGTTCTGCCCCTGAACAAKGCAGTTAACCCACAGGCATTTGAAATAAGAATTTGTTCTTAATTAACTGACTTGCCTAGTTAAATAAAGGTAAAATAAAAATTAACCAGTCACAGYCCTCCTTTAGGATTGCAAATCACCAGCAGAGTTCTTTTTTAATCAATTTTCCCATAATTTCAGAATGAGCAGAGAGCCCACTCTGGAAATATGATGTTCTCGTAGGGTATATTGTTCCAAACAATGTCTTTAAATTCTCAAAATCCAAAACGGTACTTTTGAGGGTAATATTGTTATTAATGTTTATAATGTTGAATAAATTAATGTGAAAATGTGTATTTCAGAATCTAGACACTCCATATTTGAGAACACACTATAAGGAGTATAATGAGACCACGAGGTCGTCTGTATCATGTACAGTTCATGGATCATAAGGTMTTACAAGAGGCATGTATAGGTATAAAATGGGCACAAAATGGTTTGTGAGACAAATATAAAAAGCATTTCAAACATCMCTCGCAATGAAGTTTCTATGTGAGAATTGACAGAACAATCTGAAATAACCCAAAATATTTTCTACCTACGTGGAATCGCCCTTTCACAACCTGCATGAGTCTGTGAATTTGCTAGCTTGGTTATATTAAATGTCTTGCTATTGTCAATACTCAACCGAGAATACAATCCTCATAGCCTATCCATTATCTTCATTTCAAAGATGCAGTCTGATGCTAAACATACTCCCATTCAAAATGGTTGAAGTTATCTTATCATTTGACACTATCTGTTTTTGTTTTTCTCATCACATTTCAACTTCAGTGGACTGAGCGCATGACTATAGAGTTCACACTACACTTGCTACCAAAACATCCTTTCTGTCTTTCAATGTTATGTCTATGGTAAGTAAACGTATTGCAGTATTTTAGTGTTTCTTGTGTAACGCATGAGTCTTACAATAAACCAATTGAATTTAGGGCCCATCTCTTATTAATTAACTCCATGCTAATGATGAGTATGAAGTCATTTGTATGGACTTTTAACCRAAATAAGAATTTGTGGATTTCCATTTCGATAACCAAAGATTATGCCGACACTATTTGTGAAGATTTCAACGTGTCATCTCAACCATGGGTCGTATTTACTCAATTTGAAGGCTGGTTGCTAGGCTATGACAATAAACAGGGTTAATGATTTAGCTTGATTCAAGACTCTGCACCTCTTCTCAAAATAATCACTGCAGCATGACCCGGTGTATTGTGATACTGTACTGTCTTCGCATGGCTTCTCTGTCTGACACTGCTTCCTGTTGTTGTCTACCTATCTGTGAAGGAGAACCAGAGGTGTCAGGGAGGCTTGGCTGCTGAAGAGATACTGGATGAATATTTAATCGCCCTTCAGCACAAAAACAGGTGAACTGTGAGGCAGGCACGGGCCTTTGGGAGAGGCAGCTCCGGTAACGCTGAGAGGACTCAGTAGCTGACTGTCAATAGGCTTATACTCACACATATAGGGTAGACTTTGGTTGGTTCCTCGTGCTGAGAGATTGAATGACACCAATGATGTATGGGTGATACCGACATGCAAACTGTGTGAGGACAATTTGGTTTCCATGGAGAAGGCTTCGCTCGTTTGACCTGCTTGCATATATATAATATAATGCTCTCTCACATGCATACAAAAACCATGGAAACAGACTTAAAACATGTTTTTTTYCATCTCATTTTCAGGTGTAGATTCATAAACCTCTTTTATATGAAAATGTGTGTATTTTCTAGTGATGAGTTGACCTTTGACCCATAGGATCTTAAAGAGACTGAAAACTAAAGAGCCCAAGGAGATCGAGCTAGAGCGTCTGGAGCAGGGCTTCTCCATCTATTTGAACGGCGCTAATGCTAGCAAGCAGACCAAGAGACCCTGCCAGAAGTCTGTCACCTCGCCACCGCCGGCTCTGAGAGCTACACACACGGCTGGTACGCAGCATGCAGGACTAAAATAAATCCGCCAACAACTTAGCACTAAAATATATTATTTCAGTGTCCCATCAGCAACTGAGTATAGACTACAACCCATCTCTGCTACAGTACTACGTCCTTGTTAGGCTATTGTAGATTCTGTCCCTGTTTGTTACTACTTTATGACTAAGCTAATGTTTGTGGCATCCCTGAACACCAACCCCGTCCCTCAGTTAGCATTTAGCATAGTATAATCCTATGCCCACGGCCGTTGAACAAATGACGATAAGTGACAGTTGTAAACCAGCGGCCATTTTCCCCTCCTCTGTTTGTTATGGAACCATCTGTGTCTGGTTTTCTTCTTCCTTCGAGGGCGGACTTGACTGCTCATGTGCAGTGTCTGTGTTCTCGCTTTCTCTGACTCATCGCCAGATGCCTCCAGAAGGGGTTTGCAGCTAGCAGAGGAGGAGACCTACGATCTGGAGGTGAACAGCAGCAAGAGGAGCCACACCGCCCCGGGAGAAGTGCAGAGGAGAGAATGGGTTCAGGTACCGCCAGTCTAGTTAAAAAGAGAATGTTTGAAAGAGAATGTCTAGTCATTCTATTTCTATAGTATCTGGTCATTCTACGTCTAATGGGTGACGCCGACAACCCTGTTGTGGTTGAATAGATTTAGTGAACGAATCAACGCTCACAGACATGGGTTGTCACAAATGGAATAGAATGTAGTGTATGTGTTTTGAATAGTGTTCTATTTTCATCTTTGCAGAAGTCGGTCAATATTCGAACAGAACAAGGACCCTGTTTGCGGATCTCTCCAGAGAGACGGTACTCTGAAGACTTTGAACCCTACGACAGTATAGAGATGGAGGTACAGTAGGAAGAGAACAACGGTCCTTTGTAGCTCAGCTGCATAGCGCTTGTAACGTTCGATTCCCGGGACCACCCAATACTTAAAATGTATGACCGCATGACTGTAAGTGGCTTTGGATAAAAGCGTCTGCTAAATGGTATATATTATATATAATTCCCACCAGGCTCATGCGTGCGTGGCTGTGCACTGTTCTTCAGCATATTTCGATGGTGTGTGTCAGCGTCTATAAATGTCAAATACAGCAGTCAGCCTGAGTTTGCATGATTTGCATCTCACTCTGCTCTGTCTTCACCCTGTGCCTCTCCAGCGGTCGAGTCCCCGTTCTCCTCGTAGCCCCCCGCGAGACTCCTGTAAGGTGTCACGTTCGTTTGGCTCCAGGGCTGATGGCCGAGGAGGTAGCCAGGCGGAGCCTGAACATCAAAGCGAACGGGTCCTACTCAACATCGACGAGGTCAAGGTGAGAGGTCAACTGTTTGTCTCTCCCTCCTCCTCGGCCCTCTTCTCTCTCTCTCCCTCTTCTCGCTTTCTTTTTTCTCCTCTTCTCGCTCCATAAGATACTGTAGCGTATTCAAGACACTGATCCAGGCTACCAAAGTGCAAGAAATACAGCCATCTTCATCATTTCCATCTCGCCAGATTACATGTCGCAGTAAATCATTGAATTCTATCCAGAGAGTGCTGACTTAATTTACAACTTTTTTAAATTTCCTCTTACSCCAAGCAGACATTCCCTTCAAAGCAATATAAATCAAGGCACATAAAATGTATAACGGCCCCGTTTCTTCAAACTGCGTTATAGCTCAGTGTTAACCTTGTTTGTGTTACATATGGTGCAGTGGCGTGAGGGTGAGAGCTGAGTAGTTTTCATTTTGGTCACAAAACGGGATGAAAACATTTTTGAAACTGAGGAGGAAAAGCCCGTGGTTGTCTGATAAGAAGACCAGTTTCCATTTCYGTTTCAACTCATTTGAACATACCCTTGGGGTTTTTTGCTGCTCAGGTGCTTCGACGGAGCCTGGAGGTGAGCGTGCTGAGGAGCAGCAGGGGGTCGGCGGGGGAAGAGTCGGACGAGGAGTGGGTGGAGGAGCAGATCGAGAGGGAGGAGAGCACGGAGAGCCTGGAGGAGCTAGGCCTGCCTCCCTCCTCCAACAAAACATCTGCTGACACGAGTCATCCGCAAGTAACTGGGCCCAAAGSCTGCCTTCGCGACCCTGCAGAGCTCATGGTGTTGGACTTTGGGCCCTCTCCTAAAGGTACTCCCAGCAATACGGATGACAATATATTCATGTTATTCAGCCAGGGATGCATCTTAACATTCAACTATAGTGGCTTCCTTTCCTTGTCCCCCCCTTCATTTGCACTGATCTTAAATGATAGGATAGGTGAAAGCAATATGTTGGATGCCTACTTAGGATTTACCCATGCAGATGTTTGATGTCATTGCAGTTGAAGGGAAAGAGACATGTAGAAGACGCCTGTTAAGAGGTTTTATTGAGATGCAGCCCGGAATTTGCTTCAGGTTGTCTCTATTCCTTTACCTTTCTTAGACGTTTCCTCCATTATGTTGCAGGCCGTAAGATCGAGCGTTCGCTGTCGGCCAAGAGGAAAGACAACATGGAAGCCTACGTCCCCACCAAGCCTCTGCCGGTGAAGAGCAAAACTCTGGACAGGCCCTCTTCAAAGGAGTGCAGGGATGGCAGAGATCCTCAACGTATGTTCTGTTCTTCCCTGTATGCGTGTCATTCATAAACCTAAGAGGCCTCAAGAGTATGTCTCACTTCCCCCCAACCCCCTCTCTTTCTCTCTCTCTCTTCCCCCTCTCTCAGGGCCGAGGAGTCGCGTAGAGCGCCCCCTGTCTGCAGCGAGGAAGGCCTCCCAAGAGGAGCGCGACTCGGAGGAGACGGCGTGCAGGGTGCTCCAGGCCCTGCAGATCGAGAACAGCCCACTGCAGAGCCCCGAGCCCAGGGCCTTCAGCCGCACCCCGGTAGGATAGATAACAACCATAGAATGTAATTCTATATCTATAGGCACAATCAGGGGTGTGCTGTTCTGGGTCCTCTAGTTGGTTGTGTTGTATTCTTCTAATCTGTCTGCTGTAATGATTCATGTTTTACATCCTAGCCTATCCCTATCTCTCTTATTTTCTCATCTTTTCTACCTTCAGTTGAACCTGGTTAGGCTACCACCCTATCTTAAGTCTAACTCCATTGAGCTCCTCCATTCTAAATCCACAGGTGAGAGGACACCACATGATGAACGGCTCGCTGCGTGACGACGATGACGACAAAGATGAAAGTGGGGTGACCAGAGCCATGCAGAGAATTACCCTCATGGGTCCCAGGTAGTGTATTGCAACGTTACACGCTAGTGTCATTGCACACTATGCGTTAGGTGTTGATCCTTAACCACTATATGGAGAGGAAAAGGGAAGTTACTATCTAAGTCTATACCAGGGGTGTCAACCTCATTTTGCCCCGTGGTCCACATTCGGTCTTCACCGAGGTCCGGAGAGCCGCACTGGAAATGTGTTATATTTTCTCAAAATGTGCAAAAAATAGTCATCTATCCATCGTTTTTTTTGAATTTTCGACGCTCCCTGACTATTCAGCTTTCATTTTGGTGATTCTTAGCAACCTGGAAAGAGGGTAGAGACTTTAAATGTAAGTCCAATATCATTTCTACACAGTTACGGTTTGGTTTGAGTCATTTTAATGTAGACTGATGTTTGTTTTTTTTATTTTACTCAAACCACCCGCAGGCCGCTTTGAATGGGCTCGCGGTCCATATCTGGGTCTATACTAATCCTTTGACTGTCACAAAGGAAAAAAACATTGAATGGCTATGTTCCAATAGTGTCCACACTAGCATACTACAGAGAAAGAAACCATCTATAAGGTATGGATATCGGGATGTGGCCAAATGTAGTCTTGTCTGGTGACAGTTTAGAATGACACTGGCATCGCTAACTCCCTCATGCCTGTGTACTATGTGCTTTCCCTTGCTGGGATGAGAACGCCGTGTACAGACTGCAGTACAGTAACAAAAAACTTGTGGTAATGCAGTACGTCTTGGATGGCCGGCACAAGAGCACCAGTAACCGTATACCTCCGACCGAGGCTCTCTAACAATCAGAAACGTGTCGGTGGTAACCTAACCTCTCTGACCTTGAAGCGGGTTTAGTCAACAAAGCTGTGGGGAGTCTTCAATAACTGTCAGTGACCGTGCATACATTTCCATAGATGATCACCGAGAGCAAGGTCAAAGACTATTGATGTGGTGAAAGACACAATACAATTGATGACTAATCATTTTCTTCCAGGCAACAGCAGAGACTACTGAAGGCGTTGGAGAAACTGGAGGCAGGCACAAACTTTGACAGCCCTCAGACAGTGAAGACAGACAATAGCAAACCACCGGTGAGTCACTCCATCAAATACCAGGGCTAGGAATGACTAAGCGTAAAACAACTAGGTGAGACAAACAGTGAGGCTAAACATAGAGCGAGAGAGACACACACAAAGAGMGATCTACCAGCGTTCTAACTATATTTTTATGATGCTAAGAATACACTGTATGAAGTGACGGCTTGACTCGACTCATGAAGCTCTGCTGTTGTCATGGTGGCAGAAGAGGCGCGTCTCGGCCGAGGCACCGCCCACCGTATACGTCACCATGGAGATCCTAAGTAACTGGGGGAACAGRGGCCAGGTGGGGCTGACGGAGATGCAGTTCTTCGGCCCAGGGAACAGGAAGCTGTACGTGTCGCCWCACGACCTGGACATCCGGAACGCCGACTACCCTGGGAACCTTGGCGCGCTGGTCAACGGGAAACCTAAGGTGAGTTGAGCTCTGCCCCCAAGCCTTTCTGATAACACTAATTGAACTATTTGGAAAGGTCTTGGTGCATTGTATTTACTATTCATGCATCATTTTAGAGGGATTTTTGGTGACACTTCCTATGAGTAGATACCCTCTTCGTAATCCACTATAAAGGCATTAGAACACATTAGAACACATAAGGAATCATGAGACAGCTTACGAGCTGTTATTAGCCTATGTCGTGCATGACAAAGCATTTTGAATTGGTGCTATAAATACGCTTTATACCCATTTAAGCGCTGATCATAGTCCAAAATGTGTATGTCCACACGGAGATGTTCTAGAATATTGGACCATTGCCTTTCATGCTTTCCGAACTCTCAGTGCGGCTCAAGCTATTTCTCCAACCGTGACCCCATTCAAATGAATAGAAGACGCGTACGAGGAGCCACGTTGGTTGGGAATCTTGGGGAGGTGCGCGGTCGTCCCCCGCGGACGGTGTCTCAGTAGCTACAAACAAGGTTAAATAAATAAAAAATAAATAGCTATGTCACAATGGGCCGCCGGACTATCGTGGCTTGGGACTGATACTTTGGGAAGGGGGTCTTCAAAGTGTTACCGGATTATATTGGGTCTCTGGTCATTTTAAGGGAATGTATTCATCTGTTTTCTGACTGAAACGGACTGCTTTTCTCTATATGTTGTTGCGTATTGTTTTGACCGCCAGACCACGAAGGAGCGTCATATGTGGACCTGTCCTTTCCATCCTCCGGTCCAGCTCTACTTCATCATCAGGAACACGGAGCGCTCTCCGGACTTTCAGATATCCCGGATCAAGATCTGGAACTACAACAAGAGCATCAATGTAAGAGACCAGACTGACAGGTTGAGTATGAAATGGCACCCTATTTCTCCTTATGTCGTGCACTACTTTTGGCCCGAGCCTTTGCGATAGAGGTTGCCGGTAGGTTGCCAGTTCTAGTGAAAAGGGTTGCGTTAGGTGAAGATTCAAATGGAATCTGGTAGAAATGGTACTTAAGTTGTTAGCACGTACTGTGTGTGCAACCCTTACTTACATATGCAGCCTCTGATTGGTTCATCACGCCAGTCCTAGTTCCGGGGTTACCAAAATGCACTCCATCGTTTGTTAACAGTTGCTCATAAATCCAGCTTGCTTCAGCCAGCCCCAGTCATTCTAGAGGGTGACCACCATATTGGCAGCAGGCTTTAGGAGGGAGGGTAGTTGTGTTTAACCAGTGGCTGCATGAGCTGCCAGTCAGTCCAAATGTGGAACAGTGAGAGATTAACCCTGGAGGATTAGTGAAGGGACGCCCGGGTTACTGCTTCTGCCTCCCGGCCTGCTGCTGTCACAGACGGGACTGACGGGGCACGAAGCCCAGGCAACCAGGGGTCTGTCTGGAACTATGGATGTTATGGGTTGATATTAACAGTGTCTCTGTTCATTGAGTCTGTTGTTAGGGTACCGGTGGTGTGTTTTAAGCGGCGAGGTAAGGAGCAGTGTGATACAGTTTGATCCAGTGGGTGGAGATGCGCTGATTTAATGARCAGGGACTGAGGAGATTTGAGTCTGGTTTTAGCCATCCACTATGTCTGTCTGTGTGTTGGTAAGGAGGCTACTTACGGTTAGCTTTACAGTTGACTATGTCTGCACGGTTAGCTTCGTTTCCCCCAGGTATGTATGAACATTGGGGCCTACAACGAGGAAGCTCCTTGGTTAAAAGTACGGTATCACTTTCAGTTTCAATGTTGATCTAGCGATATCATGGTAACTTGAATATTCCAGCTCTTTGACGTTTCCCTCTTCACCTCTGCATTAAAAAAAAAAAAAATTATGTATTTGACTTGGAGTTTGTTTTAAGGTTTATTTTCTTACATGATATCAATGCATTAACTAAATATTGCCCTGCTTAGAGCCTGAAATAGCCGTACTGTTCTTTTTCAGGACCTGGACATTGGCGCCCGGCATGTGAATCTTTACCTCAACAGTACGCTGGTGTTCGAAGGCGAGCTGGACAAGGGCTGTGGCAACCAGGTTTTCGACTACAGCACCAGCATTGCCCTCCAGGCACTCCAAGTTCCAGAATCTTTCTCTCCCAGCCCCATGGCGTCCGGACACGGTCTCTGTGGCGCCAGCCCACAGCGCCATTATGACAGGAGCGTGGAGGGGAACAACGGAGGGCACCATCGTGACCCCAACCACGGACTCTCTCTCGCTGAGGGGCTAGCCCAGGTCAGAATAGACTTAGAGGATAACACATACAACCCCGTCACCCCCACGTCAACACACCGTCCCCTACAGAAGGACTCCTTTGACATGGACCCACCGGAACTGGACCTCCCCCACCCCCCTGTGAAACAGCAGCTGGAGCAGTCGGGTCAACCCACAGAGCGCACAGTCACCACCCAGCCTTCCTCCTCCAGGACTCCCCAGTGGCTACAGCCCCTGGCCCGGAGCGCCCCCGAGGGCTGCGAGGCTGGGAGGGAGAGGCCCCTCTGGCTAGTTCCCCAGCAATCTGTGGAGTCCAAACCTCCCCTCCCCCAATCCTCCTCCACCTCGGTGCTTCCGGAGCTGGGCTGTAACCCGGGGAGGGTGTGTCAGGGGGTGGAGAGGACGGTGAACGGGGGCCAGGGGAGTGCAGACTCTCTGGACCTGGGAGGTGACCTGCTGGAGGAGCTGAGTGACCAGCAGCGCCAGGACCAGCCTGTTAGTGGACGTAGGAGCTCAGCCAGGCACAATAACACTAGTAGTACCAGCAGCAAACCAGCAGTGGAGCACCAGCATGGAGCCATTGGACTGTCCATAGGTAGCTAACCCAGTGTGTATGCTATGTGCTCGTACCTGTTGTGATCCATTCCATACCTTTCCATACTTTTGCAGCTCTATTATCTACTCTGCATACTGCGCTGTGCAGGAAAGAGACGAGATGTTCATTTGAATTCATGTAACCGTCTTAAGGTCAGACAGAATGATCTCTAGTGGGAGACTGTTTGTCTACTTGCCTTAATTCTGCAACTCAATAATGATTCCCCCCCCCCGGAATCTGACATTAGTTTCCCAATGTTCGTGTCAACGGCAGACCAGACATATCTTTGTTTGTCCCTAAATAAGATTATAGAGCAGACAGATTGCTGCATCACATCAAATCTACATCCTATAATAATCTTTATCTCCCTGACAACAGACTCCCAGCCAGACCCTCTAGTTATGGGTCAGCCCCCCCCCCCGATCTGGAAACACACAAGGCACATGCCAGCTGGCTCTGACAATATCTATTGTGGACATATCACCCTGAAGTGGGTCAAAGACTCTTTGACTAGCATCACACCAGCTGTCGGAGCTGGGCTATTCAGTGTGAAAATGACATCAACATTACCATGACTTTTATCTTCTACATACCTGGAATATGTTAAAAAAATWAAATAAAAAGGTTATTGCGAGCCATAACTTTAGTAGTATAAATCCTGCTCTCAAAATTATATAGAGTAGTGCTATAATGTATAAAACGGGCCCAAAATGACCTTGCTTTCTTCCCTATTGCTCTTAACTACACTTTTATTATGTACTCTGCACTGCCTTTGAGGTAACATGAGAGTGTGTGTGTTGATTCCACAGAAGAGCCAGGTTCAGTATCGGGCAGCAGCAACCGGAGGCAGCAACGTACCCCCCGGGCCCATCTCCGCAGCCAGCAGGACCATGACGACACCCTCATGGAGTCCTGGGACTCCCTCACCAAGTTCAACCAGTGCCAGCGTGGTCGCATCTCCAACATGAGCTTCGAGGGCGACATCTTTGACGAGTTCCTCCAGCGTTCCTCCAGAGCCGCCACTATTGCCATAATCCCCTCCTCCGGCCCAGGAGCCTCCTCCTGCAGCCCCGTCCCCAACTCATCCCACCTCTCCTCCCCCGCCCCTCAAGGGGGCCTCTGCGATGACCCAGAGGATGACCTTTCCGCCGAGCCGGAGCGCGAGGAGGAGTTTGAAATTCCGGTCCTCCCACGTGGTCAACGTCTGGTCATTAACATCTTGTCCACGTGGGGCGATCGCCACTATGTGGGCCTCAACGGTCTCGAAGTCTTCAGCTCCAGCGGTCAGCCCCTCCTTCCCACCCACATCCGCGCCGACCCGCCTGATATTAACGTGCTGCCTGCCTACGGAAAGGACCCGCGTGTGGTCACCAACCTGATCGATGGCGTCAACCTCACACAGGACGACATGCACCTGTGGTTGGCACCTTTCACCCAGGGGAGGAGTCACGTGATCTACTTGGAGTTCGCCGGGCCGTGTCAGGTGGCCATGATAAGAGTGTGGAACTACAACAAGTCCAGGATCCACTCGTTCAGGGGGGTGAAGGAAGCTGAAATGCTGCTGGACGGGAGGTGCATCTTCAGGGGAGAGATCGCCAAGGCATCAGGGACTCTGTCTGGAGGTAGGGGAGCATTAGTGAGGGACAGGCTCTCTCCTATGACACCCAAATGGGTAGTTCTATTTCATTTCAGCAAGCCATGACACCCACCATCTCAAATTGTTCTGAAATGGTTTCGGATAAGATAAGCACTCTTGCAACATTACATTTGAACTCTGAGAAATTCAACTAATTGATCACACCCAAATTGGCCATTTCAATGTATAGGATTCATATAATATTTAATAAATATAGTACCCAACGTCCAATTTGGACCAAACCTCTTAACAATGATTAAGCCACCCACTGACCCCCCAACCCCACACCAAGCCCACCCCAACATCCAGTATACAGCATCAGTTCTCTATGTTTGACAAGTAGTATGAAGCTGTGGCTTGGAGTATTGTTTATTCATACTGTGTAATKTATTCTCAGTAAATTGGGTGGTATTGTTTTCCCCCCGTTTAGAGAAATTATATGTTGAAGTCGCTTGCATTTCCCCCCATAAATGTGTGTTAAAATACCAGGTTTTGCCCACTAGGTGCCACTGTTTCTTCTACTGCCACACCCTTTTATCCATGTTGCTGGTCTCTTGTATTTATTAAATAGATCACAACATTGTCTTTGCAATTTTGGGTAGAAAATAGCTTTTGCTCATGATGAAAATAAGTGGTGTGGTGATCCGCACAATTCAAGCCAGTCGTCCATGAAAGCAATTAAGTTTGTCCTTCCATTAGTCATAATCTGTGTCCAGGACACGGCCCCTCTGTGTGTAGTTTATTCCCTT
The DNA here is from genome assembly GCF_002910315.2 of Salvelinus sp. IW2-2015. Classification (NCBI taxonomy): domain Eukaryota; kingdom Metazoa; phylum Chordata; class Actinopteri; order Salmoniformes; family Salmonidae; genus Salvelinus; species Salvelinus sp. IW2-2015. Next base: position 12,685,364 of record NC_036858.1, read on the forward strand.
CAAAAAAGGTCTGTATTAGACCATTCCAGGTGAACTGAATTGCTTTCATGGAGAACTGGCTTGACTTGTGAGGATGACCACACAATTTATTTAAATCACCAAAATGCGATCTGGGAATGACAAGAACATTAGAACTATTACGTTAGATTATAGAACTAACCTCCACTGCTCTCATTTTAGGTCTGGACCAGTTCGGGGACACCATCTTGTTCACCACGGACGATGAGATACTGGAGGCCATGTCTCGCTACGACGAGACGTTCTGCGGRGAGGCAAAGGGCTCCGAGGGGCTGGTTGGATACGAGGAGGAGCTGCAGAGGCCCCGCACGGCCGACGGAGAGGGGGAGGAGAGACCTTTCACCCAGGCTGGCTTCAGACCCGAGGACGACCTCACGGTGAGTCTGACCGGACTGACTTGGACTATACAGTGTAAACGTGGAACGCCTTGATTGATACAGGACATGCAGGTTTTGTTCCAGCCCAACACTAACATTTCTGATTTCTATTCACTGCCATTTTTCAGTTAAACCTCAATCTGAACCCTACTGTTGGTCAGTCTGAGACCCTGGAGCAGATCCCAGGAATGTACAATGGAAAGTGTGAGTACTCCCTTCTAAATTAGTCTTATTCATGATCAATTCACACATTTTACATACAGGCTTTTAATGTCTGTAAAATATAGCTAGCTCAGCTTGTTCCACACTGACCCTCCAAGCTCTCTCTCTCCTTCTCTCCCTTCCCCCCGTCCCTCTTTCCAGGCCTTAGGATAGAGTTGAGTATGACATGGGGGGACTCCCACTACGTGGGCCTGACGGGGTTAGAGGTGGTGGGGAAGGAGGGGGACAGCCTGCCTCTGGACCTGACCATGTTGGACGCCTCGCCACGGGACCTCAACGACCTGCCTGAGTACGGCCAGGACACACGCACCCTCGACAAGTCAGTACTGTGTGTGTGTGCGTGTGTGCGTGCGTGCGTGCGTGTGTGTGTGTGTGTCTGACCTCACAACGCTGACAATGTAGATGGATCTAACTGCGTACCCTCTGAGGATGTATTTTAAGACATGAAACGCCAAASTGATCTAGTTAACTTGTCAACGACAACAGCTTTGCAAGGGATTTTATTCAACTGACTCCAACTCTTGTGTGTCTATCATGTCAATGTTTATTACAGCTTTGTTTCGATATATAGCAGTGGTCGTCCTCCCTTCCGTGGTAGGCACACCTTAGACAGTCAGTAAAACAGTCATGGGTGGCTGGTAGGCCCTCATATAAACTCTCATAATCTATGAATCCCATCGAAACTTCACCTCTACCCTTTCCTACTCCCTCAACCAGTCCCCCTCCCTCCATTTTGAAATACCAGACTGGAGTAGGCCCCTACCCTCTTCTGGGCCCTCTTCCCGGGGCCCCTCACCAGTCCAGACCGATGAGCAAGCGGCTCCTCTCCTCCTCCTRGCTCTCGTTTTTCAGGTCGGAAGAGATAGTGCTGGTCCGTGTTCATCTGGAGCATGTTGGCACACATTAGGTTGATGRTGGACAGSCAGTGGTCCCAGAAGATGTCCCWGGAGCYCTYCCCAAGGAAGGGTCTCACTGGGTAGGAGATCTCGTTRCCCATGTAGGAGCAGGTCAGGTAGAGGCAGGTSATCACCACGTCCTGCAGCTGGTGCTCCGTACCCGCCTCAGAGAAGACCACCTTGCGGTATAGTTAAACGCCATGTTGGCCGGGGTGAGGGTGCTCTGGTTCCCCCAGCCGTGGTCGAGCAGGAAGCGGTCCACGCTCTGATGCTACAGCCCTGGGTCGTTGGGGGACAGGTTCTGGAGCCGGTAGCCGTGCTGGCACAGGAACTCACCGAGGCAGCGCAGCAGCTCGCCAGKGAAGGCTTTGACCATCACCSYCTTGGGCATGTCGGGRGCCGTGTTGGAGTTGGTCAGGGGGGCCTTCTCGACCGGCGAGGCGGTGTTGTCGGAGCTCTCGATGAGGTCTGGGGGACACTGGTCCTGGGTAAGGGTGGACAGGTTGGTGCATGACTGAGGCTTCTCCGGGTTCTCGTTGTTGAGGTGGGTCATGTTGTCCTCCTTCCGCTTCTTGTTGATAAGCGAGTGTCGCTTCAGGTTCTTGTCTTTGGCGCTGTTGTAGTTCTGAACGGCCGTGTCGTGGCCCACCGTGACCGGCCCATCTCCGGCCGCCTTCTGATAGCTGGGCGAGAAAGACTGCACATTTCTCAGGAGTTGGATCAGGATGGATCAAGAGGCAGTCTGAGCAGATTATGTCAGGGTCAGTAGTGACTGTGGAAAATGAAATGGAAACTTTTTATCCATATGAAATGCATGGCAAAGCCAGGCTACATTTTCCCACTCAGTCAACAGCATTGTGCATCGGTCAACATTAGGTTTATCAAGTCGTTATGTCGAAAATCCAAAAGAATTTAAAATAGTTTCTTTGTTGATTTGAAATATAAAGACGCTTTGTTTAGCCGTAGGCTTTGGTTTCAAGGTGACCATGGTTGTGTACATCGGCTGCCGTTCAAGGTTCTGAGATGGAGTGTCCGCGTCGCAGTAAATTGCCTTTTCATGTCAAATGCAACATGAGGGGAAATGAAAACTTTGTGCGTCCTCAGAACTGAGGGGTATACTACAAAACCGCTATCAAGGCRTTAGCCAGCCAACTTGCCTAAATATTCTGGTACAACTTTTTCTTTTGTAGAAAGATGAGCTTGAAATGGAAATKGTCTAGTTAGTTTCACAAACCAAAAGACATACTGTATCTAAGTGTAGCTTTTTAAAATCTTTTTTTAATTGTTATTATTATAATAATTTTTTTTACCCCTTTTTTCTCCCCAATTTCGTGGTATCCAATTGGTAGTAGTTACAGTCTTGTCTCATCGCTGCAATTCCCGTACAGACTCGGGAGAGGCGAAGGTCGAGAGCCATGCGTCCCCCGAAACACAACCCAACCAAGTCGCACTGCTTCTTGACACAATGCACATTCAACCCGGAAGCCAGCCGCACCAATGTGTCGGAGGAAACACCGTACACCTGGCGACCTGGTCAGCGTGCACTGCGCCCGGCCCGCCACAGGAGTCGCTAGTGCGCGATGAGACAAGGATATACCTGCCGGCCAGTGCCTTAAGTGCTTAAGTGTAGCTTTTTTTAGTAGCCATAAAATTAATAGTTTTTTTCTGGTTGCTTATCAAAGTTGATTCTGCTTTGTAGTATACCCCTCTGTAGGCGCAACAACAGTGCACAACAAAACTGCCACTGAAAAACGTAAACAATGTCACATGGTGTTTGAAGCAGCAGCAGCTCAATGCACCATCATAAAAACGAAATGTAAACGTTTTTTTTATGTATTTCAAATATCATGCTATATCCTTGCATGGAACAATTGTGTATTTGAAAAAGGGGTTTTTTCTTCTAAAATGTAAAAACAAAAACAAAAAAGTTGAAGGTTCACTTTACACTGAAGTGAACACGTACCCCTAAGTGTCCCAAGTATAACGAAGTGTCTCATAAATACCACGTTTTCATGTGCTGCATATGCTGCAGAATTACATGTATATAACCAGTGAGGTGTCTGTCTCTCTCTCTCTCTCTCCTCTGTCTAGACTCATTGACGGCCACAACATCACCACTGAAGACCAGCACATGTGGCTGATCCCGTTCTTCTGTGGCCAGCACCACACCCTGACAGTCAACTTTGACAAGGCCCATACGGTGGCTGGCCTCCGCATCTGGAACTACAACAAGASCCCAGAGGACTCCTACAGAGGGGTGAGAGAGAGTCACTTGTTTAATCACTGGGATGGAGAACTTCCTGCCTTTTTAATATTCTGGTGGAAGTGTCAATTGAAATAGAAATATCTGGGCCCTGTAGGTTGCCATTGCATTTCGAAGTTGTCATTTAAATGTGCGGTGCGTTGTAGTTSTACAAATCTATACGATGCCCCATAGGAGTACATATGCAATAACTGCCATAGATCTTTAAATAGCTCTGAATTTTGACTGAGAATGTTGTTTAAGGGGTGAATCCCTATTTCCACACAAAAACACAATTCTAACCATGGTCCACATTTTGTTAAGACACCCATGTATTGTTCCTGTGTTCTCCAGGTGAAGGTGATCCATGTGTCTCTGGACAATACACTCATCTCTCCAGCAGAGGGCTTCCTCATCAGGAAGGGMCCAGGGAACTGTCACTTTGACTTTGCTCAGGAGATCCTCTTCATCGACTTCCTCCAGAACCCCTCCACTGGCCTGGTCAACAGCAAGACTACAGCAGAGGACTTGGCCTACACACTGAAGTGAGTACTTGTCGGCTAGTCTGATCCCAGATCTGTTTGTTCCRTCTTGCCAATGACCAAAAGAGTTGGCAAAACAGCACAAACAGATCTAGGACCAGGCTAGTTGTAGGCCACCTCCCAATAGGAAGGTGTTTAAAGTAATGGCTCTGTTGTTGTAAGACGTCTGTTTTAAGAYGTCCGCATGCTTCCCAGCCGAAACAGTTTGGTAGAGTTGGTGSATATATTATGATGACATTTTGTGACGTCTTTGTTAGTTTTGGACTCCGGTGAGGGTTTTTTCGGCTGTTCGGGCACACAACTTTTTTTCTGGAGGCGAGCCGAAGTTCGGAGCYGAAGTCTACGCCCCTTCGTCTGTGATTGGTTAACAGTGGAGATTCTAAAATAAAGTMTTTGTTGTCATTCAACGAGAGACGACCAGTTTAACATTTTTAATAGAAAAATATCTGACAGATTTCTTGARTTATCTTAGATGAATTCAGACTATTTTGAGGAAGTGTATACTGGCTAGGGCGCCTCAAAATGGACAAACAGTACTATTGMCGCTTTTTTTTACTAGTTTTTGAAGCGAAKGTCTTTCAAGGGAGTACTCAAGCACACTCGTTCTGTTCGGCCCAGCCGGACTGAAGCGTGCTGATGCCTTTAGCGTCTCGTAAAACAGCATTCTGCCCATTATCCGCACTGTGCCAAACACTTAGTCATGCATCAAAAGTATGACGAATTCATATGATAATTCATATAGAGTGGCTACAGATACAGAGTTTCTGTATCCCAATTTGCCCAGGCTAAAAATACAGATGTTTTTTTACGGAGCTGAGTGCCCACTCTGCTGCCTACGTAGCTGCTGTGCTGAGTGCCCACTCTGCTGCCTACGTAGCTGCTGTGCTGAGTGCTTCGCTGCCACTCCCCCCTCCTCGATCGTTTTTGTCTGGTCACTGGTGCAGTGGCAATTTTAGCATGTAAATCTTGGTGGGGCAAAAAAAACKTTTTMTTTTTTTGCATGGCAGCAAAGCAACTACACAACAATAAACAATACATTAATTGCACTATAACGGTGACAAACGGTGCCCACAAACTGCCTACATAAATCTGTCCCAACAGAGCTTTCTTTTCAGCACCATGGAGTGAATCGTTACCACTGCTCCACCTGGCTATCAGCTGAGCCTTGTCTGGCAGCGAAACAGTTCATTCAGCCTCATGTACTTCCTTTTTAAAAAACATAGCTGATATGGCACACTTGCTTAAACAAATGTGGTTTCTACTGACAACTGAGATGTACAAACTATGGCATAAAGGAAACAATGAGTGGTTAAGAGGCAACTCGTAATTTCGATTACGACATTAATGAGCGAGCTAAGACGGGCGTAGTCAGTATAACTATTTGTTCAGAACTTTTGAAATGTACAGAGACAGAATTCAGAACACGGGCCATTCTTACAGTATTCTCCCTGTACACCAAGTCAGAACCGTAGGATAGATAAAGGGGGCAGGCATATAAGCAGACAATGAAAGCTCCTACAATATTCAATGTTGACATTTCTCAAAAACAGGCTATAGACTACATGTGCACCACCAAGTCAGAACAGTAGGCTAAGTTATGAGGGGGAAAGGCACCAAATTATTAGGGTGAGACACATGGGCTACTAACATCTTACTACACAACATACACTTAGTATTACTTTCTTAGCTACGGTATACATATCAACCCTGGCATATTACATAATTTATGCAGCAGCATACAAGACATTTTTGGACTCACCTTGTTGTACTGTGCTCACTTGAACAGGAAGATGTCGCAGCGGTCCTTCTTGTCGGCAAATTTTGTCATCAAACTTTTTCATCAATGTCTGGCATTCTCTGGATTTATGGGGCGTTCAAGACAAATGGGAACTCTGGGGGGGGGGGGGGGGGGACAAGGTTGAATCATGACGTCAGTGATCTTCAGGTTGGACTTCTAGAAAGAGGCCCTAGTTCCGGACTTGGAATTCCCGTTCATAATGTATTTTCCCAGTCTGAGGTCGTTTTTTTCAGAGTTCCCAGTTGTCTTGAACTCACTGAAGTCTGAGATTTCCCAGTTCCGAGTTTCCAGTTCTTTTGAACACAGAAGAAGCCATGCTGGATTGACAGCCTGGCCTATGTATTCAACCTTTTCTGGCCCATGGTGTTTCATGTGAATGTTTATCCTTTTAAGCTTGGAGAATTGACCCTTAAACCCAGACTTGGACCACACACCCTCTCCACTGAATTGCAGGCTAGTGATTGCTTTGCAGCGCTTGCAGTTAGCCACGGATTCCTTTCAAACCACTCATTATTGAATTTGCATTTCCAACTTGTTGTGTAATATTTATGTCCAATGGCCGGTGAGCACCAATACGTTTYATCTATAATTAATAGATAATTGTTATTAATTGTTCAGCAGTCTTGTCTTATTGCTTGGGGGTAGAAGCTGTTGAGGAGCCTTTTGGTCCCAGACTTGGCGCTTCGGTACCGCTTGCCGTGCGGTAGCAGAGAAAACAGTCTATAACTTGGGTGACTGGAGTCTCTGACAATTTTATGGGCTTTCCTCTGACACCGCCTATTATATAGGTCCTGGATGGCAGGAAGCTTGGCCACAGTGAYGTACTGGGCCGTTCGCACTACCCTCTGTAGCGCCTTATGGTCAGATGCCGAGCAGTTGCCATACCAGGAGGTTATGCAACCAGTCAGGAGGTTATGCAACCGGTCAGGATGCTCTCGATGGTGCAGCTGTAGAACCTTTTGAGGATCTGGTGACCCATGMCAAATCTTTTCAGTCTCCTGAGRGGGAAAAGGTTTTGTCGTGCCCTCTTCATGACTGTCTTGGTATGKTTGGACCAKGATAGTTCGTTGGTGATGTGGACACCAAGGAACTTGAAACTCTCGACCCAGCTATTTGCATGTTTTATACACAATACATTATCGACATGTTCGTACAAACTTTGTTGTCAGTATTGCAGACATGAGCACGACACAGACAGGCAGTCTAGTGATTTCATGTTCTTCTTAGGCACTGAGTTACATGCAGCTATTTACTCTCGCAGCGATATCAACATATGGCGTAACTATGGCACCGGATGACACAAAACGAACTTGCCCATTGTCAAGACTCTTTCTACCCTGTCCGGATACACGCTCGGCTGCCTAGAATGTTCAGAGGTGGAACATAGCAAGACACAGACACGCAGTCTAATTAGCGATCGAATGTTCATTTTTCATCAGCGTTGTCTACGCAGGAGGCGGACAGGTGTTCCTTTTTCAGTAACTACGATATGGCAGCAACTATAAAGATTACACAAAATGTGTCCAAAGTGTAGGGACTGAGTCCTGCTTGTGCAACTGCGATATCTGTTACAAAAGACCGACAGAGAAGATTGTAACTTTCATTATATATATGTTCGTTCAAATCTCCTTAGGGTTTTTACTTCAGCTGTTCAGAAATATGAGGCAGAGATATAGGCTACATCATCATCACGAACCGTGATGGGAGGGGGGAGCAGCAGCTATGTTAGAAAAATGAATGTGTGCATGAAATAACACATGGGCAGAACGTGATCCGGATCCTTGCCTTTAAAAAATATGTTTCCGGAGGGGCGGGTGGAACGTGGGCGAAAACTAGTGTTAGGGTTGCGTAAGTTCAACTGAGATAGGAACAATAGGACACCTGAACTTGATTAAAATAATTGTTTAATTCAAAAGTTAATAAATGGCAAATGCATTTTTCGTATATACGGGTTCACTGCACCACCCCGCAGGGTGGTAACAGAGAAGACACTTGTTACTGACAAAGACATTATAATAAATACTCATGACAGAGATAGTTCCCACTTCCGAGCCGGCCTGTCAGAGTAGAGACTGGGCGTGGTTTAGACTTACCCAGCCTATCGTTGATGTTGGCACATAAGCTAGTCCTAGCCCCTTTGCGCTCTCTGTCCCGTCGCTGTTGTGTGTAGATTACGCTTCTTCACCCCAAAGACTGGGGTCAGACAGCTCTGTAATATTGTCTGAGCTATTCACACCTGTCACACAATGTCCACTGTTCTCGCTCAAGGCTAACTACAGCTTCCCAGCTTCTTATCTGAGCTAACTGTTACTTCCAGCACACACACACAGACACCCAGGCRCCCAGACCAACAGTTTGTCAACATCCAATCACATTTAATACAGTTGCTAATCACGTTTGTTATAGTATTCAATCACATATGATATAGTTGCTAATCACGTTTGTTATATTATTCAATCACATATGATATAGTTGCTAATCACGTTTGTTATAGTATTGGGTTATAGTCCATTGTACACCACAGTCAGCAGTCTCATGATTCAMCCCCTCCTGTGTCTCTCTAAGATTAGCACAGTCTCGGTCACACAGTACAGCTTCACACTACTGATACATTTGTTGCTTCTCTCCTTTTAACACACACACATTTCAGACCGATACATTTGTTGCGTACACACACATATTTCACACAGTACAGCGCTATCTTTAACACACACACATTTCAGGCTGATATTCATGGTTAGGCCCTGAGCACTGGTRAGAGTGAGAACAATGGAAAATGCAGGTTCACAAGAGTCAGCAATTCAAACTTTAATGCATAAGAAGCCCTACTAGCTTATAGTTAGTTAAGCATGTCAAAAAAACTTTATAAAACCCCACACTAGCCACGGCCTATTTCATATTCTCAACTACAGTACTGCTATACAATATGAGATATAATCTTAAGGTTTGTGTCTTGTGTGGTTTTCAGAGCTGGTTCCAAAAGACAGGAGCACGCCAGCATGGACTATGAGGCCCCCATCATGCCTTGTGGATGTATCCTTCCTCCTGCTGCTCACAAGAAATAGTCCCACAGAATACAGTATGCCTTTACTAACATAACATGTCACCTTACATAGTCCCCTTACATGGACATGCAGAAATAATGCGACCAGTGGATAGAATTGACCCCAACAATAAATAAATCACCTTATAGTGGATAAAATTGACAAATATATATTATTATTGTTTTGCTTTTCGTAAATGTCATTACAATCAGTTTTGCCTGCTGGGATACTGTGATCTGGACAATCACTAAATTACTTGATGACTGCCAAAGGCCTGAGTGTGTACATGGCTCCACGTCGCTCTTCCTTAACCCTTGACCCACCAGTCATCTTCCAGCTGCAGCTGCTGACCACCTGGGGTGACCCCTACTACATCGGTATGAACGGCCTGGAGTTCTATGACCAGAACGATGAGAAGATCCCCCTCAGTGACAACAGTATCCTACCTACAATGTAAACACCACACACACACACACATACTGAGAACCATCACTGCTGCAATCTGCACTTGATGGTCGCTAGTCTCACTAGACCTGACTGGCTGAGCTTCACTATATACAAAAGTATGTGGACACCCCTTCAAATTAGTGGATTTGGCTATTTCAGCCACCCCTGTTTCTGACAGGTGTATAAAATCGAGCACACAGCCATGCAATCTCCATAGACAAACATTGGCAGTAGAATAGCCTTACTGAAGACCTCCGTGACTTTCAACGGGGCACCGTCATAGGATGCCACCTTTCCAACAAGTCAGTTCGTTGAATTTCTGCCTTGATGCTGTGAAGTGGAAACGTCTAGGAGTAACAATGGCTCAGCCGCGAAGTAGTAGGCCACACAAGCTCACAGAACGGGACCACCGAGTGCAGAAGCACTTAAAAATTGTCTGTCTTCGGTTGCAACACTCACTACCGAGTTCCAAACTGCCTCTGGAAGCAACGTCAGCACAATAACTGTTCGTTGGGAGCTTCATGAAATGGGTTTCCATGGCCGAGCAGCCGCACATAATCCTGAAATCACCATGCACAATGCCAAGCGTCCGCTGCAGTGGTGTAAAGCTCGCCGCCATTGGACTATGGAGCAGTGGAAACGCGTTCTCTGGAGTGATAAATCACGCTTCACCATCTGACAGTCCGACAGACAAATCTGTCTGGGTTTGGCGGATGCCAGGATAACGCTACCTGCCCCAATGGATAGTGCCAACTGTAAAGTTTGGTCGATAAGGAATAATGGTCTGGGGCTGTTTTTCATGGTTCGAGCTAGGCCCCTTAGTTCCAGTGAAGGGAAATCTTAATGATACAGCTTACAATGACATTCTAGACAATTCTGTGCTTCCAACTGTGTGGCAACAGTTTGGGGAAGGCCCTTTCCTGTTTCAGTATTACAATGCCCCCGTGGAAAGAGGTCCATACAGAAATGATTTGTCGAGATCGGTGTGGAAGAACTTGACTGGCCTGTACAGAGCCGTGACCTCAACTCCAACGAACACCTTTGGGTTGAATTGGAACGCCGACTGCGAGCTAGGCCTAATCGCCCAACATCAGTGTCCGTCACTAATGCTCTTATGGCTGAATGGAAGCAAGTCCCCGCAGCAATGTTCCAACATCTAGTGGAAAGCCTTCCCAGAAGAGTGGAGGCTGTTATAGCGGCAAAGGGGGCACCAACTCCATATTAATGCCCATCATTTTTGAATAAGATTTTCGACAAACAGGTGTCCACATACTTTTGGTCATGTAGGGTAGCTAGCGTGATACCTCGAGTCTGGCCTGAGACTGGTCACCAACCCTGGTCCTGGAAATCCACAGGGTGTATAGGCTTTCGTTATAGCCCAGCATTAAAACACCTGATTAGTTGAATCCGGTTTGTTTAGTGCTAGGGTGGAACGAAAGCCTGCTCTCCCTGTACTGTCGTCACTATCTGGCCAACTTGCAAAGTCGAAAACCCTGCCTAGTTCTCCAATTTATCTTCTTAAATTCTGATTTTAGATCTAACCTTAACCACCACTAACCTTAAATGAACACCAAAAATATTTCTTTTTTTTCTTTTTTTTCTTCACAAATGTCTACAATATAGCCAATTTTGATTTTGCAGCTTGGCCATAAAGTAGGAACCCAAGCCGGGACCAAGTTTGGTGAAATCCCAAACAAAAAATATACCCTGAAATAATTAAAGGGAGTCCTCTAGTGGAGGAAATATAAATGGCAGGAGTAAAGCCATAGTAGTCCATTCTTTAACAGTGCTTCTCCTAGATATTGCTGCGTTCCCAGACAGTGTGAATGTCCTGGACAGTGTGAACGGTGATGTGAGGACTCCAGATAAGCTGGTAGATGGCACTCATGATGGCAGACACATGTGGCTAGCACCGGTGCTCCCCGGACTGGTGAATCGCGTGTATCTCATATTTGACCAGCCAGTGACCGTGTCCATGATCAAACTGTGGAACTACTCCAAGACACCACAGAGGGGGGTAAAGGAGTTTGGGGTAAGTCAGTCTTCTGTTCTCTCTCCTCCTTAGTACGGTAACACTGACCATGTTCATCAGAGAGATCCAGAATTTAGGACTTGGGACTCTTGGGAATTTAGGACTCATTTCTGACAACAATGGACTAATAAAGTACTATTATTAATCTTACTATTAACTTCCCTAGATATTTTATGTAAACAATAATATGTTCTCTGTTTAACTTTCTGGGTGAAAATCAAAGCGAATAAATGAATGACTTACTGTTAGATAGGAACGTCTGTTCTTGAAAAGACACGAGAGTTCCTCCACTATGCTTCCCACAGTCTCCCGTGGGTAGCGTAATGGACGCCTGTTAGCCTTCCTTGTGTCTTCCTTTGTGTCTTCCTTTGTGTAGCTGTTAGTCGATGACCTCTTGGTGTATAACGGCGTCTTGGACAGCGTGAGCCAGGCGGCGCGGGGCATCCTGCCCACCTGTGACCCGGTGTTGCCCTACCACACTATCCTCTTCACCGACAACGCCCGCATCACCCACCGTGAAAGGAACACTGTAATCAGGTAACCCAGCATGGGATTGGCTGCTGTGACCTGATATAAGTGAATGATTTGCTCTGCTGCCTGTCCATCAAAATTCACACAGGTGCAGATTGGTTTGGCTGCTTGGCCAACAATTTGCACACATGCTTATTGGTTCTTCTGTCCAGCTGCTGTCAACGTGTTCATAGTGGCAGAGTATGTGAAGTAATTTACCATATTCATATGTTGTTAACGAAGCATGTGATAAATAAAATTTGATTTTAAATGAGTTGTTTCAAATGGAAGGAGACTGTGTAGGATAGTGGAGGAGCTGTCATGTCTTTACAAGGACGGACATTCCTATTAGTTCTATCAGTGAATGATTGGCAAGTCTTTTTCTTTGTTAAACGGAGATGTGCTCTCTCTACTCCAGCCCCCGCAGTAGTAGCAGACATCACGATCTGAAACAGTGAGTAACAGAGTCCCAGATTGGCCTTGTGTCAGTCAGCCCTCCCTCAGGTTGCGTTCATATCCCCAAGTCACCCCAGTCATCCCAACCTCCAACCCACAGCTTCGCTTGTGATGCCAAGTCCTTCAAGTTCCAACAGACCTCCTGGTCCCTTGTCACTCCACCTCTCTGTAGCTTCTTTGTAGGACATAAGACTTGGAGCTTCAAGCTTGCTTGTCTGTCCGTCGTCCATTTTGTGTCCTCCGCGGCTCCTGTGCTCCAGCCTTTCATATACCTGGCCAGATGATGCACAGGCAGAAATTAAACTGGTTTCTTTTCCCCTCCTTGTTTTGTTTTGCAGCAACTATGTGGAGGACCAAGATGTGAAGATGACCAATGAGAATCAGATAGTCCATCACAACAAGAAGAAACAAACAGCTGATCCAGGTAGCCAATGCAATTCAGTCAGAGTTTCTTTGTTCAGTAAATATACATTTTAAAATACCACGTGTAATACAATAAACAGTGAGAAGCAAATTAAACAAAAGGCTATAACTACCTTGTTACATTATCAATATTGTTAGAGGTGATATTTCTACACTATTATTGACCCAGATGTTTTGGTGTCTTTTAAACATACCAAATACAACAAAACATCTGTGTGAATGTCCCCCCTGCCTGCTGAAATGCAAGGGGAGAAAATATATATTTTTTAAACGAACTTGGAATTTTTGATGTTTTATCTATTTTTGTGTGTGAACAAACCTTAACTTTTTTGGACACTATAATTAACCAAAACCATATTTGGTTTCCCATCTTGCAGCGCTTCGGCCTAAAACCTGCATGACAGACACTGGAAAGCTGGGGAAAAGGAGGTACTGACAGACAGACGGACTGACAGGCAGACGATCAGAAAGAGAGATGGTGGTTGGTGTCTCACTGGTTAATTGTAGGGAACAGTAATGAAGGGATGAGGGTTTACTGACTATCTGCACTATCCCACTCTGGGGACTTTTAACACAAAGCCTTGACCAGCCGAAAAGAAAACAACTCCCATTGTCTTCCATCAGTCATTGAACTATAGTGTTGCCTAGTGACAGCTCTTGTGTGTGGGGTGGGTCTACTTTTGAAGAGGCTTGTACAGAACACATTGGGTTTGTATCCATCCGCACACAGGGTTGGCCTTCCACTTTCTGGTTGGATTGGTTGTCTTGTCACTCCGATCTCTCTAGACTCCAACAGATGTATAGTACCTGTGTAATACTATATCAGATTAATAGTACCTTTGTAGTACTACATCAGATGTATAGTACTTGTGTAGTGCTAACGTTACATCCGATTAGTAGTCCCTGTGTAGTAGTACTACATCACATAATAACTGTGTAGTACTACATAATATGTATAGTACCCGTGTAGTACTACGTCAGTACTGCGTCACACACGTCCAACCTTTTTGTAGTAACTCCAGTTGTGATTGTCCTTTTCACAGTGTCAGAGTGAACCTATATTAGGCTGCTATGTCGGCCATCTTTGTGCCTGGTGATGATACTACTCCTGTCTGTCGCTGCCCCTCTTGATGTTGTGCTGCGTTCACCTGCCTCTCGTGGTGCAGAGCTACTCAAAGATGAACTCCGTGGCAACAAGTACGCTCTTAATAGATGGGATCCAGATGCGACATTTTATGGATGAGTTGTGTTGATGAAAAGCCTAGTTTTAATAGCCCCTAGCCTAGTGGCATAACACATGACAATTGAGTAATGCACCTGCAATGTGCACCAACCCCATCTGAATGCTATGCAGTTAACCAGTTCATATTTTCTCTAGTCTAATATCTCACAGTCGAATGATTTTTCTAGGTGTCTGTGGTGTCGGATGGAGGTTTAACCTTTGAAAGGTTTTATAACGCAGGGTGGATAATATGACTGACTGTCTGTTGCATAAAGTAGAATCAGGCATCGGTACTGAGTATTGGTCACATTAAAGCAATTGGTCGGATACAGTTTTAAGCAGTTTTAAGCCATCCTAGGCCGCTGCATTTGCTTAACACAAAAACAGTACACTTGCTTAGATATACATTTTGCAATCCTGAATATATTAATATATAATATTTTTGATTAAGTAATATATCGGTGAAACTATAGACGTTCAACACTATGTATTACAAAGACATGTTTGCAAACTAAGTGACCTTTATTGAAGTTGTTTGATATGAAAACAGTTATTTGAGACACCCACTTGTAGCGATAGTTGTAGTTGTAGGCTAAAATGTTGTTATTTACAAAAGTTTAAATATATTATCAAGGTATATATTATTGTGTAAACAACATTTTGGCCTTTAGTTAGAAAAACACCTAAGAATATGTAACCATATGTAACCAGAAATATTTAATATGCAAACACTGAAAACATACCTCAAATAGGTAAAATGTGATCTTTACAAAGGGATGGATCTTTGCTGAAGTCTTATTTTATCTTGAATGTTTGAGTATAATCTATAGTTGGCGTGGTATACCTTATACCCAGTAGTATTTTGTTGCATGGACAAGTTACCACAGTTGTGGCTTCGGTTACAAATTTAAAAAGGTAGACCCTTGTATTTTTTAAAGAATTTGCTGCTTCATTGAGCCACAATATAGCCTATTTCTTACTAAATACTCTTGTATATGATAGAGGAGTTACATGTTGTTTTTTTTAAATGCAGTTTTATGTATTTGATTTTAAAATGTCAGTCTGTGGGTACAGGCTTCACACTGCACCTCAGTCATGCTTTGAGTGACGGTGTTATTACTGTTAAGTGTGACATTCCGTGTTGAAATATTTTTATTCTTTTTTTAATCTTGTTCAAATAAGTGTATTTTATTTGAATAAATAAAATGAAATCCTTTTAAAACAAGTGACAGAGTGAGTCTTGGTGTCATGATGTCACGTAATGCTACTTCTCTTCAATGCCCCCAGAAAATATATGGACTCTTCAGTTTGATAAATATCGCCCAAGACACTTTAATGCAGAATCTGCAACACAATTATTCTCTTTGATAAGGAATGACTACGGTATTCAGTTATACTCTGCTCACATTCCAGAGGAGTAGTGGACGACCGACCTGGAGTCCTACTCATACAAACATATTGCCATGAAGTACACTTCTTTGGAGATGCCATTCAAATTTTCCCTGGGAAGGTCCCCTGCTCCCTCTGGTCGTCCCATTTCTGGATCTGGGGGACAAACGGGTAAAATAAACATTTACTTGACAGACCAGATCGGTTAAAACCCCTACATGTTGACGTAGTTGTAACAGACCAATTATCCTGCATGATTTTTATTAGATTTGGATTGGGTATAGTCATACAGTATCTCATTTTGCGAAAGGTCAATGAACTCTGAGAGGAATCACGTTTGAATATTAATAACTCTGCTGACTAAAGAGTTTGCCTTTGTCACGTTCCTGACCTGTTTTCTCTTGTTTTGTATGTGTTTATTGGTCAGGGCGTGAGTTTTGGGTGGGCAGTCTATGTTTTCTGTTTCTATGTTGGTTTTGGGTTGCCTGGTATGGCTCTCAATCAGAGGCAGGTGTTTGACGTTTCCTCTGATTGAGAGTCATATTAAGGTAGGTTGTTCTCACTGTTTGTTTGTGGGTGGTTGTCTCCTGTGTCAGTGTTTGTCGCACCATACGGGACTGTCTCGGTTTTTGTAGTCTGTTCGTGAGTTCTTCGTGTTATATGTAAGTTCGTCGTTCAGGTCTGTCTACATCGTTTGTTGTTTTGTTAGTTATCAAGTATAGTTCGTTTTCGTCTTCGTCTGTTTTTGTTTAATAAAATATCATGTCATTTCAAAACGCTGCGCCTTGGTTCAATCCCTGCTCCTCCTCTTCGGATGAAGAGGAGGAGGAAAACCGTTACAGCCTTTTTATGGCCACTATTTGCTTGACTTGATAAGGCCGGAGTCATGTATAGCTCAGAATAGGGCTAATTGAATAAGGCCAGAGCTTTTTTCTCCAATAATGCTTACTGTCTGTTGTACCAGCAATAGTTGAAGACAGACCCCCCTTCAAATGATGTCTATAACCCTTTGAACCCAGTAACCTCTTTAATAAAAAATAAAAAAGCCATGCTTGAAATTCAGTTAAGTGTAGCAAATCACACTATGTACCATAATAGCCTGTTGTTTWGCTTTTTAAGTGAAGAAAAATGTGTAACAGGATGAGCAATGGACACATGACCTCAAATGACCTCAATGTACTTATAGACCAGTCAGTCAACCCACAGATTGTGTTATCAATACTGTAGGTCTACTTCAGAAATCCTTTCCAATTCACTTAAGGACTTTTAGCTAATGAAATAATATCTTAAAAGCATTACCCAGGAAATGGGGCACAGTGATTTGTAGACCCTCTTATACCAGTCACACGGGGCAGTGTCGACTCCTTTGGCGTCCAGGGATTTTTGGCAGCGATGATAATCTATAAATATAGCGACAACAATGGGGATGTTAGGGGAAAAATGTGCACGTCAATGAGTTCGGGGCAAGGGTTGTGGTCTTGTCAGTGGTCTTGTGTAAATATAAAAAATTGGATTACAGTCCTCTAAAAAGGTTACGGTCAGGGTCTTTAATTTGAACCCTTATTTTACCAGGTAAATGAATCACCTTTTTGACACACATTCTAAAATAGACGTTTTCCACAAGGACATGGTTCTGTCCACAAAATGAATTGGCACACACTAAACACATTCACAATTAAGAAAAGCACTGGATAGATAAAGGATTTATCTGTACTTGCCTACGTGACTGGTATGACTACAGGACCAGAGTCCTAGACTTTGACCTTGGAGTCCAGACTTACCCAGATAGTTGTAGAAGCAGTTCCTTGTCTGATTTTGATTGGGGAATCTGGCATCGAAGGGAGCAGTGCGGTAGTTCTGGAGCTTAGTCGCAATATCCTCTGCCATTTTTAGTTCTGTCGGGAAAACATGCTTGAATGAGGAGGATGCAAGAAAATGGAATAACCTCTGTCAAAAGCCTACAATGACGCTATCAATTGAAGGCAGGGCCGACCCCAGGCATAAGCGACATAAGCAGTTGCTTAGGGCTCCCGCCAGCTAGGGGGCCCCGACCCAAAAATATATAGAAATATATGTATGTACGTATGTATGTACGTACACACACACACACACTATATATTATACGTATGTGTGTGTGTGTGTGTTTATTATACATTTTTGGCAACTCAGTCATGTTCTCACCTTACTGAGAGTAAGAATAATAGAATATAGCAGGTGCAATTTCGAAATGTGGTTGTGCATCAGCAGTTTTTCTCTTGTTATGTCAGTCACTAACAGTCACTCAATTGGCCATGTCAGCTGACAATTTTTTGATTGGTAGTTAGTTTAGCCAGCTATCTAAACTTGTAGTAATCATGGCCGAAAACCAACCGGACACGCAGGGCAYGTGTCCATGGGCCCTGACCTCCAGGGGGCCCATTTTGATTTTGTTCATCATTCTCACTCAGATAGCATATTAACATTGCATAAGTCATGGCAAAATGTTTGGAATTGCAGGAAATTAGCTTTAAAACTGCAAAAAGTTCTCTCCACCCGATGGCAAAATATGTAGGATTGCAGGAAGTTAGCTGTAAAACTAAAGAACAAAATGTCTCTGCCCCATGGCAAAATGAGTAGAATTGCATGAAATGTGTTATACATTTTTTTACATGTTCTGTCCGCCCCATAGCAAAATGTGTAGAATTTCAGGAAATTCGCTGTAAAACTGCTAAATGTTTCTCTCTGGCCCATGGCAAAATTTGTAGAATTGAAATTCAGTAGAATTGCATGAAAATTGTTATACAATTGCAAAATGTTCTCTCCACCCCATAGCAAAATGTGTAGAATTGCAGGAAATGTACTTTAAAACTTAAATGTTTCTCTTTATCGTCAAGAGGGGGGGGCCACTAAAATGTTTTTTCACGAGGTGCCCCCCCCAACCAAATCTCGCTTAGGGCCCCCAAAAGGCAAAGGCCGGCCCTGAGTGAAGGTGACTAAAAAGCTCCTTAGCAGGTATGATGAGGCTATGTTTAGGCTACACTACAGACAAAATAGTMTAATTTCAATTGTCTACGACCTAAGTGTCGATTTTTAAGGAAAAGTACCAATAAGCATTTCTGTGGTTACAGACCAAATGTTGTCACTGAGGATAGAAGTGGGGCGCCACAAGCCTAATACAATGGCCACTTTTCTACATTACAGAACTTAATTAGACGAATTGGTATTTAGGTACAATAATACAGAAATACAATAGACTAATAGGAACGCCAATACAATGTTCTTAAGCATAATCACCCATATCTAAGAAGTAGCCTTCTTAATCAATATGAATTAGTCCTAATTACGTTTTTTTGTCTGTTAATTTAGAGTGTTGTATACGATAAACAAGTCACTCGCAAGCAAATGAGGAAATAAAATAACTAGGCGAATGATCGACTTGTTTGCTCATGGTTTCATTTTCAGAAKCTTCCCACCTTAAAACACTATATTCGTGTTGCATAAAATATGGTGTAGGCCTAATATAGGCAGATTTTTATTTAGGCTTATACTAAAAATGTAACAAATATTTACCTTTGTGGCAAGTGCTGCGTTGTTCAAAGTGACTATTGTACTGACGATGATGATACCCGAACACCACGCGTAGGTTCCCTTGGCTGATGACTGGAGTGCGCCCTTGCGCGCGCGCTGGTCTTGTGGATGTTGTAGCCGTGCAGTCCTATCAAAACGGTATGGCGGACGCAGGTCACATTGGAATGACTGAGATAGTTTAATCATGTGCAAGATCGATCACATACAACTAAGGATAAATCACTGGAAACCTTTAATTTTACCCAAAATATGGTAATTGCCATCATTTGTGTGATATTATAGGTGTATGGCAAAACATGATAGCCTACATTTTGCAGTTGAGGAAGTGGCAGTTTAACAGGAATTCTGTCCGCCTGTTACTAGTAGATAATTGATATAGGCCTGGCCTAATGCCAAAATAGGTTAGATAAGACAGAAAAAAAGTTTTTATTTGTAAATAATAACTGTAATCTGTACAGTATGTTACACTGATAACTTTTGGTGAATGAATTTAATGAAGATAGGCTAGGTTGAATGAGTTGAATTTTAGCCAGCTGTATTTGGGTACCATTTTGGGACATGGAATGGATGCAAATCCATTGCCAAGTTAAAGTTACAATTGCTGCTATTCAGATGCGCCTATTGATCAATCGATGGATATAGATGGACAGACATCCATCAACACATGCGGGCTATCATTCGTATGTCTGAGCTGGTTTAATCGTTCTGTCGGTTTGTAAAACAATAACCATATACAAACTTTTTTATTTTTTCCTACACTATAAAGATCATTTTCAAATGAACCCAAACAAACGCCGAGACAACCGTCACTGCGCAACAGTCTCCATCTCTTCAGACATTGAACTTTCCCTTTTCTGGACGAGTCTGCTCTAGACCCGAGTGGCGCAGCGGTCTAAGGCGCTGCATCTCAATGCAAGAGGCATTGGTTCGAATCCAGGCTGCATCACATCCGGCCGTGATTGGGAGTCCCATAGGGCGGCGCACAATTGGCCCAGCGTCGTCCGGGTTTGGCCGGGGTACGCCGTCATTGTAAATAAGAATTTGTTCTAAACTGACTTGCCTGGTTAAATAAAGGTTAAATAATAATAAATAGAATGCAACATAATGTCGAATGTAGGATTCGGTCTAAAACTCCGCGAGGAAAGATGTTACATTCTCCTCCTCAAAAAGGATCGGATATTTGTATCCAAATGCCTATACCCAATGCAAGTCATGGGGAAACATCATGCCAATAGACACAACCGGGGTGAGACGTGAGCGCTCGTTCTCCCTCCCAGCACCATGCGTAAAGATTATTCTGCTCAGTGCGGAAACTATAGCCTACAGTTATAGGTATATCATTGGGCGCGTTTGAGTGGTTAGCCGACTGTAGACGGAATTTGAGGAGTAGATTCGGGGGAGATACATATGCAAGTCAGACAAGTGCTGTTCTTGCAGACATGGCATTCACCTTTGTTATTGTGGATTATTGTCAAAATTCCACTTCTCCTACATGAAGCTGAACATGATCAACAGGAAATTAGAGGAAATGCAAGTCATGAGGAAATAGGCCCACCCACTTGGCAAGCTCTTTCTAACTTGTTTTGTATTTTTGTGATGGTTTTCTCAATATATAACCAGGTGGGGAATGCATACGCTACTAGAATGAGAACATATGTGTTTTTGCAGCATATGGGATATGCTCTGTTGATTGCCATTATGTGTACCTTCCTGATTAGTATTTGTGAATTGTAACAGGTCGGATTAGATGGAGTCCATAAAGATTCTTAGTGTGTGGTAATTAATTGCATGTCAGCATCACTACAGGCTGGAGTTCATTAATTTTCAACATTTACATTGCTTTTGTCAGTAAGCATGTAATTAACATACTTTCATTCAATCACATGAAGGACAAAACACTCACTSTACAGAAACAGATTAGACTATACATGTACATCATCTCTCATACTGGCTATGAGTTTCCCAGACACAGATTTAAGCCTCTAAAATTGCTAGTGTAGAAATCCCCTACAATAACCCATGTGTAGTCTACAATATCTTTACTGAACAAAAAATATAAACACCAACATGCAACAATTTCAAAGATTTTACTGAGTTACAGTTCATATAAGGAAATTAGTCAATTTAAATAAATTCATTAGGCCCTAATCTATGGATTTCCAATGACTGGGCAGGGGTGCAGCGATGGGTGGGCCTTGGAGGGCATAGGCCCCTCCACTGGGGAGCCAGGCCCAGCCAATCAGAATGAGTTGTTTCCCACAATATGGCTTTATTACAGACAGAAATACTCCTCAGCACCCCACCCCCCTCAGACGATTCCCCAGGTGAAGAACCCAGATGTGGAGGTCCTGGGCTGGCGTGGTTACACGTGGTCTGCGGTTGTGAGGCCAGTTGGACGTACTGCCAAATTCTCCAAAACAATGTTGGAGACAGCATATGGTAGAGAAATGAACATTAAATTATTTTGGCAAAGGAGAAATGCTSACTAACGGGGATGTAAACAAAGGTGTGCACAACATGAGAAATACACTTTTTGTGTGTAAGGAAAATGAGATTTTTTATTTCAGCTCATGTAACATGGGACCAACACTTTACGTTTATATTTTTGTTCAGTGTATTCCATTTTATTTACACACTTAATAGATGATCAAGACATTTGAATTTGTTTGGTGAAGGCAATATTGCAGACAAGACAAATTGTAGGCTATAACATTGGACAACATTACAGTAACATCTAGATAAATACATTAGGTATATTGTCACGAGTAGGATATTTAATTTATTTATGCTAGAAATTTGGATCACATGTATATGCCTATGTAATTCAATTGTAAGAATAAAAATGTATTTAAATGCTAAATAGTCATCCACCCAGAAAAGTAAACATGCATTGATAATAACCAATGATAGGTGGCCACATCAACCATTTATGAGCATGTAGTGCCTTTTGCTTCCAAGAAAACAGAAAAAGGTTGTCTCCCACAAAGCTTTGGTTCTGCAGAGAAACTGCAGATATTTGCAGTCGAAAGTGCATGACGTTTGGTTGTTGTAGTCGCAAGTCTGACCATTTTTATACACATAATGCAACACACTTTGAAACGCCTTGAAAAAAGTGATCCACTCGAATGCGCCCATTGATGAAGTAATAAAGCTGGCCCTAGTGAGATGTGAACGACCCCTAGTCAACCCATGTAGAGTAGTGGATTTGCTGTTACAATTCCGTACTTCCCTTTCTTTAACATAAGTAAATGGAGTAAATGATTATGCTATAGACCAAACTATACACTGTCATTGTGTATAGTAACGACTAATATGTATCCTGTTTTCAAACTCGCTTGCCACCATAACACAGCTTCATTCATGATGTACTTTTTCTAATTCAATTTATAATATTTGAAATTGCAACATAATTTAGGCCTAGATTCAAATCAGATCAAGCATTAACCGGCAATAGCAGACACCCCAATAGATTACGTTTTGACGGTGTAACTGAGCTGGAGATGTCAAATCCGTCTGCAGGTTCTCTTGTGATTTGTCATGAAGCCACAACCATCCCACTCGTGTCAAAGGTACAATATGCAGAAATCACTCCGCCATTTCCTGGTTGCTAAAAATTCTTAATTCACCTAAAGCCTAATTTTAGTTCATGTAACAAAACAAGCAAGTACAGAGTGGTGAATCATTGCATCATTCATTCTAATGAGTAGAAGACACATACCGGGAGTCGCGTTGGTTGGGCATTGTGGGGAGGGCTCGTTCGAGCTGTAAATCCCCCGCGGATGATGGTGCCAGAGACATGTAGCTATGTTATTATGGGAAGCAGGACTATCGCGTCCTTGCGTCTGTGGACTATGATTTATGCTTTAGCCAATGTCCGCTATAGGTATATGTTGCGTCCAAGACAACTGGGAACTCACATTTTTTGTTGCTCTGACTGGGAAAAATAGTTTTGAACGGTCATCCAACTCGGGAACTCGGCCCCTTTCTAGAGGTCTGACTTTACGACCTGGATATCACCGACATCCAGTGGTGTAAAGTAACTAAATAAAAAATACTTTGAAGTACTACATAAGTCGTTTTTTGGGGCTATCTGTACTTTACTATTTTGACATCTTTTACTCCCCTACATTCCTAAAGAAAATATGTACTTTGTTTTTACTCTCATACATTTTCCCAGACACCCAAAAGTAGCCTACTCTTTACATTGAGAATGCTCATGCTGGACAGCATTATGGTCCAACTCAAGCACCTATCAATACAACGCATTGTCATCCCTACTGCCTCTGATCTGGTGAACTCACAAAACACAAATACTGCGTTTGTAAATTATGAGTGTTGGAGTGTTCCCCTGATTGTACATCATTTAAAAAAACAAGAAAATTGTGATATCGGGTTTGCTTAATATAAAAAAATGTATGTACAACTTTTACTTATGACAATTGAGTACTTTTTCAACTACTGTACATTTAAAACCAGATACTTTTACTCAATTAGTATTTTACTGGGTGACTCACTTTTACTTGAGTCATTTTCTATTAAGGCATCTTAACTTTTACTCAAGTATGACAATTGAGCACCTTTTCCACCACTGCAGACATCATGATTTGACCTCGTATTTTTCCCAGAGTTCCCATGCTGCGTTCAAAACAACTGGGAACTTGGAAAAATAAGAGGTCAAATCATGACTTCAGTGATCTTTAGGTCGGAAAGTCAGAGCTCTAGAATGAGGCCAGAGTTCCCGAGTTGGAATTCCGAGCTGAATGACCATTCAAATCAATTTTCCCCCAGTCTGAGCTTTTTTTTTTTTTTACGAGTTCAGTTGTTTTGAATGCACTGAAGTTGGCCATTTCCAAGTTCCCAGTTGTTTTGAATGTGGCACCAGTTATGCTTGGAGCAGCTTGCGGATTTGACGGCTCATGCAGTTCCACCTAGTCTGGCTGATACGCAACTACACAGCAAGTTGTGACTTAAGTCAGGGACTTCGAGAGCTGGGGGGGTATACTACAAAATAGGATCAATGAGTTAGCCAGCTAACTTAGCTAAATATTCTGATGTAACTTTTTTTTGAAAGATAAGCTTGAAATGGGCATGGTCTAATTTATTAACCCAACAAAAACATATCTAAGTTTAGCTCTTTTAACGAACCAGAAAACCAATAGTTATTTCTAGTTGCAGATTCAGCGATAGAAATGTAAAGATCATTTCCGATTGAGCCGACATGTAGCGCTTACCGTGAATGCAGTTTCCGCTAAAGCACGAACAATCCCTTTACATTTCAATCACGCTGCAAAGCTGAACTTCTGTGATACGGATTGAATAGAACCCAAAGTTCCTCCTCCAACACCGCAAAAACAGCTATGCGGGTGTCGGCTCGCGCAGATCTGAAAAAATGTTTTTAGAGATGAATAGATAAGTCAAATGAGAAGGAAAAATCATCTCAAAAAGAAGGTTCAATATATTAATGTATAAGGCAAACTATTAAACCCTCATTCCCATACAAGATCACTTTAAAGCATTTTTTTTTTTAAAGAGATGGGGGGGGGGGGTAGCCCATAAGATTTTCTGAAGCTTTCCTTTTCCCGTCATCTTTTGCCTGATTTGAACGTCAACACAGATCACCAGAAACGTTCAACTTTCAAGGCTTGAGTCCCTCATACAGGGCCTACAGCTCTGTCAATGTACATTTAAAAATACCCTAATTTACAGCAACTTGGAATAGTACTGTACCTGCTACTAGTTTCATCTGATTGTCATCTACCACAGTACCTCTGGCTACAATATAAGGCTATGACTTGTAATTTTATATGGAAGCAGTACCCTTAAGATATCTCCACTAACCACAGGGTTGCCCATGCTGCTCTTTGGGGCTTTTAGTGCCTCTTTGTTGCATAACATAAATACTTAGTCACTTTAGCCACCTTTACAGAGGCTGAAGTTGCTACAGCAAAGGTTTCTAAAAACTATCCCACACGGTAGCCTACTAGTTGTGCATAAATTAATTCAGATACAGTACCTCATAATACCATATTGCCTGGTTGGTATACCCTGGCAGTTTTCTGTGATTAGTGCAGTTATTGGTTGCATAGACCCAAAGCCAAGTCTGCCGCTACTGTGCCTATTTCCACACTAAGAAAACTGAGCTAAATTAATCTGATTGTCATGATGGGACAGTCTGAATACAAGGTCAGCAGAAGAAGGTTTAGTAGTCAGCTTTAAGGTAACCATAGCTACACAGTTGGTTGATTGTCAGCAGTAACGGTTGTCATATCTATTGTAACACAGTTTCGATATCAGCAGCAATGTTGTCATGGTAACAGTGTCCTGTCACTCATCGCTGAAACGCAGTCTCTGGAAGGCCTCTTTGATTTCCTCGTTAGTGTCTTTGCTGCTTATGGAGCCCAGGCGGAGGACCCGGCTGTCGGTGACGTCCTGTTTCAGTTTGCGCTTGCTAAGGTCCACCGTCCCCTCGGTCCCCTCCCCCTCGGGCCCCGTCAACATGATGTAGCAGGCGTGGCGCCCCCGCTCCAACAGGGTGGCTAGGACAGGCAGAAAACACATGGACAACAAGTCATGTAGACTTAGAGAATAGTCATTATCCTCAAGTACAGTAGACTAGGGCTGTCTGAAAACGTTACTAGACGTCAAATCCTTGCATCCCAAGTCCTTTTTCCTCTCAATTCCTCACCTTCCTCTCAAAGCGCATTGGAGGAAAAGATCCAAGGTCCCTCCTCCCTGAGAGGGCGGTGCGGTAATAACGTTTTCAGACAGCCGAGCTATTGAGACGGTTCACCGGTCCCGCATAATGACATTGTTTCGCTCAATCATGTAGCTCACCTTTAAATGCGATGATGTGGTCCATGACGTTGCTCTTCTCCAGGAGAACTGTGGAGTAGTGGGGATACAGCATGTAGGAGCGCCGCTCCTCACTCAAATCCCTCTGGTAGGAAAGCATTCTTTTAGAAACAGGTCAGCGTGTCTAAACAGCACCACTATGACAGATGTGAATGGGATCGACCTGGGTTCGAACCCGGGTATTCTGCATGCCACAACCCTGTGCTAGCCCACTGAGCTGAATCCTAGGCATTAACTCGGGAAGCTAACGCAAGCCTTCAGATTCTCAGGCTAAGGTTCCGTGAACACAGAGGAAGATGTAACGAGATGAAGATCAGTGAATGATCCGTTCKCATAGAGTCACTGTACTCACTGTAGTGTTGGCCTCGGAGGGCATCAGCCCCCAGAACATGAACACAGAGAAGGAGTTGATGGTGTTGACTGAGGCTGGCTTGGGTGAGTTGGGGCTGGCCAGTAGGTTGACCTCCCACACTGTACCTCCTGTGTTTCCGTCCAGGATCACCACCTACAATGCACACAGAGCAGGGGTAGATGTCACATTCAATGCAAATGCAGCTAGGAGTGGAAAAACAAAAAGGGATGAAATACCAAGCAGGTAAATTGAGTCTCTTCTATTGCTTCCAAGCTGGTCCCCACATACCCTTTTAATGCGGTTGCCAATGTCCTCCTCGATCACTATGTCGAGTGTGCCATCTTTGTTGAAGTGGCCAAAAGAAGGCTCGCTGAGTGGAGAGGAGAAACGTACAGTACCAGTCAAAAGTTTGGACACACCTACTCATTCAAGGGTTTTTCTTGATTTTCTACATTGTAGAATAATAGTGAAGATATCAAAACGATGAAATAACACATATGGAATTATGTAGTAACCAAAAAAGTGTTAAACAAATCAAAATATATTTTATATTCTTCAAAGTAGCCACCCTTTGCCTTGATGACAGCTTTGCACACTCTTGGCMTWMTCTCAACCAGCTTCATGARGTAGTYACCTGRAATGCAYKTSAMTKWWMAKTSAMRTGCATTYCAGGTRACTACYTCATGAAGCTGGTTGAGAKWAKGCCAAGAGTGTGCAAAGCTGTCATCAAGGCAAAGGGTGGCTACTTTGAAGAATATAAAATATATTTTGATTTGTTTAACACTTTTTTGGTTACTACATAATTCCATATGTGTTATTTCATAGCTATGATGTCTTCACTATTATTCTACAATGTAGAAAATAGTAAAAATAAAGAAAAACCCTTGAATGAGTACCAGTCAAACTTTTGACTGGTACTGTACTTAAAACCCTCCCAGTCAGTACACGACATTGGCCCAAATACCTTGGTTATCATAGTTGTCGTCACACACACACACACACACAATGCAGAGCGTGGCAATTTATTACAAATGTTAATGAATACGAGGAGGTTGTTAGTTATGATATGACCATTCAAAACTGTGTAGAGTACGCTACATGACAATGTTAACTAACTAACCAGTGTGTAGGGTGATGACGTTTTATTTTTACCTGAGGACTGTGCTGGTGTTGACTCTCCACAGTAAGTTCAGACTGTCGCCATCTATCAGCACCACACTACCCCCAGTGACCAGTAGCAGGTTGGAGAGACCCTCTGCCTTTCCTGTCCTCAACACGTCTCAATGACCCAGACCTGCAGAGGAGGAATGAACATCAAAGGAAAGCTTCCATGTTAGCATTAGCAATTAATTTCTGTCCAGGTTATTGGACATAAGACATAAGAAATGATCATTTAACCACTAAACAATTGGTGTATTGGTGTTACGTTTTGCTCCCAAGCTGTGACATTTTGAGGCATTGTGAGAATTGTGTATTAGCGTCTAGCTGCTGCTCCAGCTTACTCATAGATTGATACAAGGCCAGAGGAGTCATTGGCTTTGCGCTCCCAGTGCTTGTCCTTCTTGAGGCCTTTTTCCATGCCTGCCTTAGCCTGGGCTGCAATCCTCCACAGGGCCAGGCCATACAACCCCGAGTCTGGGGAGAGGGGACAAAGGGCAGTGACAACAGTCCTATAACATTACACGGACATCAATATGCTGTGGGCTGTAGCCAACTGGCCATATAGGACCCTTAAATCAATGTACTGGGATAGCTCACTGACCGTTGGACAAGGTCACATACAGTAGGACTGAAATCAATGTGTTCTATCACATAGAATGTTATGAGATCAATAGTTTGGTCAGTGAATTATTGACAACAGATCTATAAATGAGCTCACTAGCAGGCTTTGGCAAATGGCTTGCTCACCTTTCTGGAGCAGTACATAGTTGGAGCCTTTCCCTGTGGAATGGAGGAGATGCATGGCACACTCAGCGGTGTCAAGAACCACCTCTGAGCCAATCTGGACACCGGTCTTCCCCGAGAGGATCACCAGCTGTGTCTAGAGCGCAACRAATAACAATAGAACAAACTGTCTTGAGGTCTTCTGTTGAAAGGTACTGGCACAGAGGTTGCCATTTCATGTGTGAAGCACACATTTTCTCATGCATTATTTTCCTGTGTTTTAAAGCAAAGGTATAAAACGGAAACAGTGAAAATCCTGTAATATCGCATCCTCTAGTCTGAGCGGTCGTCATACGGAACACAGCTGGTGAGTGCGACTAAACTGAGACATCGAGGACGCCTCTGAGGTTTACCTGCGTTGGGCTGGGCGCCACCAGAGCCACGTCGCTTACCCCGTCCCCATCCAGGTCTGAGACACTGAGGACAGGTAAGGTACTCCTCAGGTTGGGAGGCTGGAGCCGCGCCCACGTCACCACTCCTGTACAGAAATACCAGGTATTCAGAATGCATTCACAGCTACAACCCACCTTCATTAGAAATCATTTTAAAAAATATGTAGGAAGACCGTTTGTCCCACTTTTCTATGAAGTGAGTCTGGTTACAAAATAGTGATGAGACACTGACCAAACTACGCAAAAGTGGGATATGAAGGCACATATTTGTGCAGTATGAGAGTTGTGAGGAGAGAAAGTATAATTGCTTGAAGTGTGACTTTAGTAGAGATGGAGGTGAGTAAACGAGAATCTAAGTCACTCACTAGTGTATTTGTCGATAGCAGTGAGCTGGTTGGAATGGGACAGAAGGCAGCCTCTGTCCATCTCTCTCAGCCCGTCCAGACCATAATTGGCCCAGTGGAACTCAGGGGCCAAGGGCCGCTCCCACAGAGTCTCCCCGTTGGTCCCTGCTACCGCCGACACAAACACACAAGGTGTGTCCAGACCTGGAAGTCATACAGCACACGTGAATCTCACAGACACTGCCAAGCTACAGATTTTACAATGACACAGCAGACAATATATTGGTTAGAACAATTACAGTAGGAATTATTAAACAGTATCTCTGTATTGAGGGGACTTTAGCTTGTCTTCTGGGAATCTTTGGCTGGCAGCCTCTACTTTTATTGCAATCTCAATGAAACCATTCTACAAAAGCAGCTACATACTCCTCATTATTATGCTTATATGCCCAATGCAGCCATTTTTATATTAATATCAAATTATTTCTAAGTAACAACTAAGTACTTAACTGTTATAGATTTCCATTCAAATGTGAAAAAAGTTTTTTGTTAAAAAAAAAAACTTTCTCAGGCAAGAATTCTGATATAAAACATTCTGTTCACTCCCAGAAAGTTATTTTATTTAACTAGAATCGGGATGTCACCATGGAAAGCTGACACTCCCACCCATGCAAACCTGCTGATTAGAAGGTCCTGTGTAGATTGTATTTTAAACCAGAAGCTATCAGGGAATAACACAATATTTGTTCAACCTTTTACAGTGTTAGTTTCATCAGCTATCTACAATATAATACTTAAACACAGGGAAAACATAACTTTGACTGCAATGGGCCTTTAGCAAGACAAAGCATGAAGCATTTGCTGTAAGACCTGTATTCCTAGTACCTTCAGCAAAACAACTAATGTTCTGACTGCCCTCCTGGGCCTTCAGGACAAACAACACGTCCATCACTTTGTCTTTGCTTGCATCCTCAATGGCCAGGAAATCATAGGTGGCTGTGAGAGAAAGGAAAGGAAGTAAGCTTAACCTTTTGGGTAAAGAAACAAACAGTACATCTAGGGTTGTTTTCACAGACAGTTATAACCTGGTCCTGTACTAAATGCTATTTTCATGGAGATTGAGACTTTTTCATCCAGTCCATAGTGCAAAACACAGGGGTTAAATAACTTCTTAACTGGCCTTCTCTGGTCTATTGTGTCACTGTATCTCTTCCTCACCTGCTTGGGGGAAGGTGCGGTTCCAGAAGGTGAGGTATTGCGGACGGACGGGACAGGGGATGATGAAAGAGAAGGCGAAGACGATGATGAGGCAGAGGAAGAGGGAGAGGAAGAAGGCAGCCGTCCTCCAGTGGGACAACTTGGCCAGACCCAAACTCTTCTTCTTGGTCTGCGCTGGTGGTGCCGTTCCACCGCCCTCAACCCCATCCTCCTCCCTCTTCAGGGGGTCGGCTTCTGTGGCATGGTCTGTTGGCTCCATTATCTCTTCAGCAATGTGTCATAGCCCGAACAGACCTAAACACAGAGAAAATGTGGTGGAAAGGACACAAACCTGTACTGCCCCCTCAGCACTGACACAGTACCAAATGTATTCCTGTCTGCCTGTGGGACTCCAGCCATTTCCACACTCGCACCATCTCACTCCAAACATTTTCAAGTTTGCCTCCAGAAATTTCTGAACAAAACAATAACATGATTAACCCATGACCTTAGCTAGCTAGCTACCATGTAACAGCATGCACTGATTATATCCTGAGGTACAATTTCAGTGTTTAATTCTAGCTATACACCCTGACTCCGTTTGGGTTCTGGATTCACCACTTCCGCAAACAAAGAACTAACTAATCTCTCATGAACATATTGTCGTGGACAGATGAAACAGTCAAATAAACTTTCGCGAGAGAATTTTACTTCTGGGTAACCTAGATTAAGAATTAGCTAGCGTTATTTGGCTGCGGTAATAATGTATAACATGTCAATTTAGCGAGTTAATTTCATTGAAAGCCTGGTCAAGATACCACAACTTCTAGCTAGTTAGCATAGCTAGCCATAGTAGCTACCGTTAGATAACGCGTTACAGGCTCAAAACCTATTCGTTGGCATTCTCTCAGACTAGACTAGTTAGCTAACTATCTAGATAGGTTCACCATTCAATTTCGAGCCCTTAAATAAATGTCTAATTTATTTCAAGTAGTTGATTTATTTTTTATCTTACTTTAGAAGCTACTTCTGTCCGTGTCTTTGTTTGATCGAGAACTGTCAATCCAACTTCACCTGCGTAAACAATTCACACCTTGACAGGCCCTACTAGCTATCGTGAAATAGTCATTGCAATCTGGGATCATTGGGACGACCCAACCCTACCCATTTTACGTTTCAGCTTCAATGGGGATAGGGACATCCCAAGGATCCCCGATTGCGTGCACCGTCGTGAAACGAGCTAATTTGAGCTCAAGTGGCTGTGATTGGTTCGTTACCAAGCCACTCCAATTGGCCAATTCTAGCATAGAGGAAGTGTCGTCATTTCCTTAGCAAAGAAAGAAGGAGCTGACGAGGTCGTTGAAGAAGCTTGTCCAAATAATAAACATATTGCATTAATAATATAGGATACCATAGATCGTGGAACCTTCTGTTTTGTGTGAAGCTTTGAAGAATTAACCCACAGCAATGTCGGCCCAAGCTCAAATGAGAGCTTTGCTCGATCAACTAATGGGGACAGCGAGGGATGGTGAGTAGCAAAACGGCGGTGACTAGCTTGCTAGCTAAAAGATGGAGCCATTCAGAGATACTTTTCTAAGGCTGCGTTTACACAGGCAGGCCAATTCTGATGTTTTTTCCACTAATTTGTCTTTTTACCAATCACATGAGATCTTTTCACATCAGATCGTTTTCAGAACTGATCTGATTGGTCAAAATACGAATGAATTAATTAGTGAAAAAAAATCTGAATTTCTGCCTGTCTGAACGCAGCCTAATATGTGTGAGCCAGTGACTTGCACTTAGCATTCTAGCTAGCTAGTTTACTATCTAGCTAACTCGTTTTTGTGGCGTGTTTCAGTTGGACATATCTTGAATGAATGGCGTACAAGAGGACGGCTGTTTGACATAAAATCAGCTCAATCATGATCTGTCTCCGGCCTAGTTGTTGTTTCGCGATTTAATGTTTGTATCCATAGTTAATGACGTCCACTCTGGCATTCATTGTTGATTGACCAGCTGGCTAGATAAGTAATGATCATCTAGACGCCCCCCTGGGGGACCCTGAGTTTAAGTGGTCCCTGAAAAAGCGGGGATAAAACTCATGTTATAACTAATACATTTCAATCGAATGTATTTTTACTACACACATCCACGTTCTTATGTTGTTCAGTTAGATACATAGCTAGCCAGGGTTGGGGTCAATTCCATTTAAATTCCAGTAAATTCAGGAAGTGCACATCCCATTCCAATTCTCTTAAATAATTTTCAATTAGAAAAAAATTGAATTACAATTTGGTTTACTTTCTGAATTGACTGGAATTGAAACTGAATTAACCCCAACCCTGAAGCTAATTATATTTAGCAAGGCCTACATGCAGTATAGGATAACAAAGCTAGCCTATCTTGTAAATACTAAATAGTCAGTAAGGATATCTAGAGAGTCTGCAAGTCCTTGACAGGAGGTTAAAACAGTTAGTCATACAGTGCACAGTATCTAGTATTGTGTAGCATTTGTACAAGCACCACTTCCATAGTAAATGACGTATCTGGCTACAAGGATACTAGCCCTACGAAGCTTGCCGTCACATATACAGTCAATAACAGTAAGTACAGTTATTTTAACAGTAGCCTTCTGTCTTAGGGCATTCTATAGTAACAGCTTGTGAGATATGCACCCGACCCTTTGCTCTACCTGTATTTAGCAGCACGTGTCCCACGTTGGACGGTATCCGTAGACTGTTCTGATTAAAAACATTGCTTGCAGTGCCCAAGAAAGTATTACATCCAATTGTTTGACGCTACCTTCACMCCCTCCCAATCTAATTCAAAGATGGACTCACGCTTTTGCTTCTAGACAGGTAAACAGACTGTCTGCAATCATACCACTTCCTGTCCTGAGCACTAGCCCAACGAAAGGGGCACGGTGCTGCCAACCTCTGCAGCGGCTGCGATACCCATTAATGTTGCTAGCCGCGTTCGAGAGCATCAATCTTGATGTACCACGGGTAAATTGTGACCGACTGATTGCTCTACAAATAATAATGAGTCGTTATTTATGATGCAAGGTGATTTTATCTCCTTATCTCAGCTCGCTGGTCACCATAGCAGCACCTACCTGTAGCATGCGCTCCAGCAGGTATATCTCTCTGGTCACCCCCAAAACCAATTCTTCCTTTGGCCGCCTCTCCTTCCAGTTCTCTGCTGCCAATGACTGGAACGAACTACAAAAATCTCTGAAACTGGAAACACTTATCTCCCTCACTAGCTTTAAGCACCAGCTGTCAGAGCAGCTCAGCTGTCAGAGCAGCTCATAGATTACTGCACCTGTACATAGCCCAACTACCTCTTTACCTACTGTATTTATTTATTTATTTTGCTCCTTTGCACCCCATTATTTCTATCTCTACTTTACACTTTCTTCCACTGCAAACCAACCATTCCAGTGTTTTTTTTAGTTTTTTTTACTTGCTATATTGTATTTACTTCGCCACCATGGCCTTTTTATATTTTTATTTATATATATATTTTGTTTGCCTTCACCTCCCTTATCTCACCTCACTTGCTCACATTGTATATAGACTTATTTTTCACTGTATTATTGACTGTATGTTTGTTTTACTCCATGTGTAACTATGTGTTGTTGTATGTGTCGAACTGCTTTGCTTTATCTTGGCCAGGTCGCAATTGTAAATGAGAACGTGTTCTCAATTTGCCTACCTGGTTAAATAAAGGTGAAATAAATAACTAAAATTTGTTGGTCAGTCGGCAGTCGCCTGCACTGTCGAACAAGACTGTTCTGTTGATCCGTGTGGGTGGCTGCGCCGTGCCCATTCTGTTGTGCTTCAGCTCGTGACAGGAAGTGTTGTTATAATTACAGACAGTCTGTATTTACCTGTCTAGAGGTGAGAGTGTGCCATGCGAGTGCACAGCTCGGGAATCCATCTTTTGAATTCGTTTGGCGGGGGTGGCGGTAGCGTCAAACAATTGGATGTAATACTTTCTTGGTCACCCCTCTGCGACACAAACAGCGTCGGCTGTCTACAAATTGTACGGATAAGGTCCAAAACAGGTACAGCAATATCTCTCAAGCTGTCGCTATAGAATGCAATTAGTCCCGGCTTATTAATAATAGAAAACATTAATAAAGGTGTCAAATTAGGCTACACGGATACAAACATTGAAAACATAACAGCTGCCATTTAGTAAGGATGTCATGCCTACAATGGTGACATGTAAAGTCGGATAAACCGACTCCAGTCCATGGTTCTTTTTTGGGCTTTAATCAGCCTAACAAAGTGAGTTTGTGTCGAGAGTTTGTGTGTGTGTTGAGATGAATACAAATTCTTCCCGTACATATGTTGCATACAAACTGAACAATTGTGGCCCCTTTATTTCATTCATGAAGGTTCAGTGTATCTTTGCCAGCCTACATCAATCTGCAAAGGAGTTGCAGAAAAGCCTCATGTTCATCGAGCCGTGAGTCACACATGATTTTTAAAGCTGTTATGAATAATAATAATCCAAACAATTGTTTTCTTTCCCRGAAGTTGTACCTTCTTTTTTTTTAGCATCACAACAATGGATATTAAAACCTTCAATGACACTTTGAATTACAATTTGGAAGTAGTTGCAGCTTGAATTAAGACGTTGCCTGGTTGCGTTGAAAGCCACGTTTATTGTCAAGCAGAGACGATATTAGCCATCGGAAAGCTTTGCACAGATCTTTACAATCTTACTTGTGTATCATTCCACGCTTCCTTACTACAGGTTTGAGCAAGAACTGTCCCCATTTATACTTTTCTACAGCGGGTTTAAAATTCTGCAGCTGAGGTCTTGGAGAATGCAGATGGGTACAGTATGTTGCAGCTCGCAGTGTGTATAAAGCTAACCTTTTTCTTGGGTTTTCTTTCAATGTTCCATTTGTGTCAGGGACTTCGTTGGCGCCAACTATAGGCTAGGCCTGAATCTATTTTAAATGGTCTCATTTTGTTGAAGTTAGGAGATCTAGCTGACGCCGTAACAGCTGTTACGGTGACATATCCCAGTTAAGCTGAGTGACAATGTCATGAGACCAAGGGAGCCTCATGAGCCTGTCCTTGTCAATCATTAAAAACACCCATACAGTAGGCTTACAACCATTTGGCTGTTGGATTTTTCTATAGGCCTATATTCTTCAGTTGAACAGGTGCTTTCAGAAAGCCATGACGAGAGTGGCAAGTCACTGTCTTAGCACAACCATATTCTTAATGTAGTATCGAGGCTCTGGTAAGGTAAGCCTCTAGGTTACAGCAGAAAATACAGCAAGCCTTAAGGGACACACCACTCTGGTCCCAATGCAGCCCCCAATGTTTACCAGATAAAACGCTGACTGGTAAACCTGGGTCAGGTTTAAGATTACCTAAGGTTTGGCTTTAAACACGTAAAAATGTTTTTACAAAGCCACATTTTGGGATATCTTAAGACAACGTGGATGTCGTTGAATACTGTCCAAAAGGCACACATTCTGTCACTTGATGCATTCTAGCTGAATATATCTATGTTCATTTTACCCCAATAAAGAGAATCCCAAGATGCAGTTGTATAAAAATTGTCAAGTCTTTGCCCCTTTACCCTAATATGGGTATAAAGCATTGGATAYCTCGCTCTAGTGGACCAATAGCTATGTGAGCTATTTCTGACTGTTGCTTTTTGCATGTTTCAGGGGACGAGACGCGGCAGAGGGTCAAGTTCACTGACGAGCGGGTCTGCAAAAGCCATCTCCTGAACTGCTGTCCCCACGACATCCTCTCTGGAACTGTAAGCAGACTAAGCGCCGCGTCCTCCCATATGATTTATTGCAGTTCAAGTCTAGTCAGTAATATTGGTTGATCGATTCTGAATATTTGAATGCAGTGACCGTAAACTACTTTCTAAAGTAGTTTGCCGCAGATTATGCAGGAACTGTGGCTGTGTCTTGACTAGCTGACTGACTTCATCGACAGCGTATGGATCTGGGAGAATGTGCGAAGACCCACGACCTGGCGCTCCGGGCCGACTATGAAATCGCCTCCAAGGCGAGGGAACTCTTCTTTGAGCTTGACGTAAGTGATGTTCACAGTCAGTTCAATGAAATACAACTTCATTCATCCCTTCCGTGCCAAGTAATTTGTACTTGTTCTGAACAAAGATGTAAACTCAACATTGCAACAATTTCAAAGATTTTACTGGGTTAATTAATTTAAGGAAGTCAGTCAATTGGAATAAATTCGTTAGGCCCTAATCTATGGATTTCATATGACTGGGAATACAGATATACATCTGTTGGTCACAGATACCTTAAAGGTAGGGGCGTAGATCAGAAACCAGTCAGTGTCTGGTGTGACTGCCATTTTCCTCATGCAGCGCGACACATCTCCTTCGCATGGAGTTGTTCAGGCTGTTGATTGTGGTGATGGTGACTGATGAATGGCACGACAATGGGCCTCAGGATCTCATTACGGTATCTCTGTGCATTCAAATTGCCATTGTTGTCCGTAGGTTATGCTTGTCCATACCACAACCCCACCACCACCATGGGGAACTCTGTTCGCAACGTTGGCATCAGCAAACCGCTCGCCCGCACAACGCCATACACGTGGGTATGCGGTTGTGAGGCCATTTGGACGTACTCGGCTTATGGTCGAGAAATTAACATTAAATTCTCTGGCAACAGCTCTGGTGGACATTCTTGCAGTCAGCATGCCAATTGCACGCTCCTTCAAAACTTGAGACATCTGTGGCATTGTGTTTTATGACACAACTTCACATTTTAGTGGCCTTTTATTAACCCCAGCACAAAGTGCACCTGTGTAATGATCATGATGTTTAATTAGCTTCTTGATATGCCACATCTGTCAGGTGGATGAATTATATTAGCAAAGGAGAAATGCTCACGAACAGGGACGCAAACAAATTTATGCACAAAATGAGAGAGATGTGCT
This sequence comes from Salvelinus sp. IW2-2015, assembly GCF_002910315.2. Classification (NCBI taxonomy): domain Eukaryota; kingdom Metazoa; phylum Chordata; class Actinopteri; order Salmoniformes; family Salmonidae; genus Salvelinus; species Salvelinus sp. IW2-2015. The sequence goes on from NC_036858.1 coordinate 12,722,589, forward strand.
TTTTGTGCGAATGGGAACATTTCTGGGATTTTCTATTTCAGGTCATAAAACATGGGACCAATAGCTTTGCATGTTGCGTTTTTATATTTTGATTCAGTGTTGTTCATTTTACCTGTGCACCAGTCCGTGTTCCATTGACTTGTATGTCATTGACTTTTCTGTGGTTGACTGTAGGCTGTGGATCACCTGGAGTCTTTCATCGCTGATTGCGATCGTAGAACAGAGTTGGCCAAGAAACGACTGGTGGAGACTCAGGATGAGATCAGTGCGGAGGTGGCTGCAAAGGTAAGAAAGCAAGATGAGTCTAGAAGAAAAAGAAACGCACACCTATTTAGGCGAGGTGCTGGCTAGCGGAGTAGAAAACTTGAAAATAAAGGAGAGCCGCACACTCTCTAGGAGCTCAGATGCAAAAATGTAATACCCAACGTTTCGACAGCCAAGCTGTCTTCATCAGGAAGCAAGATGAACCTTATTGTGGAATGTAAGGACATGTTGGAAACGTTCTGATCCAGACTGATTGTGTGTGTGTCTGACTCTCTAGGCAGAGACTGTCCACGAGCTGAATGAAGAGATCGGGAAGCTCCTGGCCAAGGCAGAGCAGCTGGGAGCCGAGGGGAATGTAGATGAAGCCCAGCTGATCCTACAGGAAGTGGAAAAGGTCCGCAGCAGGAAGAGGGATGCCGAGGTGAGGGGATGTTTTCCTCACAACACATCTAGTTTCCATTTAACTCATCCTGACTATAAACCTGGGCTGTGTTCATCAGGGCACACCTTAGTAAAAACATTTTGCAATGGAACATTCAAATTGCCTTCTTATTGGACAAGTTTAGGGGGAACCATCCGGTTTCACTTAATTTTCACCATAATGAACTCGACCCCATTCTTTCTTTTGCTGACTCATTCTCTTTCATATTTTCTGTTCTCTGCTTCTCAGGAGGAGTACAGAAACTCCATGCCTGCCTCCAGTTTCCAGCAGCAGAAGCTCCGTGTCTGCGAGGTATGCTCTGCCTACCTGGGTCTCCACGACAACGACCGTCGCCTGGCCGACCACTTTGGCGGGAAGCTGCACCTGGGCTTCATCCAGATCAGGGAGAAACTGGAAGCCCTGAAGGTATGCTCTGAACCACCTCAGACCACATAGGTTGCTGAATACACCTGGGGAGTTTTTTATTTAATTTTTTTTAACTGATTTCCCGTTTTGAAGATTATACAAGGACATTGATTGGGATTAAAAGCACTGCCAACGTCTGTCTTTTGGATTCCTTTGAATTTTGCAGTAAGGACTTTTTCACGTTAGAATTTATTAACACGAGAACAAATTGATGTTAAGACTTCGGGTAATGCCATTGCTCTTTTTTTTTTTTTGGCAGAAAATAGTCACTGACAAGCAGGAGAAGAGGAACCAGGATCGTCTCAAGAGGCGAGAAGAGAAAGAGAAGGAAGAGATGATGAAGAAGAGGTGGGTACAGGACTTAACTTTTCAGAAATAATTAAATTGACATGGGCACATGGTTTATAAACATGTTGGTGGTGATGGCAGAACTTCTTTGGGGGGGAAAATATTGATTTATGTACTGTATGTGGAGGCAAATTAAGATTTTCACAGAGGCATCTTAATTGTTTTCTGTCGTTTTTATAGGACCAAATCACGGAGCAGGGAACGGAGCAGGGAACATAGGTTAGTATGGGCCATCTGCTGCCATATGAACTATATTAGATACACAATATCATAGTTTATTACTGTATATAGGAGTTTTCTGTGTCTATGCTGCAGGTCCCGCTCTCGCGAACGTAGGAGACGGCGTTCCCGTTCCTCGTCTCGGGAGAGGCGGCGTTCCTCCCGCTCGCGCTCCAGGGACCGGGAGAGGACGAGACGCCACTCCCGATCCTGCAGCAAGGGCCACCGCCACGAGCCCAGCACCATACACAAGTAGGAGAACACACACACACACACACACACACACATACATACATACATACGTCATCTCATTACTCAGACATGTACACAATAATAAAAGTTATTCTCATAATAAGTGCACGTTAGATGTGTGTGTAACAAGACCGTGTGGAACGGTTCCAGGTCGTCCAGGGATCGAGAGCGCTCCTCCAGAGACCGTTCACGGGAGCGAAGCAGGAAGAGGGGATCCTCCGAGCGGCGACAAGACAGCAGGGATCAGAACGGGAGGACGGACTCCCGCCGGGCACAGGACAGGGACAGAGACACCGGGGGCCTCTGAGGACTCTTGCTATCCATCCTCAAAACACAACCTCCTTTTCTCTCTTTCATACCTGTCCACATATCTATAAGGACTCTCTTAACAGCAATGTCCAGAGACGTTTTGATTTGAGATATTCCAGCCAACCCACTGTGTCCCAAATAAATAGACCTTATATGACCACAGGTGTGTGTATATATTGTATATTGCGCAAATATATACAGTACCAGTTAAGTTTAGACACACCTACTCATTCGAGGGTTTTTCTTTATTTTTTACCATTTTCTACATTGTAGAATAATAGTGCAGACTTCAAACTATGAAATAACACACATGGAATCATGTAGTAACCCAAAAAAGTGTTACACAAATCAAAATATATTTTATATTTGAGATTCTTCAAAGTAGCCACCCTTTGCCTAGACAACAGTTTTGCACACTCTTGGCATTCTTTCAACCAGCCTTATGAGGTAGTCACCTGGAATGCATTTCAATTAACAGGTGTGCCTTGTTAAGTTAATTTGTTGTATTTCTTCCCTTAATACGTTTGATCCAATTAGTTGTGTTGTGGCTTTTTGACTGGGACTGTATATATTTCATGCATTCAAATATATCCTGGGATAAGGGTGTGGGGGATGGTAGTTGTTGAATGTTGTGGGGGTGCACAAAGTCTTGCCAGCATATGTTTTAAGTGAAGGCTGTTGATTGCAATACATTTGATTTTATATATATATATATATTCTATGAAACGATCCTAAATATACATGTTAAGTGGTAGCTATAGAAAGGATAAATGAATGACCATTGAATGAACCATAAACTTAAAGAATAGAGCATTTAAATGTTTCTGTGTTTTGATACTGTTCTTTTTAAATTGTCAGGATTGCTGTGGGATTGAGACACTGCTTAATCATACTTCCTGCATACTGTCCTGGGTCGTGTTCATTGGGCACCAAACGGAAGAAACCGGACTGAAACAGGGAGGGGTCATCTGGATTTGTCCAATAAGAAAAGCACATTTTTGCTTTCCCGTAAAAATGTAGCGAAAGGTTTTTAATTAGTTCCCTAATGAACACGACTTGGCATACTGCCTTAGATTGGCTTCTCTCTGCGAGGCTTCCTTCCCTTCCTAGAGGCTATTTCACAATGCTGGTCGCAGTAATTTGCCATTTAAAGTTGCAAAAAATATTTAACATTCCAGTAATCATAGGTCGGATATGTGCAGAACAGATTATAAGATTGATCAACTAAAACATATTGTTGTTTGACTGGATCAGGACATTTGGAAATACAAAAGGAATTTGGTCAGTTGTGAACATTAGTGAGCTCATTTCTGTCAGCTTGTGAAATACCCTTTGCTTCTATAGTTGTGGCCTAGACTGACTGACGGGACATTTATATCTGGAGAGATTGTAGCAGTTCGATTGAATATGTCATAATACGGACAGGATTTTCTTACGCTTTAGATTTTATTTGCCTTTGTGTTCACAAATGGAGTATTATTTTTTTTATAGAATTTTACAAGTTAGTTCCAAGTTTTCATGTTATGTGAAGTCTGTATTTGTGTGTAGTAGACATGATGGACTTTGCATTTCTCTCCAATGGAATGAGTAGGAAATGCTGTTTTGGATTGAGAATAACTGTATGTGACCCTAGAAGTCAGCTGCGTTACCCTGGTAGTCAGCTACGTTACCCAGGTAGTCAGCTACGTTACCCAGGTAGTCAGCTACGTTACCCAGGTAGTCAGCCACGTTACCCAGGTAGTCAGCCACGTTACCCTGGTTTTGGACTATGACACTTGGTGCTGGGAACAATATCCTAAGTACCTGCTTATGTTCGTTTTACTTTCCAGTATTTTGATGCTGAATCCGCAGCTTGTACATCTTCTGAATATGTTGGTTCATGTATGTCAGTCACTTGAAATTGGATGCAAACACACATAAAGGAATAGATCACTTTTCCTAATGGATGCCAGCTCTATTATTGGTCAGGTCTGTTCGTATTATTTTGCTAGAAGATGATTTTGTCTGAAGCCTGAATAAAAATCCCAGAATTGTATTAATCTATTTACCTGAGATCTTTGCTCAGGGCCTAAGTGTAAAATGTATGTTCTACTCAAAGAAAAGTATTTATCTTCTAATATATTGTGTGAGTGTATAAATAACAGACATAAACAAGACGAGTAGATACAGTATACGTTAAGTTAGTCTGCAAATAGCAGGTGTAATTGGTACAATGCACAAATGTTTCTAAGTCAACATAGAAAGGAGAAAATATTATAGAATATAGCAAAGATTACGGATGCACATTGTACATTGGCTTAACAGAGGACARTTTATCCTAAAAAGTTTTAATTGAAGCAAGCATTTGCAACAAAAAGGAAAGCCTGGATTCAAGACTCCACAGTCTGGCTTGGAAGAGCAAGCATAACATTTGCATAATGTTACATCTGACAGTTTTTGAATGTTTGTAAGATAGAATCAAGCCAGTGTGCAGGCATTTTTCTCTTTTAGTTGTAGTCTTCCTTATGGGGGAGTGACACATGATGTCTGAAACGTGAGTCTTATAGTGTGCTACTCTCCAGCTTCAGATCCATCTTCATCTTCTGTTTTTCCATCACTGCCTCCAGCTCAGTGGCCTTCCGGGCGTCCTGGGAGAACAGAACTTCAAATTAGTTCAAAACATGGAAAGACGACACAACCAGGGACATTATGGATTTAAAACTGCGTACGACTGGAGTAAAACTGTTGGGAAATGTATTAGTCTTATGCGTAAGTTAATACTGAGGAACACTGCAATCATCATAGGTTGCCTACTAAAGAATTCCAACGTGTATTAACCAACAAAAGGTGGAGCAGTACCTCCAACAGTGCTTTCTGCACAGTGAGCTGGCTGTACACTCTGGCGCCCTCGTCTGGTAGGACTTGTCGTAGGTCCTCCTTGTTCAGAGAGAAGAGCAGGGCTCCTGTCAGCTTTCCCAGTAATGTCACCGTCCTAAGCGGGGGAGGCACATAGCTAGTCAGTAACCTTACTCAGACATTACCCTTCATTTACCTGTCACATTCAATCATCCATGAACAACTCAGTCATCTCTGTATAGGAACTAAACAGATCGACTTAGTCGCATGGTTACTGAGTCCAGATCTTGAGGACTATTTCAAGTTCAACCAATTACAATTGATTTGGTAGAATTTAAATGAATATCTGTATATTGTGACAAATGCCTTTGAAGAGATCAGTAAGCAATACATAAGCAGTGCCTAAATCTTGGAGTTACTATAAGTCCACTATACACGAGAAGTAGCGATGACCTGAATGGGTCCCTGATTGGAATGTGATCAGTATTGAGTTTGTGGTTGGTGGGGGTCACGTCAAACTCACGTCTCACTGAAGCCCTTCCCCCTGAGCCACTGCTCCACCTCCTCGGGGGGTGAGTTGTAGTCCAGGGGGACCAAGGTGTCCGACGAGCGAGGGATGACCAGTGGCTTGTTCAGGTTGGCCTTACCATTGGTCAGTCTCTGGAGCAGTTCGTCGTTCACCATCATGACTGAGGAGAGTTTTTACAATGCGTTACAATGTTTTATAGGTCTTTGTCTGGCTTATCTTGCTCAAACAGAGCAGTCAGAAGACTTTCCTGTCATAAGAATGTAACCAAAAGGTTGCAGGTTCAAATCCCTGAGCTGACTTGGTGAAAAATCTGTCGATGTGCCCTTGAGCAAGCCATTTAACCCTAGTTGTTCTGGATAAGAGTGTCTTCTAAATGACTCAAATGTTTTTATGTCATTTACCCAGTGCAAACAAACAAACCCTTTCCCCCCTCTCTGGAGCCTCCCTCACACACAATTGCGCGTGGACTCAGACACAAACACACATTCACAAGACCAAGAGCGTCTCTGTGTAGTGCAGTGCCTGAGTCTCTCCTCTGACATACACAGACACAGACAAACACACAGTGCAGAAATATACTGTTAGTCCTCTCAGTATAGTGTGATACCTTTGTCTGCGTCATCTCCGGCTGGAATGTGTTGGCTGTATTGGTTGTATGATAGTGGGCGAGGGCGGTGGTACGCTGAGGGGCTAGGAGTCAAGGAGCTAGGGTTAAAGGCTGGAGGGCTGGGAGGAATGTGAGTCATGTTCAGGGCAGGTGAGACCGGAGGCTGGACCAGAGCAGAGGGGAAAGGAAAGAGAGAGGGAACAACGTTGAAAACACTGATATGGAATATCGAATCACTGAAATGAATACCAGTACCAGTATCTGGGTGTGGGTAAAGGAACGGGTGTTGTTTGTGTGTGTTCGTATTACATTGGGCTGTTACCTTAGGTTCTCTCATGGTGACAGGGCTGTCTATGTGAGCCACTGGCTCCAGGATGTTGAATGGGACAAAGCCAATCTCGTTGAAGCGATTACGACACTTCCACCAGCGTTTGGAAGACTCCACGACCTGACACAGTAAAGGAGAGGAGCCAATGTTTTTACAGAGAATAATTAAGGAAGAATAAAACAAGTGATATATTTAATCGTGTAGTATTACACAACTCACAATTTCCTATCTCTAGAAGTGATAGTTGTTGCCAAGGTAACAACCAATATGTACAGTTGAAGTCAGAAGTTTACATACACTTAGGTTGGAGTCATTAAAACTAGTTTTTCAACCACTCCACAAATTTCTTGTTAACAAACTATAGTTTTGGCAAGTCGGTTAGGACATCTACTTTGTGCATGACACAAGTAATTTTTTCAACAATTGCTTAATGATAGATTATTTCACTTATAATTCACTGTATCACAATTCCAGTAGGTCAGAAGTTTACATACACTAAGTTGACTGTGCCTTTAAACAGCTTGGAAAATTCCAGAAAATGATGTCATGGCTTTAGAAGCTTCTGATAGGCTAATTGACATCATTTGAGTCAATTGGAGGTGTACCTGTGTAGGTATTTCAAGGCCTACCTTCAAACTCTTTGCCTCTTTGCTTGACATCAATGGAAAATCAAAATAAATCAACCCAGAGATCAGAAAAGAAATTGTAGACCTCCACAAGTCCTGGTTCATCCTTGAGAGCAATTTCCAAATGCCTGAAGGTACCACGTTCATCTGTACAAACAATAGTACGCAAGTATAACACCATGGGACCACGCAGTCGTCATATCCCGCTCAAGAAGGAGATGCGTTCTGTCTCCTAGAGATGAATGTACTTTGGTGTGAAAAGTGCAAATCAATCCCAGAACAACAGCAAAGGACCTTGTGAAGATGCTGGAGGAAACGGGTAAAAAGTATCTATATCCACAGTAAAACGAGTCCTATAGCGACATAATCCTCAATCCTATAGAAATTTGTGGGAAAATCCTTATGTGAGGAAGGACGCCTACAAACCTGATACACCAGCTCTGTCAGGAGGAATGGGCCAAAATTCACCCAACTTATTGTGGGAAGCTTGTGGAAGGCTACCCGAAACGTTTGACCCAAGTTAAACAATTTAAAGTCATGCTACCAAACACTCAATGTATATGTAAACTTCTGACCCACTGGGAATGAGATGAAGAAGTTAAAGCTGAAATAAATCATTCTCTTAACTATTTATTCTGACATTTCACATTCTTAAAATAAAGTGGTGATCTTAACTGACCTAAGACAGGGAATTTGTACTAGGATTAAATGTCAGGAATTGTGAAAAACTGAGTTTAAATGTATTTGGCCAAGGTGTATGTAAACCTCTGACTTCAACTGTATGTACAGTATGCCTAGAATCTGTCAAGGACAAAGTGTACCTGTGCTATGCATCAATATTTCTTTCCTAGGTTTTTTAACTCTGGCATTACTAATGCTTGATTGAGGATACATTTATTTTAGAACTGGATTTTGTACAGTATCACCAATATTGCCAGATTGTGTACTGGATTTTTCTAATTTACAGATGTAGGATCTTAATTCAATCACCCTGTTGCAGGAGAACTTTCCTGCAATGCAGGAAATGTAAAACTTGTAGTGTATTTGAGGTTTAAAAAGGCTTCTGGCTATAATCAACATAAAAATTCACATTTCCTGTTGCTGCAGGATTATTTTCCTGCTCAAGCAAACTGGCTCAAATGAACCTCCTACATCTGTACCAACCATGTGTCTTACCATTAAAAGAGAGCCACGCCCTAGAAGACTAGCTACCAGGCGTGTGTTGTTCAAGAACGCTCCTGAATTTGTCTGTTGTGTAATATTACCTAATGTCACTTAATGACTTTTCAGATTTTTACCTCCAGTGTATCTCCCTGTTGTACTGACAGCTCACTGTTGTTGCGGGCCACAAAGTCATAGCTGCAACTGTACATCCTCTCTCCCTCGGGGGGTAGGACACTGCTATCCCTGAGAGGAAATTAGTGTATTATTGATATAACTGCAAAATAAAAGTAAACAATACAAAAATACAAACAAACAAAAATGTTTGACTTGAAAACGTACATTTCATTGCTCTTAGGGGTGACTGGAGGTCCAACTGGCTGAGTAGGCTGCAACTGAATTAGAGAGAGAGAGAGAGAGAAAAAGGGAGGGGGTTGAGGAAGAGGTCAAGACAGTAGAGGGCACATTCATATGATGTTACACTCTTTGTCAACTCCTCAATGTACATGATGTACATGAATGTACATCTCTCTTATTACAAACCTCTTGTTTTTCTTTCAGGGCTTCATGTTTGTGTTGTGACTCAACTGGATCCTCATAAACCTGCCTGTCTGCTCTGGTGGCCTCTGGCTTCCACCCGTCCAGAAATACCGGTGTGTATGGGGCCACTGGCCCTTTGAGCTGGGAACTGAGAGGAGAGAGAGAAATTGCTGACCTTTAACAAACAAATATTCCAACGAATAGTATAGCCTGTGTAGACATAGCCTAAAAAGGAATTTGATCATCTCTCTCCACAGTACAAATACTGTACTATTTCAGTGGCTGCCTGAATAAATATTGACATTGTCATGTCATGGTGTGTCATCATGTCATGTTGCTCCAATGTCACAGACCAAAAGCCACAGAGTCAAAGCAGAGACTWATGAGTCTGGCACACTGGCACATGACCTGAGACAACAGACTGCCACACTCAATACCCCAATCATACGGGTCTATGGGGGCATCAAATGTTCTGTAGTTGTCAACACTGACCGTGGGAGTGTCCAGTGGGGCCCCAGAGCCGTCCATAGCAGCCTCTCCTCCTCAGACAGGTTGTCTTGAAGCAGGGTTACGGCTGAGTTGGTCAGGGCAGGACTGGTCACTGAGGCCCCTAGAGCAGGGCCCCCGGTAGTCCTCACCAGCTGGGGCCACAGAGTAAAGAGACCACAGTTTAGATCAGGATCATTGGAAATAATGGGTTGACTGAACATTTGGCAACAGTAGATTCATTTTGAAGGGCAATCTAGGCCTAATGAACTCTAAGGGCCGATTTTCCCAGACACAGATTAAAGTACTGGACTAAAAATAATATTCAATTGAGATTGAAAAGCGCTTTTCTATCCAGGACTAGGCTTAATCTGTGTCCGGGAAACATGCCTTATAATATATTGCCAATCACTGACTGGTATTACCCAAGATGTAAATGTTATTACATGTCATTATATATCACCATAGTGAAAAGATTGTTCAATATGGGTCATATGCGGTTTCACCCTCTCATCCCTCTCAGCAGACAGAAATCTACAGATAAACAAGCCGTTACACCTCTCTTGGTTTCTCCCTGTTTCCATGAAGGTGTGCCAGGATACACACACCTAAGCTGCCCGTTTGTCCAATTCCACCCTCTATTCTTTCATGGAGTGATACATCGTTTTATAGGCAGGCAGTTCTTACACTGTGCCAACCCTCTCTGAGTACCTGGCACACCTGAACATATTTCCTGCGCTTATCTTTACCATCTTCCATTACACTTGAATTTAAACACTTTTACGTCACAGTCATATGACACTTTTGGGTTAAATTGTGTCTTAATGAGTCAGTTTATAATGTTTTTGCTAACAAATACTATCTTATTTACGTGACCAAAGTCAAAATATGTGATAACACACTGGGCACTACCTTGTGCAAATATTGAACAGCACTCAAAATATATAACGTTTTTTTTCCAGTAACACTACCTCCCCTCTGTGTTGACAACCATTCAATTGTTTCAACACAGTACATACTTGTGTAGCAATACACACTATATACGGACAAACATACTGCATGTACAAATAGACAGAGCCTGCATATAGTCTACATACAATAGCCTAGTAAGTATACAACAAGAGGAAGTCACAAATCAACATGACATCATTATAAGAGTACACAGCCAGTCAGGCCAGATTGTTCTTCAACAATCTAATTCCATAATTAAGTAGACATAACAAGGATACTTATTATTATGTTAAAAGCAATTTTTAAAAAGATACTAGCTACTTTTATTCTGCCCCTTCCAGTTATAAATATCTAATCCTGTGTTGACAGCAATAGCAACGTGTGTTGTCCCCATAGTTCTCTCACTCCAGGCCTCTCATAACCAGCGCATAAGCAATGGGTACAAAGGTTATCATTGTTGACTCACTATATGTAGAGGTTTGAACACATGGTGGAGCAGCTCTTCTGAGGATGGGTTGGAGATGGAAGACTTGAGACGAGCCTGGGAAGAAAGATGATGAGTGGGTACACAATATCTCAATTGTTTTGTTGACATAACAAAAGCTTGAAAGAAATGTGGAGTAGTCATGGCAACGTTCCCTTTACTCACCAGTAGGCTAAAGCAGTATTTCAATTTTTGGAAGATGTCCATGAATTCTTCTTCAGGTGGAGGGCGAGCTTTTGCAGTAAGCATGTCCTCTATATTTGAGAGAAAAGACACGGAGACAAAAAAGACACCCGAAAAAGATCAGCGATTTCAGCTTGGAACGGCATCTTGAGTTGAACCAGTTTAGGAGGTCACTTGGCCAGCAAACCTAGTGTCGTTCAAGTGAACTTTCTTAACGTTGAGCCCTGTAGGGTATGTGAGTTGCTTATCCCTCTTACCCTCTGGTGTTTGCTTGCGACTCTTCTTCTTCTTCTTCCTCTGGCTTAAAACTGAGGCAGCTTCTGCCGTCTGTTGGAGCTTTGCCATGAAGACCTCAATGTCATCGAAACAGTGATTAAGGATCCCCTGGAATTTAGAAGCATGAGAAGAGAGTTAACCCTTCAGTAAAATTGTGATTAAAACACATCATGTTGGAACTTTAAAGCATATAATGGTATTATTACGTACCACTTCTTTCTCAGCTCGTAGAAAAGAGCTATCAGGTTGTTGCCCGCTGCTGACGCCATTCGCTGTTGAGGACATAGAAGAAGATTCAGAGCGTCCATTCCCATTCATTACCTTGGTTGGAATTTCCTGCAYTTAGAATTCCTGCCCCCTCTAACTCCGGACACACCTTCCCCCAACACACACAATGCAACCTCTATACTCATGAGAACCTTTCACCTTAAAGGGGCAWTCTGCAGTGCTACATTATTTTGTTGGAATGATAAATGTATGATATGTACTCATTGATTCAATATCATGGAGGGTCAGTCCTTGCATCCATAGCTCTGTCTATGAATTTGAGAGTGGTTACATTTCTCCAGCCCCATCCCTTTTCACTGAAAGGTGGGGAGTTCGCTTTGTTATTGTTTCAACTGCTGATTGCCGGTTGAAATACCCCTACCGGTGCTTCATTTCCCCCCTCCCTCCCTCACTCTCGCTCATCCTCTCTTTTCGCCACTCTTCCCCTCCTAGACAATTCGTTTCAAAGCATTTCATTGACTTGGCAAACATSTAAATTGCCAGAGCATGCACAAACACGATGGTTCCTGTCTTCTTGCCTCTGATTCCCGGGTAGGGTGGAGGGTTGGCAGGCGGGGCATTGGGAGCATGTGGAATGGGGGGACTCGGAATTCCGTAGGGGTCCATCATCGCTGCTYTGGTATTTTGAGGAAGAACAGGGTCTATCGGAGGAAGTCTGGAGGAAAAGGAGAGAGATTTTTCCGGAAATCAAGACGCATGCTATATCATGCACCTTTCTACCTTCCAGGATAGTTTGTGTAAAGCAACTTTCTCATTTGACTTCATGGTTGGAATTCAGCTGATAAAACACAAATGAAGCTATAGTCAGTAAGGTCAATATCCTAACTTGCAACAAAGGCCTGTCGTTATCATGAATATGATTCATGCAAATATGTCAATGCTGTTCTTTGGTCACCATGACTGTTGCTGATAACAACCATTCATTCAACCCCATAAGAAACACCCTTCACTAAAGGCATATGAAACATATTGAATCTCCCTGGTAAAGAATTATCGACATATGGAGTCAAATGTGCACAATCCGGTATCGATAGGTCATTTTCTGATCATCTGATAAACTGAAAAGAAAGCACAAACAATCTCTATCTAGCCAAAATAAACTTTTTTTAAACATAAAATGTCAGATTTAACAAGCAGAGGTCCTCAGATTAGTTCTCATATCAATATCAATGTAGGCYCACTGTGACTAACACACGTCAACTCACATATACAACTTTCTRTCGCTAAAATGACAAACTTTAGTCAGAATTGGCACAAAAGACAGAAAATTAGACAGACAAAGAGTTCTGTCACATTTGTCACGTTTGCAGGTCGAGACATTGTTTGACATTGGTCTGTTTGCTAACCCTCGAAGACAAACATACTGTACACAAAGTAACACCTACTCAACAGTATGCATTTCAATGCGATGCGGCAATTCAGAAATATACCCCAGGTAGCATCTTAACTATAGCCTACCTTTTCTGTGTGTCCTTTAAATGTCGTTTAACTGTGTGTTTCAAAGCATTTCTGAGTTTAGGCCTGCATCAGTGAACCATTACCATTCGCTCTCTCCTCCATACCACAATGGCCTTGTTCTCTCTGTCACACCTTCTTAAGTTATGTAGAAACCAGTCAAACAAGTCTGTCCTCGCTCGTTCTCAGCTGCTCATTCTCTTCTCTCTCTCTCTCTCTCTCTCTCTCTCTCTCTCTCTCTCTCTCTCTCTCTCTCTCTCTCTCTCTCTTTCACTCATATAGAAACTCAGTGGACGGTACAGTCTTAGAAAAAAGGGTTCCAAAAGCTGTCTCTTATACACATCTAGATGTGTATAAGAGACAGGTGTACATTAGGTGTTGTGTTTATACACTCTTAGAAAAAAGGGTTCCAAAAGGGTTCTCTGGCTGTCCCTATAGGAGAACCCTTTTAGGTTGCAGGGAGAACTCTTTTGGGTTCCATGTAGAACCCTCTGTAGAATGGGTTCTACCTCGAACCCAAAGCGTTCTACCTGCCACCAAAAATGCTTCTTCAAAGGGTTCTCCTATGGGGACAGCCGAAGTTCTAGATAGCAGCTTTTTTTTTTAAAGAGTGTAAACAACATAAGTCAGTCATGGCCGTGGGACCTTCCTACATCTTTTAAATCTCTCTATGTGCCCCTCTCGCTCTCTCTCTTCACCATGAAGGACAATAACAATCACAGTACCTGAGGGCCTCTGGGCGCTTCTTGGACCTCGATGAGTAACCTGACACTGCCCTTGTGATGTCGTCACGAATTTGCTCCGCCTGCGAACACAACCATCAATAAGAGACATCACTGTTGTCCGGTTGAACCTGAACTACAGTGACAGTTCATGTCCATTTAGAATGCGTGCCATATCAGGTAATCACAGGACAGGCTCATATAGTTTAAGAAAGCATATTATTCAGATGTAGAATCTTATTTTGACCATCCTGCATTGAGGTTTAAAAAGGCTTCTGAAGTATGTCATTTCCACTTAAAAATGTCAGACTTGTTTTTCCCTTATGATTTTTTTTTGCAATCCCTACAAAAGTGTCCGTTAATTATAATACACATACTAATTCACATTTCCTGTTGCTGCAGGATTATTTTCCCGCTGTAGAAAACTGACTCAAATTAAGATCCTACATCTGTAACTAGGGTCAGGAGTTTTGCCTGGTCTGATCTCCCAGGACCCAGAGTTTTCTGAAGCATCCTTAAAACACCCATACTGCTGCACTCACCCTTACTGTCTCACAGTTGAAGAAGAGAACGTCAGGCTTTTTCTGAGGTGTGCTTTGGCAAACGAGTAACAGAAGGGATGGAAATCGTTTCTCAGTGAGCATGGCGTCACAGCGATGGATAGATGAAACTGGATATTTCTCCAACTCATCCTGCATGAATACAATACAATCAACATTTCAAATGACTGGAACTGCAACGCCTCACATATAACCATATCTAATGTCAATTAGAAAACAAGGTCTGAAGACTAGAGCACTTTTAAATCAGTAGCATCATGAAGGTCATATGTACAAGCCTTAACCGGAAATGTAACTTGTCTTTGTTAATTAATAAGGCATTGTCCTACTGTTCACGCATCTCATATRAAGCAACTTTTTAATTGTGACACCCCCCCGCCTCCCCCCATTTTGGAGTCCTCTGTTCCTCTGTCCACAGTCCCTACATATATATCATGCCACATGTATTGGTAGGGAGATGTGCAAAGCATTATGGGTACTGTAGTAGATCATGCTACACAACCCACCTGGCTCTGTGTGTCTCTGAGTCGGAGGGCCTCAGGGCTAAYCTCCAGAACTATCTGCTGGCTCCACAGCTTCTCCGCCCGGGCCAGTTGGGACAGACGAGACTGGGCCTCATCCACACTCTTCACCTCCCCATCCTGCAGGGAGAACGTCACCAGGTGCTGCACAGGGAAGTGAAATAAAGAAAAAAGATCTTCCTAGGTCTGTATGTTAATTACACGGGTATAACACTTGAAAAGTTCTGATAAAATACAACTTAAATGATGTTCAAAACACTTACATTGATAAGATATCGTGAGACGTTTGTCATCATGTGACTGTTACTTGATATATATCTGGGTTTTCCTGGAGGCAGAGTAAACCGGTCTGAGGAAAATTCTTACTTGGTAAGGAAGAACATTGTAAGAATGATGACACTACAGAGCCTCTCATTCATAAACGATTTAGAACTGTGTAACAGAGGGTGTAGTCWAAAGAACTTTGGTCTATGATGGGTGTAGTTCATTTGGTATTGTCAGTTATCAATGAGTCTTAGAATCCAACTGCTTTGATTTGAGCAATTTACTGTCCTGAGGATACTGTCCTCTCACCATAGATGATGTCACCCGGATGACCCAAGAGGAAACTGAAAGTCCTCACCTTGAGTTCCTCCCTGTGACAGTGTCGTGCTGTCCCTCCCTCACTGACCTGTGACTTACCCACCCAACCAGTTTGACCACAGTACTGTAGTGCCACATGTTATATCTCAGTCATTGATCTGCCTGAAAACCCAAGCGACTCCCCCAATCACATTCCGGAAAAGTCTGAGTAACTCACAAGCATAAAATCCATTCATACTTGATGACTTRTTTTATGTTCCGTAAAAATCTTTTAACATCCCAACTCTGTTCCCATCAGCAGTCAGGAATATAATAATACTAATAATGTGGTCTTATTTCTCATGTAAGACTACATAATGACCACGAACATTCCGTTTCTCTGCACATGTTATCATACCAAAATGTCATTAGCATATATCATAGGCTATATATTTACTATTACTAAGACCTGATGTTGAAATGTACAGTAGGTGCCATGATGTACAGATCTCACATATTGTCAAGAACATTTCTGAAATCAATACCGCTAGAGTGAAATTTCATACAATCTTTACGTAGCTACCAGAGCATCTTATTTCCACCTCGTCAATGTTGGGGTTAATCTTATTGTGAGAGTGCATGACAATGCTTCCAAAGAGAGAATAAATACATTTGTTTTACAGCATAATGGTTGTTGTATTGAATCTGTGAATGCATGTTATGTGCATTCTAATCCCTTACCTCCAACCCTTGACCTGAAATCCACTGGTTCCCAAACAAAGGGTAAACAAACAAAATCAGGAAAAAGTTAGTGGCCTCTAATTTAGCCTTCTATTAGATATATATGTGTTATTTTAGTAAATCAAAAAGTCCAAAATATTTATACCAAAGTTGAGAAATGTGTCTCATTCAGTGTGGCAGCAGCTTTCTTAATCCTGTTCCTGCTCTCTCTGTCACTCTGTATTTTACAGTAAGGCAAGGATTTCCAGTGGTGCGTCACCTAACCCAGGCAGGCCCAGCCCAGCCCACTCCACCTCAAACATTTACACACACACACACACACACGTAAAAGGAATGCTATTTATGTCTAGGTACATTTAAGGTGGGCCTTTTTGGATAGTCAACARCGTGAGGGAGCGCCTCTTTACTGGAGTTTCAGGTAACAGAATATTGAGGACCCTTACAGAAAAAATGTCACATTTGAACACATGTGATCATGTGATTTTATGTGAGGGGTTTTGGGGACGGCTTATAATAATGTCAGGAACGGAGCTAAAAGAATGGTATAAACACATGGAAACATCCTCCCCAATTAAGGTGCCACYAACCTCCTGTGTTTGGGACCATCTGGGACCATCACCTGACCTGAAATCACGTGATCACATGAGATGTGATCACATGAGATGTGTTCACGTGAAATTCATGTGATTTTTCCATAAGGGTCAAAAAGTCACTTTTTGCGTAGTAACACAACTGTTGTTATTTTAGTGGCGTGATAACACACATATTATTATTTTATGGGAATTTTTTGGAACACTTCACATTTGTTAAATTTCATGTGAAATCATGTGCAAGTGAAATTTCACATGTGAAAACATGTGCAAACATGYCTTTGGAAGGCTTCACATGAGATTTTGTGGGAATTTGATTATCAGGCCTGGGATGCTCCAGTGGGAGGAGTTTGAACTGGGTGAATAGTGATTGCATTTGTTTTGGGACCAGGCTACCTACTGGGCGTGAGACCGGTGCCCCGTTCAAAGCCCACGGCAAGTCTCGGCTCCAAACAAAACCCCATGCTGCTTTGTTTACATGACCTAAGAAGCAGATTACTGTTCATTTAACAAAGGGCGCTCCTCCCTCACCGCTTTTGCCCATTCACGTCACAGGCCATAGGCGGGTACACCTCGGCTCAGGTTATTAGAACTCCCTCTATGTTTTCACACGTGCTCACATGTCGTCACGTTTAGTTTCATGTTGTCATATGTTGCTTTATATGTTGTCACATGTTATCACATGAACTTCACATGTTATCACATTTAACTTCACATGTTATCACATTAACTTCACATGTTATCACATGAACTTCACATGAGATCAGGTTAAAATCCTGTGTTTTTTTCCGTAAGGGTGAGGACAATGTTAGGTTTTTTGTAAGATGTTCTCAAGACATTTGTTTTACCAGTTGTCAGAACGTCAGGTGATGGTCCCAGATGGTCCCAAACACAGGAGGTTGGTGGCACCTTAATTGGGGAGGATGTTTCCATGTGTTTATACCATTCTTTTAGCTCCGTTCCTGACATTATTATAAGCCGTCCTCCACTCAGCAGCCTCCAATGGTCCCAAACCATTACAGGTAAAGTAAAGGCATGGTGGTTTTTAAGTGAGTAGTATGTGGATCAGCTAAAAAATATTACCCCACATCCTCACCTGGGATTTGAACTCAAAACCTCTGGATTTGAAGTGTGCTGATCTTTCCATTGTACCACATTCATTACATATAATACAGCTCTACACTTAGTGGGTCATTTGTCATCTGCACTGTTATTTCGGCTATCAGTTAATCKGACTTTTCTCGCATCATTGATTTCATTTACTTATTTCAGCAGTTTTCTGTATAGTTTCCTAATGTTGGTAGGGCATGTTATTTTGTTTCAATGTTACTCCTGAATCCCTTTGATAGATAAAATAGTTTTTCATTMATGTATTTTTAACAAAGCTGAGATTTACTTTTGAAGTCCAAAGTGTAGAAATACACGTGAAATCATCCATTGACATAGAGGTGATGGTGTAGCAGAAAGAACTTTGTGAACCAGGAGGTTGTGAGTTCAAATCCCAGGAGAGGACAAGTTGAATAAGAAGGACTGTATAAACATATGTAATGTATGTCAAAGTCTCATGAATATGTATGTTGAAATAACTTTGTGTTAAAAGCACTGTGTGTGTATTGTAACCACTCCTTTTTGTTGTCACGTGAAGTGCTCCAAAAACACATTTTCACATGATTTCACATATTCCCCTTGAGTCCTACAGATATCAAATACTATTTGAAGCTGAATATGTCATAAGATACATTTGTGCGTTTGTTTTTCTTTTTTGCTGGTGGCTCACTCTCTGATGATTAGCCTAGTGTAGATCTACACATGTCTAAAAGATTAAATACGATAGCCATGATAATTCAGAGGCATCACTGACACTATTGCCAAAAGCTCGCCAGCTGTAGAATAGAGCCCATGTCTGTCAATGAGCTTGGTGACTGGAATGTTATACATACGGGTGGGGCTTCAGCTTGTACTCTACCAATAATGAGTAGATAGGCGGAGCCCGTTTAAATTGATTGCCCTTGTCTGGAACAGTGGAAAATGGCGGAAGCGGATGTTCTGTTTGAATCAGAAGGCGTGTCGAGTGGAGGTGAGAGTGAGAATAACTGGTTTACAGTGGCGAATGCAAAAGGAAATAAGAGAAGTAAAGTGGTAGTGAAAACTAGTAAAAACTAAAAAAGTATTTTTTGGTTGGAATAAGGCTTTTGGATCAATGTTGTTACATTACTTTTTCCACATTTTATTTAAAAATTGATTTAAAAAAATGTTTCCTCATCAATCTATACACAATACCCCATAATGAAAAGCAAAAACTGCTTTTAATTTTTTTTGCAGATGTATGAAAAATAAAAAAAACTTTGCTATGAGACTCGAATTTGAGCCCAGGTGCATACTGTTTCCATTGATCATCCTTGAGATGTTTATACAACTTGATTGGAGTCCACCTGTGGTAAATTCAATTGATTGGACATGATTTGGAAAGGCAGAGACCTGTCTACATAAGGTCCCACAGTTGACAGTGCATGTCAGAGCAAAAACCAAGCCATGAGGTCGAAGGAATTGTGCGTAAAGCTCCGAGATAGGATTGTGTTGAGGCACAGATCTGGGGATGGGTACCAAAAAATGTCTGCATCATTGAAGGTCCCCCAAGAACACAGTGGACTCCATCATTCTTGAATGGAAGTTTGGCACCACCAAGACTCTTCCTAGAGCTGGCCTCCCGGCCAAACTGAGCAATCGGGGGAGAAGGGCCTTGGTCAAGGAGGTGACCAAAAACCCAATTGTCACTCAGACAGAGGTAGAGAGTTCTATCTCTGCAGTACTCCACCAATCAGGCCTTTATGGTAGAGTGGCCAGACAGAAGCCACTCCTCAGTAAAAGGCACATGACAGGCCGTTTGGAGTTTGCCAAAAGGCACCTAAAGGACTCTCAGACCATGAGAAACAAGATTCTCTGGTCTGATGAAACCAAGATTGAACTCATAAGGCCTGAATGCCAATCGTCACGTCTGGAGGAAACCTGGCACCATTCCTACGGTGAAGCATGGTGGTGGCAGCATCATGATGTGGGGATGTTTTTCAGCGGCAGGGACTGGGAGACTAGTCAGGTTCGAGGGAAAGATGAACAGAGCAAAGTACAGAGAGATCCTTGATGAAAACCTGCTCCAGAGTGCTCAGGACCTCAGACTGGGGCAAAGGTTCACCTTCCAACAGGACAACAACCCTAAGCACACAGCCAAGACAATGCAGGAGTGGCTTCGGGACAACTGTCTGAATGTCCTTGAGTGGCCCAGCCAGAGCCCGGACTTGAACCCAATCAAACATCTCTGGAGAGACCTGAAAATAGCTGTGCAGCGACACTCCCCATCCAACCTGACAGAGCTTGAGAGGATCTGCAGAGAAGAAAGGAAGAAACTCCCCAAATACAGGTGTGCCAAGCTTGTAGAGTCATACCCAGCAGACTCAAGGCTGTAATCGCTGCCAAAAGATGCATCAACAAAGTACTGAGTGAATTTGATATTTCTGTTTTTTATTATTACATTTGCAAACATTTCTAAAAACCTGTTTTTGCTTTGTCTGTAACGTCCTGACCAGAGTTATTATGTGTTTTGCTTGTTTAGTGTTGGTCAGGATGTGAGCTGGGTGGGAATTCTATGTTGTGTGTCTAGTTTGTCTGTTTCTATGTCCAGCCTAATATGGTTCTCAATCAGAGGCAGATGGTAATCGTTGTCCCTGATTGAGAATCATATATAGGAGGCTTGTTTTGTGTTGGGATTTTGTGGGTGTTTGTTTCCTGTCTCTGTGTTTGTCTGCACCAGATAGGTCTGTCTCGGTTTTTTCACATTTGTTATTTTGTATGTTGTTTGTAGTGTTTCACTTGTTCT